>NC_082706.1:80775360-81098858 GCF_030144855.1 Hypanus sabinus | reverse complement strand
GGCGAACTTGTAGGAACTGTGGGGGGGTACAATGGGTTCGACTGCGGGGGGAGTACAATGGGTTAGACTGTGGGGGGGTTCAATGGGTTCGACTGCGGGGGGGGTACAATGGGTTCGACTGCGGGGGAGTACAATGGGTTAGACTGCGGGGGGGTACAATGGGTTAGACTGTGGGGGGTACAATGGGTTCGACTGCGGGGGGGGTACAATGGGTTCGACTGCGGGGGGTTACAATGGACTAGACTGCGGGGGGTACAATGGGTTCGACTGCGGGGGGGGTACAATGGGTTCGACTGCGGGGGGTTACAATGGACTAGACTGCGGGGGGTACAATGGGTTCGACTGTGGGGGGTACAATGGGTTAGACTGTGGGGGGTACAATGGGTTAGACTGTGGGGGGTACAATGGGTTTGGCTGTGGGGGGTACAATGGACTAGACTGCGGGGGGTACAATGGGTTCGACTGTGGGGGGTACAATGGGTTCGACTGTGGGGGGTACAATGGGTTAGACTGTGGGGGGTACAATGGGTTTGGCTGTGGGGGTACAATGGGTTCGACTGTGTGGGGGTACAATGGGTTAGACTGTGGGGGGTACAATGGGTTCGACTGTGGGGGGTACAATGGGTTAGACTGCGGGGGGTACAATGGGTTCGACTGCGGGGGGTTACAATGGACTAGACTGCGGGGGGTACAATGGGTTCGACTGTGGGGGGTACAATGGGTTCGACTGCGGGGGGGTACAATGGGTTAGACTGTGGGGGGTACAATGGGTTCGACTGCGGGGGGGTACAATGGGTTCGACTGTGGGGGGGTACAATGGGTTCGACTGCGGGGGGGTACAATGGGTTCGACTGCGGGGGGGTACAATGGGTTAGACTGTGGGGGGTACAATGGGTTAGACTGCGGGGGGGTACAATGGGTTCGACTGCGGGGGGTTACAATGGACTAGACTGCGGGGGGTACAATGGGTTCGACTGTGGGGGGTACAATGGGTTAGACTGTGGGGGGTACAATGGGTTTGGCTGTGGGGGTACAATGGGTTCGACTGCGGGGGGTTACAATGGACTAGACTGCGGGGGGTACAATGGGTTCGACTGTGGGGGGTACAATGGGTTAGACTGTGGGGGGTACAATGGGTTTGGCTGTGGGGGTACAATGGGTTCGACTGTGGGGGGTACAATGGGTTAGACTGTGGGGGGGTACTGGGTTTGACTGTGGGGGTACAATGGGTATGACTGTGGGGGTACAATGGGTTAGACTGCGGAGGTACAATGGGTTCGACTGTGGGGGTACAATGGGTTCGACTGCAGGGGGGGTACAATGGGTTAGACTGCGGGGGGGAGTACAATGTGTTGGACTGCGGGGGGGGTACAATGGGTTAGACTGCGGGGGGGTACAATGGGTTCGACTGTGGGGGGTACAATGGGTTAGACTGCGGGGGGGTACAATGGGTTCGACTGTGGGGGGGTACAATGGGTTAGACTGTGGGGGGGTACAATGGGTTCGACTGTGGGGGGTACAATGGGTTAGACTGTGGGGGGTACAATGGGTTTGGCTGTGGGGGTACAATGGGTTCGACTGCGGGGGGTTACAATGGACTAGACTGCGGGGGGTACAATGGGTTCGACTGTGGGGGGTACAATGGGTTAGACTGTGGGGGGTACAATGCGTTTGGCTGTGGGGGTACAATGGGTTCGACTGTGGGGGGTACAATGGGTTAGACTGTGGGGGGGTACAATGGGTTTGACTGTGGGGGTACAATGGGTATGACTGTGGGGGGGTACAATGGGTTAGACTGCGGGGGTACAATGGGTTCGACTGTGGGGGTACAATGGGTATGACTGTGGGGGGGTACAATGGGTTCGACTGTGGGGGTACAATGGGTTCGACTGTGGGGGTACAATGGGTTCAACTGCAGGGGGGGTACAATGGGTTAGACTGCGGGGGGGAGTACAATGTGTTGGACTGCGGGGGGGTACAATGGGTTAGACTGCGGGGGGGTACAATGGGTTCGACTGTGGGGGGGTACAATGGGTTAGACTGCGGGGGGGTACAATGGGTTAGACTGCGGGGGGGTACAATGGGTTCGACTGCGGGGGGTTACAATGGACTAGACTGCGGGGGGTACAATGGGTTCGACTGTGGGGGGTACAATGGGTTAGACTGTGGGGGGTACAATGGGTTTGGCTGTGGGGGTACAATGGGTTCGACTGCGGGGGGTTACAATGGACTAGACTGCGGGGGGTACAATGGGTTCGACTGTGGGGGGTACAATGGGTTAGACTGTGGGGGGTACAATGCGTTTGGCTGTGGGGGTACAATGGGTTCGACTGTGGGGGGTACAATGGGTTAGACTGTGGGGGGGTACAATGGGTTTGACTGTGGGGGTACAATGGGTATGACTGTGGGGGGGTACAATGGGTTAGACTGCGGGGGTACAATGGGTTCAACTGCAGGGGGGGTACAATGGGTTAGACTGCGGGGGGGAGTACAATGTGTTGGACTGCGGGGGGGTACAATGGGTTAGACTGCGGGGGGGTACAATGGGTTCGACTGTGGGGGGGTACAATGGGTTAGACTGCGGGGGGGTACAATGGGTTCGACTGTGGGGGGTACAATGGGTTAGACTGTGGGGGGTACAATGTGTTTGGCTGTGGGGGTACAATGGGTTCGACTGTGGGGGGTACAATGGGTTAGACTGTGGGGGGGTACAATGGGTTAGACTGCGGGGGTACAATGGGTTCGACTGTGGGGGTACAATGGGTATGACTGTGGGGGGGTACAATGGGTTCGACTGTGGGGGTACAATGGGTTCGACTGTGGGGGTACAATGGGTTCAACTGCAGGGGGGGTACAATGGGTTAGACTGCGGGGGGGAGTACAATGTGTTGGACTGTGGGGGGGTACAATGGGTTAGACTGAGGGGGGGTACAATGGGTTCGACTGTGGGGGGGTACAATGGGTTAGACTGCGGGGGGGTACAATGGGTTAGACTGCGGGGGGGTACAATGGGTTAGACTGTGGGGGGTACAATGGGTTAGACTGCGGGGGGTACAATGGGTTCGACTGTGGGGGGTACAATGGGTTAGACTGTGGGGGGTACAATGGGTTTGGCTGTGGGGGGTACAATGCGTTTGGCTGTGGGGGTACAATGGGTTCGACTGTGGGGGGTACAATGGGTTAGACTGTGGGGGGGTACAATGGGTTTGACTGTGGGGGTACAATGGGTATGACTGTGGGGGGGTACAATGGGTTAGACTGCGGGGGTACAATGGGTTCAACTGCAGGGGGGGTACAATGGGTTAGACTGCGGGGGGGAGTACAATGTGTTGGACTGCGGGGGGGTACAATGGGTTAGACTGCGGGGGGGTACAATGGGTTCGACTGTGGGGGGGTACAATGGGTTAGACTGCGGGGGGGTACAATGGGTTAGACTGCGGGGGGGTACAATGGGTTAGACTGTGGGGGGTACAATGGGTTAGACTGCGGGGGGGTACAATGGGTTCGACTGTGGGGGGGTACAATGGGTTAGACTGTGGGGGGGTACAATGGGTTCGACTGCAGGGGGGGTACAATGGGTTAGACTGCGGGGGGGAGTACAATGTGTTGGACTGCGGGGGGGTACAATGGGTTAGACTGCGGGGGGGTACAATGGGTTCGACTGTGGGGGGGTACAATGGGTTAGACTGCGGGGGGGTACAATGGGTTAGACTGCGGGGGGGTACAATGGGTTCGACTGCGGGGGGTTACAATGGACTAGACTGCGGGGGGTACAATGGGTTCGACTGTGGGGGGTACAATGGGTTAGACTGTGGGGGGTACAATGGGTTTGGCTGTGGGGGTACAATGGGTTCGACTGCGGGGGGTTACAATGGACTAGACTGCGGGGGGTACAATGGGTTCGACTGTGGGGGGTACAATGGGTTAGACTGTGGGGGGTACAATGCGTTTGGCTGTGGGGGTACAATGGGTTCGACTGTGGGGGGTACAATGGGTTAGACTGTGGGGGGGTACAATGGGTTTGACTGTGGGGGTACAATGGGTATGACTGTGGGGGGGTACAATGGGTTAGACTGCGGGGGTACAATGGGTTCAACTGCAGGGGGGGTACAATGGGTTAGACTGCGGGGGGGAGTACAATGTGTTGGACTGCGGGGGGGTACAATGGGTTAGACTGCGGGGGGGTACAATGGGTTCGACTGTGGGGGGGTACAATGGGTTAGACTGCGGGGGGGTACAATGGGTTCGACTGTGGGGGGTACAATGGGTTAGACTGTGGGGGGTACAATGTGTTTGGCTGTGGGGGTACAATGGGTTCGACTGTGGGGGGTACAATGGGTTAGACTGTGGGGGGGTACAATGGGTTAGACTGCGGGGGTACAATGGGTTCGACTGTGGGGGTACAATGGGTATGACTGTGGGGGGGTACAATGGGTTCGACTGTGGGGGTACAATGGGTTCGACTGTGGGGGTACAATGGGTTCAACTGCAGGGGGGGTACAATGGGTTAGACTGCGGGGGGGAGTACAATGTGTTGGACTGTGGGGGGGTACAATGGGTTAGACTGAGGGGGGGTACAATGGGTTCGACTGTGGGGGGGTACAATGGGTTAGACTGCGGGGGGGTACAATGGGTTAGACTGCGGGGGGGTACAATGGGTTAGACTGTGGGGGGTACAATGGGTTAGACTGCGGGGGGTACAATGGGTTCGACTGTGGGGGGTACAATGGGTTAGACTGTGGGGGGTACAATGGGTTTGGCTGTGGGGGGTACAATGCGTTTGGCTGTGGGGGTACAATGGGTTCGACTGTGGGGGGTACAATGGGTTAGACTGTGGGGGGGTACAATGGGTTTGACTGTGGGGGTACAATGGGTATGACTGTGGGGGGGTACAATGGGTTAGACTGCGGGGGTACAATGGGTTCAACTGCAGGGGGGGTACAATGGGTTAGACTGCGGGGGGGAGTACAATGTGTTGGACTGCGGGGGGGTACAATGGGTTAGACTGCGGGGGGGTACAATGGGTTCGACTGTGGGGGGGTACAATGGGTTAGACTGCGGGGGGGTACAATGGGTTAGACTGCGGGGGGGTACAATGGGTTAGACTGTGGGGGGTACAATGGGTTAGACTGCGGGGGGGTACAATGGGTTCGACTGTGGGGGGGTACAATGGGTTAGACTGTGGGGGGGTACAATGGGTTCGACTGCGGGGGGGTACAATGGGTTAGACTGTGGGGGGGTACAATGGGTTAGACTGTGGGGGGTACAATGGGTTAGACTGCGGGGGGGTACAATGGGTTAGACTGTGGGGGGTACAATGGGTTAGACTGCGGGGGGGTTCAATGGGTTCGACTGCGGGGGGGTACAATGGGTTAGACTGCGGGGGGTTACAATGGACTAGACTGCGGGGGGTACAATGGGTTCGACTGTGGGGGGTACAATGGGTTAGACTGCGGGGGGGTACAATGGGTTGGACTGCAGGGGGGATACAATGGGTTAGACTGTGGGGGGGTACAATGGGTTAGACTGTGGGGGGTACAATGGGTTAGACTGCGGGGGGGTACAATGGGTTGGACTGCAGGGGGGATACAATGGGTTAGACTGTGGGGGGGTACAATGGGTTCGACTGTGGGGGTACAATGGGTTAGACTGCGGGGGGTTACAATGGACTAGACTGCGGGGGGTACAATGGGTTCGACTGTGGGGGGTACAATGGGTTAGACTGTGGGGGGTACAATGGGTTTGGCTGTGGGGGTACAATGGGTTCGACTGCGGGGGGTTACAATGGACTAGACTGCGGGGGGTACAATGGGTTCGACTGTGGGGGGTACAATGGGTTAGACTGTGGGGGGTACAATGCGTTTGGCTGTGGGGGTACAATGGGTTCGACTGTGGGGGGTTACAATGGACTAGACTGCGGGGGGTACAATGGGTTCGACTGTGGGGGGTACAATGGGTTAGACTGTGGGGGGTACAATGGGTTTGGCTGTGGGGGTACAATGGGTTCGACTGTGGGGGGTACAATGGGTTAGACTGTGGGGGGGTACAATGGGTTTGACTGTGGGGGGTACAATGTGTATGACTGTGGGGGGGTACAATGGGTTAGACTGCGGGGGTACAATGGGTTCGACTGTGGGGGTACAATGGGTATGACTGTGGGGGGGTACAATGGGTTCGACTGTGGGGGTACAATGGGTTTGACTGTGGGGGTACAATGGGTTCAACTGCAGGGGGGGTACAATGGGTTAGACTGCGGGGGGGAGTACAATGTGTTGGACTGCGGGGGGGTACAATGGGTTAGACTGCGGGGGGGTACAATGGGTTCGACTGTGGGGGGGTACAATGGGTTAGACTGCGGGGGGGTACAATGGGTTCGACTGTGGGGGGGTACAATGGGTTAGACTGCGGGGGGGTACAATGGGTTAGACTGTGGGGGGGTACAATGGGTTAGACTGCGGGGGGGTACAATTGGTTCGACTGCGGGGGAGTACAATGGGTTCGACTGCGGGGGGGTACAATGGGTTAGACTGCAGTGGGGGTACAATGGGTTAGACTGTGGGGGGGGTACAATGGGTTGCACTGAAGGGGGGTACAATGGGTTCGACTGTGGGGGTACAATGGGTTCGACTGCGGGGGGGGTACAATGGGTTAGACTGCGGGGGGTACAATGGGTTAGACTGTGGGGGGGTACAATGGGTTTGACTGTGGGGGGTACAATGGGTATGACTGTGGGGGGGTACAATGGGTTAGACTGCGGGGGTACAATGGGTACGACTGTGGGGGTACAATGGGTATGACTGTGGGGGGGTACAATGGGTTCGACTGTGGGGGTACAATGGGTTTGACTGTGGGGGTACAATGGGTTCAACTGCAGGGGGGGTACAATGGGTTAGACTGCGGGGGGGAGTACAATGTGTTGTACTGCGGGGGGGTACAATGGGTTAGACTGCGGGGGGGTACAATGGGTTCGACTGTGGGGGGGTACAATGGGTTAGACTGCGGGGGGGTACAATGGGTTAGACTGCGGGGGGGTACAATGGGTTCGACTGTGGGGGGTACAATGGGTTAGACTGTGGGGGGGTACAATGGGTTTGACTGTGGGGGGTACAATGGGTATGACTGTGGGGGGGTACAATGGGTTAGACTGCGGGGGTACAATGGGTTCGACTGTGGGGGTACAATGGGTATGACTGTGGGGGGGTACAATGGGTTCGACTGTGGGGGTACAATGGGTTTGACTGTGGGGGTACAATGGGTTCAACTGCAGGGGGGGTACAATGGGTTAGACTGCGGGGGGGAGTACAATGTGTTGGACTGCGGGGGGGTACAATGGGTTAGACTGCGGGGGGGTACAATGGGTTCGACTGTGGGGGGGTACAATGGGTTAGACTGCGGGGGGGTACAATGGGTTCGACTGTGGGGGGGTACAATGGGTTAGACTGCGGGGGGGTACAATGGGTTAGACTGTGGGGGGGTACAATGGGTTAGACTGTGGGGGGGTACAATGGGTTCGACTGCGGGGGGTACAATGGGTTCGACTGCGGGGGGTACAATGGGTTAGACTGTGGGGGGGTACAATGGGTTAGACTGCGGGGGGGTACAATGGGTTCGACTGCGGGGGAGTACAATGGGTTCGACTGCGGGGGGGTACAATGGGTTAGACTGCAGTGGGGGTACAATGGGTTAGACTGTGGGGGGGGTACAATGGGTTGCACTGAAGGGGGGTACAATGGGTTCGACTGTGGGGGTACAATGGGTTCGACTGCGGGGGGGGTACAATGGGTTAGACTGCGGGGGGTACAATGGGTTAGACTGTGGGGGGGTACAATGGGTTAGACTGCAGGGGGGGTACAATGGGTTAGACTGTGGGGGGGTACAAAGGGTTCGACTGCAGGGGGGTACAATGGGTTAGACTGTGGGGGGGTACAATGGGTTCGTCTGCGGGGGGGTACAATGGGTTAGACTGTGGGGGGGTACAATGGGTTGGACTGCAGGGGGGTACAATGGGTTAGACTGTGAGGGGGTACAATGGGTTAGACTGTGGGGGGTTATAATGGGTTAGACTGCGGGGGGAGTACAATGGGTTGGACTGCAGGGGGGGTACAATGGGTTAGACTGTGGGGGGGTACAATGGGTTCGACTGCAGGGGGGGTACAACGGGTTAGACTGTGGGGGGGTACAATGGGTTCGACTGCGGGGGGGTACAATGGGTTAGACTGTGGGGGGGTACAATGGGTTAGACTGTGGGGGGGTACAATGGGTTCGACTGCAGGGGGGTGCAATGGGTTCGACTGTGGGGGGGTACAATTGGTTCGACTGCGGGGGGGTACAATGGGTTAGACTGTGGGGGGTACAATGGGTTCGACTGTGGGGGGGTACAATGGGTTCGACTGCGGGGGGGTACAATGGGTTAGACTGTGGGGGGGTACAATTGGTTCGACTGCGGGGGGGTACAATGGGTTAGACTGTGGGGGAGTACAATGGGTTAGACTGTGGGGGGTACAATGGGTTAGACTGTGGGGGAGTACAATGGGTTAGACTGTGGGGGGTACAATTGGTTCGACTGTGGGGGGTACAATGGGTTAGACTGCAGGGGGGTACAATGGGTTAGACTGTGGGGGGGGGTACAATGGGTTCGACTGTGGGGGGGTACAATGGGTTCGACTGTGGGGGAGTACAATGGGTTAGACTGTGGGGGGGTACAATGGGTTCGACTGCGGGGGGGTACAATGGGTTAGACTGTGGGGGGGTACAATGGGTTCGACTGCGGGGGGGTACAATGGGTTAGACTGCGGGGGGGTACAATGGGTTCGACTGCGGGGGGTTACAATGGACTAGACTGCGGGGGGTACAATGGGTTCGACTGTGGGGGGTACAATGGGTTAGACTGTGGGGGGTACAATGGGTTTGGCTGTGTGGGTACAATGGGTTCGACTGTGGGGGGTACAATGGGTTAGACTGTGGGGGGTACAATGGGTTTGACTGTGGGGGTACAATGGGTATGACTGTGGGGGGTACAATGGGTTAGACTGCGGGGGTACAATGGGTTCGACTGTGGGGGTACAATGGGTATGACTGTGGGGGGGTACAATGGGTTAGACTGCGGGGGTACAATGGGTTCGACTGTGGGGGTACAATGGGTTCGACTGCAGGGGGGGTACAATGGGTTAGACTGCGGGGGGGAGTACAATGTGTTGGACTGCGGGGGGGTACAATGGGTTAGACTGCGGGGGGGTACAATAGGTTCGACTGTGGGGGGGTACAATGGGTTAGACTGCGGGGGGGTACAATGGGTTAGACTGTGGGGGGGTACAATGGGTTCGACTGCGGGGGGGTACAATGGGTTAGACTGTGGGGGGTACAATGGGTTAGACTGTGGGGGGAGTACAATGGGTAGGACTGCGGGGGGGGTACAATGGGTTCGACTGCGGGGGGGTACAATGGGTTAGACTGTGGGGGGGTACAATGGGTTCGACTGCGGGGGGGTACAATGGGTTAGACTGCGGGGGGGTACAATGGGTTTGACTGCGGGGGTACAATGGGTTAGACTGCGGGGGGAGTACAATGGGTTGGACTGTGGGGGGGTACAATGGGTTAGACTGTGGGGGGGTACAATGGGTTCGACTGCGGGGGGGTACAATGGGTTAGACTGTGGGGGGGTCCGATTGGTTCGACTGCGGGGGGGTACAATGGGTTAGACTGTGGGGGGTACAATGGGTTCGACTGTGGGGGGGTACAATGGGTTCGACTGTGGGGGGGTACAATGGGTTAGACTGTGGGGGGGTACAATTGGTTCGACTGCGGGGGGGTACAATGGGTTAGACTGTGGGGGAGTACAATGGGTTAGACTGCAGGGGGGGTACAATGGGTTGGACTGTGGGGGGGTACAATGGGTTAGACTGTGGGGGAGTACAATGGGTTAGACTGTGGGGGGGTACAATGGGTTAGACTGCGGGGGGAGTACAATGGGTTAGACTGTGGGGGGGTACAATGGGTTTGACTGCGGGGGTACAATGGGTTAGACTGCGGGGGGAGTACAATGGGTTGGACTGCGGGGGGGTACAATGGGTTCGACTGCGGGGGTACAATGGGTTAGACTGTGGGGGGGTACAATGGGTTAGACTGCGGGGGTACAATGGGTCAGACTGCGGGGGGAGTACAATGGGTTAGACTGCGGGGGGGGGTACAATGGGTTCGACTGCGGGGGGAGTACAATGGGTTCGACTGCGGGGGGGGTAAAATGGGTTAGACTGCGGGGGGGTACAATGGGTTAGACTGCGGGGGGAGTACAATGGGTTAGATTGCGGGGGGAGTACAATGGGTTGGACTGCGGGGGGGGTACAATGGGTTGGTCTGTGGGGGGGGTACAATGGGTTAGACTGTGGGGGGGTACAATGGGTTCGACTGCGGGGGAGTACAATGTGTTGGACTGCGGGGGGGGGTACAATGGGTTGGTCTGTGGGGGGGGGTACAATGGGTTAGACTGTGGTGGGGTACAATGGGTTCGACTGCGGGGGAGTACAATGTGTTGGACTGCGGGGGGGGGTACAATGGGTTGGTCTGTGGGGGGGGTACAATGGGTTAGACTGTGGGGGGGTACAATGGGTTCGACTGCGGGGGAGTACAATGGGTTGGACTGCGGGGGGGTACAATGGGTTAGACTGTGGGGGGGTACAATGGGTTGGACTGCGGGGGGGGTACAATGGGTTAGACTGTGGGGGGGTACAATGGGTTGGACTGCGGGGGGGGTACAATGGGTTAGACTGTGGGGGGGTACAATGGGTTGGACTGCGGGGGGGGGGGTACAATGGGTTCGACTGCGTGTAACGTGGCACCAATTCGCCGCCGTGTTCCTCCGAGTGAAATCAGCCGCGCCACAACACATCCCGATTCCCCAGACAGATTCCGCTTCAGTGTATTCCCTGCGATGTCGGCTTCTCCACGCGATCGTATTCAGCTCCGCACAGGCCCAGTTATTTCCCAGGCAACGTGTTCCCCCGCCGCTGTCTGGCAATTGTAATCAATCGAGTTCATGCCCTTTTCTCTCTTTGTCCCCTAACTGAAAAAAAATAAACTTGAAATGGCGAGCAGCATTCCGCAGGGGCAGCCCGGGGTCACTTCAGTCAAAGTTCCCGCTCCACGGTTGTGCCACTCGGCCAGTGACAGCAGGAGAAATGCGGAAGTACGAGGTTTAAACTTTAAGCTGAGAACCTCTGTAAAAAGAAAGGCTTCGGCATAAACCTGGCTTCTTGTTAGAGATTATTTTACCAGAAGTATTGGCTGAGCGAAGGGAGAGATCGAACTGTCAGACGTTTCTGTGTGCGTGGTTTCGCATTCCAGGGGAATTAGTTCTTGCTTCATTTTGGTGCATCACAGGCGAGACCTGGGCTCGAGAGCGAGTCTGTGTGGAGGCTGAACCCGCTCCCAAAGAGATGTCGGGACAATCAGCGGAACCGGAGACTCGGCTTCGATCCTCCTATTTATTCGGTTCCCAGGACCGGAGGCGGATTAGTGACCTAAGCGATGCCAGCTTTCGGGAGTGTTGGCTGTCGGCACTTGAGACCGAAGACCATTAGGAAATCTGCTCTGGTCTGCCTCCTCTTATGGATCGCCTGCTGGTTTCTTGTAAACATGTCAGTCTTCATCCACAAGAATATCTTCGCCGAATATTGCACCGACCAGAAAAGTAAGAGAATTCTCGGACGATTGGTAAGGAATTTTACAAAATTATACTAAGTGCAGATGTGCGAAATATTGCTGCTTTGTCACTAGTGACTGATGTGATGGTTCCGGAATTCTAGCGACAGGACTTGCTCCTTAGACAAGCTTTATTTCAAGGTACTTTATATACATATATATAATTTATAAATAACAAGCTGTCTTTCTTACGATTATTAAGTTCGAGTTTAATTTGGTAACCATTTAGAAATACTTACTGCGTTTGATCCCGAATCTGTGTTTCGGGTACAAGAAAACAAAATTGCGAAATGACCTTTGTAACCAGATGTTGATCGGGTGTTTCTAACTGGAGAAGAGTTATATTATTTCCTGTAAAAATAAATGCTCACCATTTCTCATAGGAAGCAAAGAGAATTAAATAGCAAATTATTCGAGTTACTTGCATGAATCATTGAGAGTGAGAGCTTGGTATGTAATTAACATTTCCAAACCTTGAAGAAGTTGCATTTTATTTAGTGCTTGCCCGCCTGCGGTGTGGAGGATTTAAAAGTATTGCAAAGATGAAGTCAGCCTTCAGACGTGACTTTTCCACGCACCCGGCGCTGTTATAAACGGCCTTCATCCTCTGGCCACGCTTTTAACCTGCTGGAAGCTCGATCTGGGCAGTTGATTCGCACCAGTGTGGATGATTAATTACCTGTGCTGGGGGGACAGGATGAGCCGACGATAACGTCAATTCGCAGTTCACCCGGCTACTAAATATAGTAACGGGAGCCACACGGGCAACGAACACTCGATAAAACTCCTGCTTCTTCAAGGATTGAAATCGTTAAATAAATACCAATCTTCCTTCCACTTGCAATCGGATTATAAAAATTACTCGAAACATTTGCTACGTCACTCTTTTCCTTCCACTGAGAAATGGTGTACATTTACAGAACCTCTGGTTTGCAACTTTAAAAGCTCGTTGTAAGTCGAATAAAAGACATTGCGGTCACTCCCTTCATTTAACAGATACATTCTGTACTCGAGATCAGGCTGGCCACTTAGTATAATCACATAGACATTTACCACTTCTTACCACAGAAATTACTCAACTATAATCTTTTTGTTTTACGTTATTGATTAACACGCACGACGATGCGAAATATCAAAATAGAATTGCGTCGTTCTTTCCCTATTGAAACCGCAGTCTATATTAATGGACGTCACAAAAACATAAGATATTTGCAATGCACATTTATTTCGAATCCATTTGTCCCGCTGGTCATACACACCAGGGTCATGTTCAGAAAATCGGCAAATGTTCACGTCTTGTTTGCAGTTGATGGGGTGTTACTTTGTATTTAAGCTGCAGTAAATCTCAGTGGAGCCGGTACTGGGAAGCCGTGAGAAGCAGGAATGAATTAAAGAGAGTTCTGGATACACATATGAAAACATAAGTCAACCGTCATCAGTCAGCAAACACCAATAAACCTGCCAATGAGGAAGAAAATAGAAACCAATGAAGTTGCTCCAAGTACTTCCTGAGAGTAGTACTCAGCATCACCTTGTGTTCCTGGAAGAACTGAGTGGTTTCTAAAATAAGAAACAGATACTTTATTATAATATTTATTTTGGAAATAATTAAATGACCTTTTATAGGGACTGTTGTCACTGGAGTTTAGAAGAATGAGGGAGGCATCTCATTGAAATCTATCCGACATTGAAAGGCTCAGGTAGAGTGGATGCGGAGAGGATGTTTCTTATAGTGGGGAAGTGTAGGACCAGAGTGTACAGCCTTAGGATTCATGGATGTTCCTTTAGATCAGAGTTTCTTTTCTAACTTAAACCCATCACCTCTCCTAGGGCATGGGCCGCCGACAGCAGCTCAGCAGAGTCCTCTGTCCTGAGCCAGTCTTTAGCCCATCTTTGAAAATACTTCCTCTTCCAGGGATGAGGTCTTTGGAGCTTCTGTTGCCATTTCCATACCTCTGGATTTTTACAGGATGGAGTTGCTAGCCCCATGCCCAACCTCCTCTTTTCAAGCCAGGCTTGGAACTGTCTAAGGCAAAGTTCTTTAGAACAGAGATGAAGAGGAAATTCTTTAGCCAGAGGGTGGTGAATCTGTGGAATTCACCAGCTGTGGAGGCCAAGCTATTGGGTATATTTAAAGCAAAGGTTGATATTTTCTTGATTGGTAAAAGGCATTAAAGGTAATGGGGAAAGGCAGGAGAATGAGCGTGTGAGAGTTAATAAATGATGGAATGGTGGAGCAATCTTGATGGGCCAAATGGCATAATTCTGCTCCTATATCTTACGGTCTTGTGTTCTTTTTGTGTTTGTAAACGCTCCAGTTTTTTTTCTCTCTCTTGGGGACATACATGATTTTTAAGTGTTCGGTCCTTGCATTGATTCAGTGTTCATCAGTTACTGCTCTCTCAACTGAATTAGTGAACCTTACAAAATAAAAAGCTACACATCACAGACTGCAGTTGTGATGGATGTTCACTGTCCAGGGCCTGGGGACCTTTTTGACAAGCTCAGCTTTCTAACACAGCAGCTGATTCTTCCAGGAACCAAGGAGTTGCTTTTGAGTAAGTCAAACTCCCAACAAATACTTGTTCAGCTTCCTGCTGCAAACAAGAGTCAGTTTTTAGTTATTAGTATAACCTGCAAGCAATAATCAGTCTGAAGTTAAAAGGGCATCTTTGTAAACAAACAGAATGGTCTATAGAGCACAGGATGCCTGCCCAGCATGGGGTTAGCTGCTCAAGAGATAACAGGGTAGTGTTAACTGGACCTGGCTATGTTATTTTCTCTAGTTCAAGGAAGCTTGCTGACCAGACTGATACAATCACTTAGCAGATGAAATAGCTGATCAGGGAGTCAGCTCTTGTGGCTTTCATTTCGGGTGTCATTTCCGGGAAGTTTTAGACCATCCATATGAATTTCCCAGCAAAGGTTTCTGAAAAAATATCACTAAGTAACGAATAAAGGCAGTACAAATATCAGAGAGCAGTCACGCTTGTTAGGAATAGGCAAGGGTTGACAAGAAGAATGACAGAAAGTTAAGGTGACTAGAATCCATTCCTTTGTCTACAATTTCTGTGATAGATGACTCATTCTTTTTAGTTATAAGAATTGTACCTGTGTTTTGGAAATTGTGTTTTAGAAATTCTTTGTAGTTTGGACACTTTTTATAAGATTGAAATCCTTTGTTAGTTTTAAGAGAAGCACAAGAGGGAGGCAACGGAGGGGCAAGGAGATAACTTGAGAGAGGGACCAGAGGCCCTGAACAGGCTCTTCTGGCACAATGAGCTGTGTTGCCCAGCAGCTCACCTATTTAACACTAGCCTAATCACAGGACAAGTTACAATGACCAATTAACCTAGCTGGAACATCCTTGGACAGTGAGAGGAAACAGGAGCTTCCAGAGGAAACCCACGCGGTCCATGGGGAGAACATACAAACTCCTTGCAGATGCACTGGCATTGAACTTCAAATTCAGAAGCACCTCAAGTGTTAATAGTGTTGCACTAACGGCTACATTACCATGGTGTCCATCAACAGCCTTCTTCGGCCAGAGATCATAACTGCGTTCATCATTCCTTCAAGGTTGCGTTCAGTACTGTTGAAGTACATCAGATACCAGGCCACACATTTTAAGACCTGATAACACTGAGGCATGGACTGGTAAAAGAAAAGTAATGTTCACACCACATATTTCCAGCACGTGACCATCAAAAGGGCGTTTATTCGCCCTCTTTTGACATACAACTGCACTGTTGTCAGTGAATCTGTCTGAATATTGACTGTCTGGGAGGGGTTGGGGGAACAGACCCACCCACAAAAATACTGTGGGATTAGATATTCAGCATTTGCAATGACTGGCTCCCCAAACCTTTTGAACATCAACAAAGCACAATTCCGGCGCATTGTGGAGCACTTTCCACTTGCTGTGATAGGTCCAGCAGCATGCAAACTTCTCAATAACTCATCACAAAGCAACTTTTTTTCACCAGCTACACATGTAGAATGCTGGAGGAACTCAGGAGGTCAGGCGGCATCTAAAGAGATGAATGAATAGTCGGTGTTATGGGCTGATACCCTTCTTCTGGACTGTAGAGGAAGGGGGGAGATGCCAGAATGAAAAGGTGGGAGGAGGGAAAGAAGGATAGCTCAAAGGTGAAGCCAGAAGGGTTGGAAAGATAAAGGGATGAAAGGAAGGAATCTGACAGGAGAGGAGAGTGAGCAACAGGAGAAAGGGAAGGGGGGAGATACCGTGCGGGGTAGGGTGATATGCAGGTGAGAGAAGGTAAGAGGTCAAAGTGCTGATAGAAGAAGAAGGGAGGAGAAGGGACTTTTTTTACTGGAAGGAGAAATAAATATTCATTTCATCAGGTTGCAAGCTACACAGTTAGAATATAAGGTGTTGCTCCTCGCCTTGAGAGTGGCCTCATCTTGGCACAAGCCGAAGGCTCATGGAGGCTCAGGGGGTCACAAGTAAGTACAAGAGGAACTCTAACTCTGTTAAGTGAGAGGCTGGGGTGAGCGTGGATGTTTGGGAAAAGGAGGAGGTGCGGGAGAGGGCAGCATCAATGGTGGAAGATAGGAAACCCTATTCTTTGAAGAAGGAGGACATCTCTGATGTCCTAGAAAGGAAAGCCCTATCCTGGGAACAGAGCTGAAGGAACTGAGAAAACAGAATAGCATGTTTACAGGAGATAGGCTGCAAAGGGGTATAGTCAAGACAACCATGGGTATCAGTAGGATTAGACAAGATGTCAATCAGCAGTTTGCCTCCAGAGATGGAGCCAGAAAGATTGAGAATGGGGAGGGAGATGTCAGAAATGGTATTGAGTTGAAAGACAGAGTGGAAGTTAAAGGCAAAGTTGATGAAATTGAGGAGCTCAGCATGTGTGCATGAAGCGGCACCAATGCAGTCATCAATGCAGAGGAGCAAGAGTTGGGGGGCATTACCGGGGAAGGCTTGGAACATGGACTGCTCTACATAGCCAACATGATGGCAGGCATAGCTGGTGCCCATGGCTACCCCTTGAGTCTGGAGAAAGTGGGAGGAGCTGAAAGAGAGACCAGCTTCCCATTTGCCATTTTAATCATCTGCTCATTTTAGTCACCTCTCGCTGGCTGAGATGTTCACCCTCTAAAAGAAGCACTTGCTATGGTTTTTTCACTAGTGCATCCAATGACTATGACTTGTGACACTTTCAAGTACAGACAGTAGGTATGTAGGAGTTCCACTGCCTGTAAGCTCTCATCAATTGACATCTTGTTCTGATTTGAAAACAGTTTGTTATTCTTTATCTTTATGGAATCTTGTTATTCCAGATCTAACAGAAACGGAAGTGTTTTCATTGCATAGGCTGAAACAGTTCAAGATGGCAGTTCACTACTGCCTATTCAGTAATAGTGGTTAAGCTGGTTCAGAAAATGCTGGCCTCATTAGTAAGGTTCACATTCACAAACGACAATACAATTCTGGAAGGTCTTAAGTTCTTTAAACTAAAACAGCCAAGCAAAATCTGAACCTTTAACCTTTCCCTGAAATAATATCCTCTATCAGCATAATAAATAAAATATGCTATCATGGAATTACTTTATTATATACAGTAGTTATCAAGTGTTGTTGCCTGGATTTAATTATTTCAATATTAACCCTCGTAGGTGATGAACACATTTGGTTAAAGTGTCTGCATCTGGGTTGAAATTTTAGACAAGACCCGGGAACAGTTTTGAAATGCTCCAGGGAAGCAAATTCATTATTCTTACTTAGTCTGACATAAGTGACTTCAGGCATACTGATATTGTTAACTCATAATTGCCTCATCAATTCAGGGGTGGACGATGAACAGGAGCATTGTCATCGATATGCTGTACACATCGTGAGAAAGTTTTGAAACAATTCAAGCAACTTTAATTACAGATTATTAGAAGTGTGTTTAAATATATATTGAGAAACAAACTGAGGGATGATGGAGAAGAGAGATGTGGGAGGTGGGGGGACAAATGAAAGAGCACAGGTCTAGATGCTAGAAAATTTCTCCTCATTTTGGGAGATGGTGACTGGTTGAGAAATAATATCTTGATTTTCTATTGCTGACTACTCCAAAGAATCAGAAAAATTGAAGCTTTACCAGTTAATTCAGAAGCATCCCCATTGCTTTACATAAACCATTGAGAAATTCTGTTAAAGATATTAAGCATCATTACCAAACCGGGGTTTCAATTGAAGACTCTAAGTGAACTGGTATGCTTTGTTTTATGATTCGTCTAAACTCATTTTTTGCTGTCTCTGTAAATTACCCAGAGTAGTAATGATCATATATAGAAATTTATTCAAGGAGCAATACACCATTTACCAAATAAGTTTATCACTTCTTCATGAGTTGGCAACCTTCATGTCTGCCGTATGTGGGAGTGAGTCATTCTACATGCAAAAGTATGAGGAAATTGATACAACATAATAAAATGACATGGTATTATGCCTTTAAATTTCTGTTGTCTCCTCAGTTTCAGAGACAGTGTAAGATGGATAATACATGGTAGCATTGCCAACAACAACAATGCACTCTGAATTATTAAACAAGAAAATGCCTCTTATTTTATAGCATTGTCTAGCTCTCCAGCTGAAAACTTTTCCTTATGAAAATGATTGCCAATCTTTAGGAAGTCACACCAGTCCAGCAGCCTTTTAATGATATCCCTGTTAATGACTCTCCTTCACATGTTCTACCAGTCTGTTGTTGCCAGTGCAGTCTTCTATGTGGTGGTGTGTTCAGCAATAGCATCAACCCAGCTGATGCTAACAGGCTCCATAAACTGATTGGAAAGGCTGGCTCTATTATAATAGTCAAACCAGAGTGGTAGAACAAAGGATCCTACAGAAAATTCTGGCCATTCTGGACAATGCTTCTCACCCTCTGCATGCCACCTTGGCTGAACAGAGGAGCATTTTTAGTAATAGACTAAGACAACTGTTCCGCTCCAAAGAGCGATATATGAGGTCATTCTTACCCTCGGCAATTAGGCTCCATAGCCAGGGAAGCAATGACCTCCTCCTGTAGACTCTTTGTGGTAAATTATTTTTTATTCTTTCTACTTCTCTTCTAATATTTATATCTGTGCACTTGTAATGCTACTGTGATGCCCTCATTTCCTTTGGGATCAATAAAGTATCTATCTACCTAGCTATCTAGCAAGTTCCTGTATCATTCCAAGATACACCCAGTGGCCACTTTATTAGGCACAGGAGTGGAACCGAGTGTGGTCATCTGCTACGGTGGCCCTTTCACTTCAAAGTGAGACCTCTGACCTCTTTCAATACCAAAGTGTTTACGCCCAGAGAAATGTTGTTCACACCATTCTCTGTAAACTCTAGAGTGAATATCGAATAATAATAATAATAATGAACATTGATTTCTCCATCTGGTAAAAAACTTTTCTCCCCCCCCCTTCCCTATTCCTCACTCTGACATTTTACCCCATTCTCAGCTGCCTATCTCTTCCTCCTGGCTCCCTACCTCCTTCCCTTTCTCCTATGGTCCACTTTCCTCTCCTATCAGTTTATTTCTTCTCCAGCCCTTGACCTTCCCCAACCACCTATCACCTTCCACCTAGTCTCCTTCACCTTTCCTTCTCAGTCTTGAAGAAGGGAGTCGGTCTGAAACATTGACAGTTTCAGATGCTGCCTGACCTGCTGATTTCCTCCAGCATTTTGTGGGTGTAAACTCTAGAGAATGATGTGTCTGAAAATCCAAGGAGATCAGCAGTTTCTGAGATACTCAAATCACCCCACCTGGCACCAAAAGTCATTCCATGGTTAAAGTTACTTAGATAATGTTTCTTCCCCATTCTGATCTTTGATCTGGACATGATCATGTCTGCATTGAGTCGCTGCCACATGATTGGCTAATTAGATTGTTGCATTAATGAGCAACTATCTTTTGAATGACCTTTAGAACATTATACTAGTTGCAATCACTTGGACATCATAGGAAACAAATATCACCACAGATTCCATGAAAGCTCGAATTTAATTGCTAAAGTTTACCTGAAGGAAGATTATGTGTGAGTTCACAGTGAACATTTAAACATCAGTGTGGTGTTAAATTTCCATGCCTCCATTGAGTCATTTAACACCAGAGCATGCAGTTGGTGCATGGATTAATTTGAGAGAAGTAAATAAAATCATGAATTTCTTTCATTTCCTTATGGAACTGAAAGAGATGGTGTTGTAAAGTTGCAGAGCATTGGCTGATTAAAACAATGAGTGTGTGTTTCGAGGCCCCTGTATGCCCTCTCTGATGGTAGTAATGAGAAGGGAGCATGTCCTGGGTGCTGGGGTTCCTTAATGATGGACGTTGCCTTTTGAAGGTGCCCTTGATGCAGGGAAGGACAATGCTCATGATGGAGCTGGCTGAGTTTGTAACCCACAAATAACATACAGAACTGTTGCTTGCTCTATATTTCAAACATAATGTTAAGTTTTCCTGCATATTTTTTTGTTTAATTTAACTTTACATATACTGTACCTGACATTTCTATTTTGGTGTTGATTGAATGCAATAGAACTGATTGTGGATTTCTACGTTTATTACAGTGTCGTGACTATCGGCAGGGATTGCTGACAGGGAATCTGTGCGAGGACTTGTGTGTCACACAGACGATGGTTTATAAACGATGTCTGTACTATGACAAAGGGAAGAAAGTTATACAGGCTGATTGGAATGGGCGGCCTATAATTCTGAAATCCAAACTAGAAGACTTTTTAAGCTATGACAGCTTTTACCTGCTGGATGAGCAAGAGAACGGGTCCATTCTAGATATTGACATCCTGGTCTTTACTGCCTTGGAAATCAAACACTCTTTGGGTCTGGATGTGAAGAATGTTACAGTACCACAGCTGTGGACCAAGCATTTAAAAACCAGGCGGAGGTCTTTCTCAAGGGCAGAGCTAGCCAGCATGTGGTCTCTCCTACAGCAGGAGGAATATGTATTTTTCCAGTTATTGCAGGATCTCAGTAAACATGTTCTCAAAATGGTGGGCTCCTGCGGTCATTTCTATGCCGTTGAGTACCTCACAGCTGGGCACACTTGGCATCGCAACCTTTTTGCCCTGGAAGAGCTGGGTGCCCGCTCCTGGCAAGGCAGCAGCAGCAAGGCGTTGTGGCGGGCAGCTAATGGGATCGCAATTAGCTTCCTAGATCTAGCTAGGCACTTTGAGAATGACTTTTCCCACCAGCTCCATCTCTGTGACATCAAGCCAGAGAACTTTGCCATCAGGGCTGACCTAACGGTAAATCGTGCGCGTGGGAACTGAAAATAACGGCATTGAAGAGATAGGGTCATGCTTTCCCTGTTTGTAAATGCACATCTCAATATCATAAAGTTGAGGTGCACAGTTGTCACTGGGAAAAAGAGAGACAAAATTACACACCATGGAACTTCAGAAAAAGATAGGTTGCATCAGCTCTGAAATTTATTTTTGCTTTATAAATGTTCAGATACCAGCCAACATGGCCTCATCAGTGAGAAAAACAGCATAAGTAGAATATAAACCTCATCAAATATCTGAAAATAACTCCCCATTGCCATGAGAAAGGTCTTTGAAAACTAAGAATATTGAGAGATATTTAACTAAAACAGGGAACTGGGAATTACAGCTCAGTGAAGGTCCAATAGAAGGACTCGTTGGGTTGAATAACCCACTCTTGCCTTTGTTCCTGAATTTCAAATGCGTGCATACACATGCACCAGCGAAAGTACGGGAAATTCAGAACAGGAGTAGGTCACACACACAAGAGGCTGGAGGAACTCAGCAGGCCAGGCAGCGTCCATTGGAAAAAATAGTACAGTCGACATTTCGGGCTGAGACCCTTCAGTAGAACTAGAGAAAATAAGATGAGGAGTAGAGTTAAAAGTTGGGGGTGGGGGAGGGAGAAACACAAGGTGATAGATGAAAATGGGAGGGGGAGGGGTGAAATAAAGAAGTTTATTGATGAAAAAGATACAGGGCTGGAGAAGGAGGAATCTATTAGCAGAGGACAGAAGGAAATGGAAGAAAGAAAAGGGGTGAGGAGCACCAGAGGGAGGTGATGGGAAGGTAAGGTGAGAGGGGGAAAAGGTGGTGGGGAATGGTGAAGGAGGGGAGCCATTACTGGAAGTTCGAGAAATCAATGTTCATGTTGTCAGGTTGGAGGCTACCTAGATGGAATATAAAGTGTTGTTCCTCCAGGCTGAATGTGGCCTCATTGCAACAGTAAAGGTGGACATATCGGAATGGGAATAGGAATTGGAATTAAAATGGGTGGCCACTGGGAGTTCCCACTTTTCCTGGTGGATGGAGTGTAGATGCTCGGTGAAGCAATCTCCCAATCTATGTCGGGTCTCACCGATATACAAGAGGCTACAATGGGAGCACCAGACACAGTATATAACCCTAACAGGCTCACAGGTGAAGTGTCATCTCACCTGGAAGGACTGTTTGGGGCCCTGAATGGCAGTGAGGGTAGAGATATAAGTGTAGCACTTGTTCCACTTGCAAGGATAAGTGCCAGGAGGGAGATTATTGGGGAGGGACAAATGGACAAGGGAGTTGCATAGGGACTGTTGCACATGGAACAGTCTCTGTTCCAAGCCTACAGTGGTGGCCGTCCCCCACTTTTCCTACGCTACATCGATGATTGCATTGGTGCTCCTTCCTGCACCCATGTAGAACTCAACAATTTCATCCACTTTGCCTCCGACTTTCACCCTGCCCTCAAATTCATCTGGTCCATTTCCAACACCTCCCTCCCCTTTCTTGATCTTTCTGGCTCTATCTCTGGAGATAGCTAATCTACTGATGTCTATTATAAACACATAAACTCTCACAGCTACCTGGACTATACCTCCTCCCACCCTGTTACTTGCAAAAACACCATCCCCTTCTCTCAATTCCTCCGTCTCTGCCGCATCTGTTCTCAGGATGAGGCTTTTCATTCCAGAATGAAGGAGGTATCCTCCTTCTTCAAAGAAAGGAGTTTCCCTTCCTCCAACATCAATGCAGCCCTCAGCCACATCTCTTCTATTTCAAGCACATCTTACCCCATCCTCCCGCTACCCTCTCAGGGATAGAGTTCCTCTTACCCTCACTCACCAGCCCACCAGTCTCCACATCCAGCACATAATTCTCCGTAACTTCTGCCATCTCCAACGGGATCCCACTACCAAGAACATCTTTCCCTCCCCCCCCCCCCCCCACTTTCTGCTTTCCACAAGCTTCGTTCTCTATGTGAATCCCTTGTTCATGTGTCCCTCCTGGCACTTATCCTTGCAAGCAGAATAAATGCTATACCTGCCAGTACTCCTCATCCTCAATACAGCTTTGGGACCCAAACTGTTCTTGCCGATGAGACGACACATCACCTGTGAGTCTGTTGGGGTCATATACCGTGTCCAGTGCTCCCAGTGTGGTACTCGATTCAGATTGGAAGCCACCTCGCTGAGCACCTACGTTCTGTCTGCCAGAAAATGTGGGATCCCCCAGTGGCCACCCATTTTAACTCCACTTCCAGTTCCCATTCCAATATGCCTATCCATGGCCTCCTCCACTGTTGTGATGAGGCCACATTGAGGTTGGAGGAACAACACCTTATATTCCGTCTGGGTAGTCTCCAACCTGATGGCATGAACATTGATTTCTCGAACTTCTGGTAATGCCCCCCCTTCACTATTGTCCATCTGCTTTTCTCTCTTTCAGCATATCTCCTCGCCTGCCCATCACCTCTCTCTGGTGCTCCTCTCCCCTTTTCTTTCTTCCATGGTCTTCTATCCTCTTCGATTGGATTCCCCCATCTCCAGCCCTGTATCTCTTTCACTAATCAACTTCCCAGCTCTTTCCTTCATCCCTCCCCCTTCCAGTTCCACCTTTCACCTTGTGTTCCTCCCCCACCCCGCTTGTTCTCCAGTCCTGCTGAAGGGTCTCAGCCTGAAACATTGACTGTACTCTTTTCCATAGATGATGCCTGGCCTGTTGAGTCCCTCCAGCATCTTCTATGTGTTGTTTGGATTTCCAGCATCTGCAGATTTTCTCTTGTTTGCGAAAGGAGTAGGTCACATGGCTCCTCAAGCCTGCCCTGCCATTCAACATACCTAAGTTCATCTTCTCCAAGTCTCATCTCCTCTCTCTGCCAAGACCTCAAAACCTTCAATTCTCTAATCTTTAAAAAAATAAAAATGATCTACCTCCTCAAGAGATACCCCCAATGATCCTGCCTCCGCAACCCTGTGAGGTAGAGATTTCCAGAGATTCACCATCTTCTATCAGATATTTACTGATATAAAAGTCACTGTCTGAGAACTCAGTAGCAACAGACTCAAAGTTAAATTTCAAAAGTAAGTTAGGTAGACGCTTGGACCTGTGATTTAACAAATGTTACTACAAAAAAAGGATAAAACATTGACCAGGAATAAAGGAAACACGATTTTATTTCCACACTCCACTTAATGGCATTCAACGCTAATTACTTTGAGTATGCTTTTTTTTTAATAATTATTATGTTTTTTAAAGACTTATGAAGTTACTTTCTTTTCCCAAATGCTTGGATTTGCTCAACACTTTGCTGTGTCTGAACTGAAGAGAAGGAATAGGAACAGGAACAGTCCTTACACCTTCTTGAGGGTTGTCGTGTGCAAGAATAAGTATATTCACTTAATTAGATATTAATAACAGCCAAGTCACTATTATTTGAACATTTAATCTAGGATTAGCGTCTATTTGAGAAAAGCTGCATTTGCAGTCATATTCAGACAGGCGATCCATCTTCCATCTGCTGTCCTTGCCATCACAGATATCATTCTCCAGCTAATTCAATTCATTCCTATCAAATATTGAAAAAGCCTATATACAGTAGAGGCTGTTTCCTGTTATGGGATAGTCTAGGACCAAAGGGCACAGCCTCAGAATACAAGGGCAATCCTTTAGAACAGAACTGAGGAGGGTATTCTTTAGCCAGAGAGTGATCAGTCTGTGGAATTCACTGCCACAGATAACTATGGAGGTCAGAGTATTGGGTATATTTAAAGCAGGAGTTGATAGGTTCTTGATTTGTAAGGGCATTAATGGTTATGGGGAGAGTCCAGGAAAATAGGGTTGAGAGGGATATTAAATCAGCCATGATGGAATGGTGGAGCAGACTTAATGGGCCAAATGGCCTAAATCTACTCCTATGTCTTATGGTCTTATGACATTTTATGCAATGTCAAGAAATGGCCGAGAGTACTGGACACACAAAGCACCATTGGCCAGACGGTATTGCTACTGTAGAGCTGAGCTCCAGAATTAGCTGCATCTCTAGCCCAGCTGTTGCAATAAAGTCACAGTATTGACATCTAGCTGACAATGGAGAAAATTGCCCAAATTTGTCCCATTTACAAGTAGCAGGAAAAATCCCATCTGGCTACCTCCTGCCCAATTACTCTATTGCAATAATCAGCAAAGTTATGGAAGTACATATTGACAGTGTTATTAAACAGCACTTACAAAGATAAACCTTCAATGTCACATGCATATTGAAACATACAGTGAATGTCTCATTTGCATCACAGTCTGAGGATTGTGCTGGGGGCAGCCCACAAGGCTCACTTGCCTCTGGTATTCTGTGACAAAGAAACTCACCTCCTCCCACCCAAGGCTTCTCCTCCATCTACAGTGCACAAGTCAGGAATGTGATGAAATACTCCAACGATTCTTAAAAAAGCTCACTGCTGTTCAGAACAAGTCGTCTAATTCATTAGCTCCCCATCAATCTTTCTAAACCAGGGGTTCCCAGCCTGAGGTCCACAGATACTGAAGAATAGATATGTGATAGTTTTGGGAAAGGTGTAAAAACAAAATGGTCATGGTGGTGGGTGGCTTCAATTTTCCTAATATAAACTGAGATTTCCTTAATGCAAGAGGTTTGGATGGGTACATTGAGGAAGGTTTCTCAAATCAATATGTAGATAGTCCAGCAAAAGGAGGGGCTGTGGACCTGATGTTGGGTAATGAGTCTGGCCAGGTGAGCCAACTTTAAGTGGAAGGACAGTGAGAACTCTTTAAGTTTTGAGATAGCTATAGATAAGCATAGACCTTGTGGAAGAGAAGTAAATCAGAGCAGGGAAAATTATGAAAGCATTAGACAAAAACTTCTTTTGTTCAGCCGTGTTTGACTCTTCATGACCTCATGGACCACAGGGTCCAGAGGGTTTTCATGGCAAGATATGGAAGTAGATTGCCAGGCCTTTCTTGTGCTCAGATGCTGCTGCTGAACTCAGGACCATCGGCCTTGAAGTCCAGTGCTGATGCCACTACACCACCAGCAGGCCCAGGCAGGAACTAGGGAGAGTTAATTGCAAACAGCCTCTTTTCAGCCAGTCCATATCTCACATGTGAGGGGTGTTTAAAGAACCAACTTTACAAGTAGAGGACAGATGGATACCGGTAAGAAGGAAAACAATGTCAGGAAACTTTGGATGTCAAGGTGGGTGCTGAATTTAGGCAATGGGACTTATTCTGGCTGGAGGTCTGTACTGGAACTTCTGCTGTTTGTGATATACTGCATATAAATGAGCTGGATGAATGCATGGCTGTGTGGGTTAGTAAATCTGCAGATGATATGAAGATTGATGGTGGTGTGGATGGTGTAGAAGACTGGCAGTGGGATACAGATCATTTGCAAATATGGACAGCAAAATGGCAGTTGGAGTTTCATCCGGTCAGGTATGAAGGGCTGCACATCAGAAGATCAGATTTAAAGAGGCAGTACAGTGTTAGTGGCATAACCCTTAACAGTATTGATGAATGAATCTTTATTGTCATAATACATAGATACAATGAAACTCTGTTTAGCTTCCGCTCAGGCAATTAAATAAAGCGGTAGATAAAAACAAGACAGTAATAGAAAAACACTATTTTTCTGAGCAGAGGGATCACTGGGTCCAAGTTCATATTTCCCTGAAAGGGCAACACAGGGTGTTAAAAAGGCAAACGGCATGCTTGCCTTTATTACTCAAGAAACTGAGTTTAAGAGTCAGGTATTACAGCTTTATAGGACTCTCGTTAGGCCACATCAGGAGCATTACTTACACTTCTGATCAGCCCATTATAGGAAGGATGTTGAGGCTTTGGAGAGGGTGCAGAGGAGGTTTACCAGGATGCTCTTGGGTTAGAAGGAATATACCACAAGAAGTGTTTGGACAAACTCGGGTTGTTCTCTCTGAAGCAGCAGGGGCTGAGGGGGAAACCTGATGGACACTCATAGATTATGAGAGGCATTGGTAGAGCAGACATTTTTCTTTCCAGGGCTGAAGTGCCCAATACCGGAAGCCACGCATTTGAAATGAGATGGAGATGTGCGTGACAAGTTTTTTCACACAGTGACCCCCTCACTGTGCCTGGAATTCTCCACCTGGCATAGTAGTGAAGACAAACACAATAAAGGCATTCAAAAAGCTCTTAGGTAGGCATGTGAATGTGCAGGGAATGGAAAGATATTGACACTGTGTAAGCAGAAGGGATTAGTTTTACTCAGGCATTCGATTAGTAACTTAATAACGTCAAGGGCTGAAGGGCCTGTTCTAGTGCTGTACCATTTTTAATTCTATCTTCTTTATAAACATTCATCTCCTCTACTGCTGACACAAAATGGCTGCAGTGTTTACCAACTACCTAGAACATAGAACATAGAACACTACAGCACATACGAGCCCTTGGGTCTAACTTGCTCGGCCTAATCCAATAGCACCTCGTAAACCTGCACCATCTGTCCCAGGAAGGACAGAGGGCAAGGGAGTGTCACCATCTGCAGGTTCCCCACCAAGGGATGCACCATCCTGACCTAGATGGAAATTGCCAGTCTTCCATCATCACCATATCTAAATCCTGGAATCCCGGCCTCTAGCACAAATAGCAGATCTTTACCGCAGTGACTGCCGTGGTCAAAGAAGGCAACTCAGCTCCGCCCTCTCAAGGGAATGAACAAAATACACTGGTCTTTTAGCAATCCCCACATCCAGGAAAGGATTATATGGAAAGATACATAACGTAACAATTGGGATATAAAAACATAGACATGCACAACTACAAAACTAATCATATACAAAAAATACAAGAAAAACAGGCATACAAGAAAAAACACAAGCATAGTAAGAATCATCTAGTTACGCATGCAAACATACTCACAGGCTCAATATGAATATCCACCATAAATACACATACATACAGTACTGTGCAAAAGTCTTACAACATATATAGCTAGGGTGCCTAAGACTTTTGCACAATACTATAATAATTTTATGAATTGAATGTATTGCTGCTGTAAAAACAAGTTTCATGACATATGTGAGTGATGATAAACCTGATTCTGATATGGGTCTCTATTGTGGTCTGAGAGCGGGAAGAGGCCAGGGAGAGGGGAAACATGGTTAGGGCAAGGGGAAGGAGCAGGGATCACCAGAGAGACATTATGCAATGATCAATAAACTAATTGTTTGGAAACAACTGACCTTGCCTGGTGTCTCAGGGCTGGGTGGATCTGCACTTGGGCCACTGCCCCTCCCCACCCCTGCACTCCTTCTCTGCCAACTGTCCCACAACGCTGCTGTGGAAATCCATCCTCACCATTCCCAACATCCTTTGCTTTCGCCAGATTTTCAAAGTCACTCTCCGCTCATCGTTGATGAGTACGATACTGTGCAAAAGTCCGAGGCTCTCTAGCACTTTCATATGTGTGCTGAAGGCTTTTCTGCAGTACTGTACATACAGGCAAACTGAAACAGACAAACACACTCATCGGCACATAAACACAAAACCAGACGCATACGTGCTCAGGTACACGTGCACACATCAACCTGTAAGTAGCCTCTTGTGTGAGTTACTGTCACTAGTGAACACCGCTGGGATATTGCTGGCTTGTCACTGGCCATTGGTGAGTGAGATGTAGCCAGGATGGGAAGTGCCTGAGAAATTTAGAGACGCAGCAGGAAAAGAATCCAACAAGGCAAAAAAAAAGGTCATGGTCACCAAACTAAGAGTTTTGGACTCAGGTACTGCTGGCTGAAAAAGTAGTGGCTCTCTGATAATGAGGGATCCTAAAGCGTATCACCTTGAATTATAAACTATTCCAGCTCTCTGATAATGAGGGATCCTAAAGCGTATCACCTTGAATTATAAACTATTCCAGCTCTCTGATAATGAGGGATCCTAAAGCGTATCACCTTGAATTATAAACTATTCCAGCTCTCTGTTAATGAGGGATCCTAAAGCGTATCACCTTGAATTATAAACTATTCCAGCTCTCTGATAATGAGGGATCCTAAAGTGTATAATCTTGAACTATAAACTATTCTAGCTCAACATCAGGTCCCATCAAGTCTCTGATAATGAGGGTACTCTCTAAAGTGTATAATCTTGAACTATAAACTATTCTAGCTCAACATCAGGTCCCTCAACTCATGGGCCTGCACTTGCTCTAATAAGAGCAATTGACTTAACCCATTCCACCCACCCCTTTCCTAAATCTCAAGCATCTTTCATTTCATTTGCCTGTTCAGTAATCTATTCATTTGTTTGTTCATTCATACATCAATTTATTTATTTATTTGATTAATAAGTTTATTGATTGATTGCCTTTTGAATTTCTCTACTGAATTTATATTGTCTACACTATTAGGTATGGCACACAGTATTCTAACTATTTCAATGCATCATGTGACTTTTATGCCAATGACGTAAACCTTTACCTCATTCTCCTTATAAGCACTGGAGACAGATTTTCAATATGTAAAGCCTTTAAATGTTTTCTTTTCATGACTGTTGACAAATCTCTTGAGCTTCACTGTTATGTGGACTGGTTTTTCACCTCCATAGATAGTTCCCATTCCTAAAACTACCTTACCAACTTACACGAAATGCTAAAATAACTCAATGGGTCAGGCAGCAGCTATGGAGGTGAAAAATCAGTCCACATTTTGAGCAGAGACCCTCCCTCAGGACTTTACCTTTGCAAATCTTTTCTTCGGCCTCTCCATAACCAAGTTTTCATTCCTGAAGTACTTTGTCAAGAGGTAGACAATAGAATTAGAAGACAGTAGACAGTAGGTAGACCAAGAGTTAGACTTTAGAATTCCTTGTTGGTGCGTGGCCTAGTAGATAAGGCATCGGTCTAGTAATCTGAAGGTCACTGGTTTGAGCCTCAGCTGAGACAGTGTGTTGTGTCCTTGAGCAAGGCACTTAATGACACACTGCTCTGCGATGACACCGGTGCCAAACTGCTTGGGTCCTAGTGCCCTTCCCTTGGACAACATCGGTGGCATGGAGAGGGGAAGGCTTGCAGCTTGGGCAACTGCTGGTCTCCCATACAACACTGCCCAGACCTGCGCCCTGCAAATCCATGGTCTCGCAAGACTAACGGATGCCTAAAAAAGACAGTAGAATTCCACTGGCGATAAATTATGAGAGGCATTGATAGAGTAGGCAGGGTGGGTTTTTTTTTCCCAGTGTGGAAATTTCTAATACCAGACAGCATGCATTGGGGTATGTTCAAAGGGTTTTTACTCAGAGAGTGGTGGATACCTGGACTGTGCTGCCTGGTATGGTGGTAGAAGCAAATACATTAGAGGCTTTAGAGAGGTACATGAATGTAAGGAAGAAGGAGGGATATGGACATGATGTAGGTAGGAGGGATTGGACTTTGGGTTTTTTAATCTACTTTTTAGCTGATTCAGTACAACATTGTGGGCTGAAGGGCCTGTTCCTGTGCTGTACTGTTCTACATTTTATGCGCTTACATGGATTTAAATAAAAAGCATGAACTGAGTTTGAATCCAGATACTGCTCTGCTGTTCTGGCACTTTATCCAAAAGCAACAGACACACATGTGAAACAGACCTGTCTCTGACATTCCCCTGATACTTTATTCCAAAAGCATTAAAATTATGTCAATTATGCCCCCTATTATTAGTCCTTTCTGCCCTGTGAAAAACTGTCTGGTTGTCTGCTCAGTCAATACCTTTAATCAATTTGTACCCATCTATCAAGTCATCTCTCATCCTCCATCTCTCCAAAGAGAAAAACCCTGGTTTGCTAAACCTATCCTCGTATCTCCAATCCAAGCAGCATCCTGGTAATCCTAGCTTCTCGATTTCTGTGTCAGCAGCACACCTGCATGTTCAAATATTTTTACATGTGAATACGTCAAGGATGAATGATGAACGCATTTAAAAACTAAATCCATTCACTTCAATCACTGGCGTACCACTCCAAACATTGGCTTACCAGTGGTAATGACAGTCCAGTGGACTGCAGTAAGCAATAGGACAGAATAACTTCTGCCCCAACTTTCTGCCCGTGCAAAACTAAACCGGAAGCTTAGAATAAAAGGCATGGTTCTTGCAGAGAATTATCAACAGACCCCATATTTTTACAAACACTTTTGTTGTGTAACTGACAGTTACTGTAGAACGTCCTTAGAAATATGAATAACCTGATGTTACTGTCAGCTGCTGATGGCACTTTCCAAGAACATGCTCTAGTATTTCTGTCCTGATGAAATTCAAAGTAAGTTTATGATTAGAGTACTTATATGTCTCCATATACTACCTTGAGATTCATTTTCTTGCAGGAAAATGAAGAAAAACTACACATAATAACGACCGACAGACTTCCAATCTGCAAAAGAGGATAATCATGCAAATAATAAGTAAAGAAAATAGCAATTAATAATAATTCATCACTATTTAAGCACAATAATCTCCCTAAATGTGTAAAATTAGAATTCATGCAGGAATAAGGCACAGCAAGCGTTGCCTCTGCCTAACAATTCCAGTGACATGGGTTCAATTCCGACCACAGATGCTGTTTATGTAGCGTTTGCATATTTTCCCTGCAATGGTGAGGATATTTCTTGGGTGCTCTTGCTTTCTCCGATACCCTAATCACATGGGTGGGTTGACTGGTTGGTGAATTGACCATTTAAGTCAGTAGTACTTAGGGTGAGAAGGGGAAAATTCAAAGGAGATGTGGAGTTTTTTCGAACACAGGGAGTAGTGGATGAGGAGTTGATGGCCTTGCAAGATATTGAAAGCAGGGTGAGGAATGAGGTTGTTTTGAGAGCCTGCATAAACTTAGTGCTCCAATTAACCTCTTTCCGTGCCACAAGGAAACATTAGAAAAAAATGGTTGTACCACTCATTTGATGGGAGCCGGTGACAAAATACAGAGAGTTTGAGTTAATTTACATAATCATTTTATATATTAATTTTCTTTAATAATATTAATGTGCATTTATGCATAGACATGCTTGGTTAAGTGGACCCCTTCTATGTTTAACACATAATATGGAAATATGGAAGTGTTTTATCCTAATGCTTTTTTACAATTTTGATAAATTAAAGAAAGTAATTAACTTTCAGTAAAGTTCTGAACTTACAATGTCATAGAGCAAAGAAATAGTCCCTTCAGCCCATCTAGTCATGCCAAACTATTATTCTGCCGAGTCCCATTGACCTGTGCCGGAACCATGTCCCTCCATATACTTCCCATCCATGTACCTATTTAAATTTCCTTTACATGTTCAAACAGCATACACATTTAATATTTTTGATGGCAGCCCACTCTACACTCTCACGAGTGAAGAACTTGTCCTTCACGTTCCCTTTAAACATTTCACCTTTGTCCCTTAACACATGACCCCTATTTCTGGTGTCACCCAACCTTAGTGGGAAAAGCCTGCTTTCATTTACCCTATCAATACCCCTCATATTTTGTATACCTCTATCAAATCTCCCTTTATTCTCCTGCACTCTAGCAAATAAACTCCGAACCTATTCAACATTGCCCTATAACTGAGGTCCTCACGTCCCAGCAACAACCTTATAAATTTTCTTTGAACTCTTTTATTCTTACTGATATCTTTCCTGGAGGTAGGTGATCAGAACTGCACACAATACTTCAAACATCTTATACAATTTCAATGTAACATTCCTGTTATGTTTTGTAATTCCAAAACATAAAACTAATTGAAACCAAAATGCAGAGCCAGGAGGTGTGTCTCCCCTTCGTTCTTTACTACTAGTGAGGTGCACGGTAAAATCATGGTGCCATGATGATGTAAGCCATTCATGTACTTTTACATATAACCCACAATGAATTGTCTAAGCACCAAAGAATGCTTAATCAAAATATACAATATTACTCAAATATTACTGAAATATTAAATAGACAACAGCCCCAACTCCTGTACTCAAAACTTGATTTATGAAGGCTAATATGCTGATGCTTGGGTCAGAGATGAGCTTGGGAGTCTTGCCACCTACAGGAGTTCAAATTTCAAAGTAAATTTATTACCCAAGTATGCATATGTCACAAATGAAACGTTGTGTTTCAAAATGAAACCTTGTGTTTCAAAATGAAACCTTGAGTTTCATTTTCTTGCAAGCAGAACAGGGAAAACCAATAGAATCAATGAAAAACTACACACAAACAGAAAACAACTGTGTATATATAAATAAAATAGATAGATAAATAAAATTGAAAACAGTAATTGTAGAGTCTTTGAAAGTGAGTCCATAGGTTGTGAAGTCGGTGCAGAGTTGAGGTGAGTGAGATTATCCATGCTGGTTCAGGAGCCTGATGGGTGAAGGGTAATAACTGCTCCTGGACCTGATGGTGTGGGATTTAAGACTCCTGTGCCTGCTTCTTGATGACAGCAACAAGAAGAGATCATGGCCTGGATGGCGGGGGCCCTTGATGATGGTTGTTGCTTTCCTGTGCAACGCTCCTTGCTCAATGGTGGGAGAGGGCTTTCCCCGTGATGGACTGGGCCGTGCCCACTTCTCATAGGCTTTTCCATTCACGGCCATTGGTGTTTCCATACCAGAACATGATGCAACCAGTCAGAATACTCTTTGCTGTGCATATGTATCATCTTGTCAAACTTCTTAATGTCATTTCAAAACTGCAAATCTGATGTGTTAATGTTCCTATTAGAGGAGTGTTACTGAAGAGTTTTGCATTAATGACTGATAATGGCATTGCCAGTCCTTTCGGGATTTGTGTAAGTAAACTTATTTCATCAAAGAGAAACATTAGTGAGGTACAGTATGTTGCATTATTAATTTTTACTTCAAATATTATTTTGGAAACACTTCCTGACCTCCATCTTTCTGTTTTAGGTTGTTGCAATAGATGTGGACATGGCTTTTTTTGAACCCAAAATGCGTGACATCCTCGAACAAAATTGTACAAAAGATGAAGACTGCAACTTTTTTGACTGTTTCTCGCAGTGTAATTTAAAGTCAAAAAGATGCAGAGCTCAGCGCTCAAATAGTAACCTGGAGGTTAGTTAAAACATTGCTTTGTGTTAAAAGCATGTATTCCTATCCATTCTTCAAATGTTATGTCCATATATAATGCTGCATAGGAGAAATTACTGGTTGTGGACTATGACTAGTGTTCACTATTAATAACTCAGTTAATATATCAGCTTCCAAATCCTAGATCTATCTTTAACTTTAAATCTTTTTACCACCCAGACACTGACTCTGACTCCTGATACTTTTTCTTGTCTTTGCATCACCTGTCCTCTGTATCCAAGACTGAAGATTCAAAGTTGTTTAATGTCATTTCCAGTACACAAACATTAATGTTTGGGTCGCCTCCAACCTGATGGCATGAATATCAGTTTCTCTTTCCAGTAACCTAATTTTCAAAGCTCCACACTTTCTCTATTCCCCAGTCTGACCTTCTATCTTTTCTCACCTGCCTATTACTTTGCTCTGGGTCGCCTTCTTTCCTTTCTCCTGTTGTCCACTCTCCTCTCCTATTGGATTCCTTCTTCTCTAGCCCTTAACCTTTCCCACCCACCTGGCTTCACCTATCCAGCTAGGTTCCTTCCCTTCCAACTTTTTATTCTAGCATCTTCCCCCTTCCTCCTCAGTCTTGAAGAAGGGTCTTGTCCCGAAACATCAACTATCTATTTATTTCCATAGATGCCGCCTGACCTGCTGAATTCCTCCAGCATTTTGAGTGTGTTGCTTTGAATAAAATAATTGTTACTCTGGATCCAATGCACCACAAAAAGAAACACAATAAGATAAAGAAACAAAGACAATAAATATAAATACATAAGATAGCTTGTATGCCCATAAAGTGATGAAAGGCACAGCAGTGTCTGTACGTAAGATGACTGACGGGAAATGACAAAGTAGTGTTGGTGGATGTGGAGGGGTGGATCAGCCTTACTGCTTGAGGAAAGTAGTAAGGCTACTTACTGAGTCTGGTGATCCTGGTGCGGATGCTACATAGCCTTCCCACTGATGGGAATGGGACAAGTAGTCCAGCTGCAGGGTGGCTGGGATCCTTCATCATGTTACTGGCATTCGTTATTGTGCTCGGCTTCCACATTTCTATATTTAATCCAACCATTCAATGCATCATATCTACACTTACATTTAAAGTCATCCCCAGTAACTTTTCTGGCCATCTTCTCATTTTCCTCACTGGTATGAATTCAATATTACACTTGCCTGTTGACAATAGCCATAGCCCTTTCACAGGATCACAGAAATTTTCAGCACAGGAGGCTACTTGGCCCATCATGTTAATGCTGCCATAAAGAGTTTAGTTTAATTCAATTCCCTAGCTGCTGGCCCATTGCCTGGCAGGTAATGGGGCTCTTCAAGTGCTCACCCATATGCTTTCGAAATGTAGCGACGATTTCTGTCTCAATTTTTTCTTGTCATCTTTCTTTTAGTTCTTCTGCCAATTGACTGAAACAGTGAGATGGATGAGAAGAGAATTGTTGAGTGATGTATTTTGACAGAATAAACAAGAAGAGACAATTTGAACTAAATGGCACAGTTCCACAGGATGTGTAAAAACAGATATTGGCACTATCTTCAAAAGTAACAGGACATATTGTGGTAACATAGGATTTATAGAGAAAGGCACAGAGTATGCACAAAAGTCTTGGTCAGTCACAGATGGGTGCTATGGCCAATTTCAGGTCCCTTAAAGAAAGCTTTAGATACATAGTTTTGAAGCAGTCATTTCAGTCTTTAACAAAATGTCTAGACTTGTAAACAAAATTAATAAGTCCAGTTTCATCATCAAATCCTCCAACTCCAATGACATGTTTAGTTGCTATTTGGGTCACCATTTACACATTTATTTTGCTTTTAGTAAAACGATGATGGGCAAAGGATTCATGAAACTAGGACAACTTCCTTTCCCAATAGTGGTGCATCATCCTCTTTGTGAAAAATTGCTCCTCAGACCTTGTTGAAGTATTTCCCTTCCTACCTTACAACTCTGTCCTCTAGTTTTAGACTTTTCTACCCTTGAGAAAACACTGTGGTCCAGTGAGCACCATTCCCTCCAATCCAAACTCTCCTCGTAACTAAAGTCCTCCATTCCAGACTACATTCTGATGGGTCTCTTCTGCACTCTTTCGAGCACTACAACATACTTGCTATTGTGTGGTGACCAGAACTGTCTATATTATTCAGAGTGTGGTGTAACTGATATTTTGCACAGGTGCAACATTATGTCCCGTAACCTCAATGGAAAAAGCCTGCTTGCATTCACTTTATCTATACCCATCATAATTTTATATACCTCTATCAAGTCTCCCCTCATTCTTCTATGCTCCAGGGAATAAAGTCCTAGCCTATTCAACCTTTCTCTGTAACTCAGTTTCTCAAGTCCCGACAACATCCTTGTAAACCTTCTCTGCACTCTTTCTAACTTATTAATATCCTTCCTGTAATTAGGTGACCAAAACTGCTCTCAATACTCCAAATTTGGCCTCACCAATGTCTTATACAACCTCACCATAACATTCCAACTCTTATCCTCCATACTTTGATTTATAAAGGCCAATGTACCAAAAGCTCTCTTTATGACCCTATCTACCTGTGACGCCACTTTTAGGGAATTATGTATCTGTATTCCCAGATCCCTCTGTTCTACTGCATTCCTCAATGTCCTACCATTTACCATCTATGTTCTACCTTGGTTTGTCCCTCCAAAGTGCAATACCTTACAATTGTCTGTATTAAACTCCATCTGCCATTTTTCAGCCCATTTTTCCAGCTGGTCCAGATCCCTCTGCAAGTTTTGAAAACCTTCCTTACTGTTCACTACACCTCCAATCTTTGTATCATCAGCAAATTTGCTGATCTAATTTACCACATTATCATCCAGATCATTGATGTAGATGACAAATAACAATGGACCCAGCACTGATCCCTGTGGCACACCACTGGTCACAGGCCTCCACTCAGAGAAACAATCCTCCACTACCACTCTCTGGCTTCTCCCATTGAGCCAATGTCTAATCCAATTTACTACCTGCCCATGTATACCTAGCGGCTGAATCTTCCCAACTAACCTCCCATGCGGGACCTTGTCAAAGGCCTTATTGAAGTCCATGTAGTCAACATCCATTGCCTTCCCTTCATCCACTTTCCTGGTAACCTCCTCAAAAAACTCTAATAGATTGGTTAAACATGACCTACCATGCACAAAGCCATGTTGACTCTCCCTAATAAGTCTCTGACTATCCAAATACTTGTAGATCCTATCTCTTAGTACTCCTTCCAATAATTTACCTACTACTGATGTCAAACTTACTGGCCTATAATATCCCGGATTACTTTTAGAGCCTTTTTTAAACAATGGAACAACATGAGTTATCCTCCAATCCTCTGGCATCTCACCCGTAGATACCAACATTTTAAATATATCTGCCAGGGCCCCTGCAATTTCAACACGAGTCTCCTTCAAAGTCCAAGGGAATATCCTGTCAGGTCCTGTGGATTTATCTACTCTGATTTGCCTCAAAATCGCAAGCACCTCCTCCTCTTCAATCTGTATAGGTTCCATGATCTCACTGCCTGTTTGTCTTATTTCCATTGACTCCATGCCAGTTTCCTTAGTAAATACAGATGCAAAAAACCCATTTAAGATCTCCCTCATTTCTTTTGGTTCCATACATAGCCGACCACTCTGATCTTCAAGAGGACCAATTTTATCCCTTGCTATCCTTTTGCTGTTAATATACCTGTAGAAGCTCTTTGGATTATCCTTCACCTTGACTGCCAATGAAACCTCATGTATTTTAGCTCTCCTGATTTCTTTCTTAAGTATTTTTTGCATTTTTATACTCCTCAAGTACCTTATTTGCTCCTTGTTTCCTATACGTGTCTTACATCTCTCTCTTCTTCTTTATCAGAGTTCCAATATCTCTAGAGAACCAAGGTTCCTTATTCTTATTCACTTTGCCTTTAATCCTGACAGGAACATACAAACTCTGCGCTCTCAAAATTTCTCCTTTGAAGGCCTCCCACTTACCAACCCATCCTTGCCAGAGAACAACCTGTCCCAATCCACGGTTTTTATTCCCTCTAACACTCTCAGGTCCTAGACTCCCCCACTATAGCAAACATCCTTCTCATACCTACTCTATACATACCTTTCAACATTTGATAGGTTTCAATGAGATCCCCCTTATTCTTTCAAACTCTAGTGGGTACAGGCCCAGAGCTGTCAAATACTCCTCATAGGTTGTCCTTTCCATTCCTGGAATTTTTCTTGTGGGCCGCCTCTGGACTCTCTCCAATGCCAGCACAAATTTTCTTAGATAAAGAGCACAAAACTGCTCACAATATTTTAAGTCTGACCTATGCCTTATAAAGCCTTAGCATTACATCCTTGCTCTTATATTCTAGTCCTCTTGAAAGGACGGCTACCATTACATTTGCCTTCTTTATTGCTGACTCAATCTACCAAGTTAATCTTTAAAGAATCCTGCAGAAGGTCCAAATCCCTTTGCACCACTGATTTTTGAACTTTCTCCCTTTATTCCTTCTACCGAAATGCAAGACCATACAGACAGACAGACAGACATACTTTATTGATCCCAAGGGAAATTGGGTTTTGTTACAGCTGCACCAACCAAGAATAGTGAAGAAATATAGCACTATAAAACCATAAATAATTAAATAAAAATAAGTTAATCATGCCAAGTGGAAATAAGTCCAAGTCCAGTCTATTGGCTCAGGGTGTCTGACACTCCGAGGGAGGAGTTGTAAAGTTTGATGGCCACAGGTAGGAATGACTTCCTATAACGCTCAGTGTTGCATCTCGGTGGAATGAGTCTCTGGCTGAACGTACTCCTGTGCCTAACCAGTACATTATGGAGTGGATGGGAGTCATTTTTCAAGATGGCATGCAACTTGGACAGCATCCTCTTTTCAGACACCACCATCAGAGATTCATTATATTCCATCTGCCACTTCTTTGCCCTTTCTCCCAGTGCGTTTAACTCCTCCTGCTTCCTCAACACTACCCGCCCCTATCTTCCTATCATTTGAAAACTGGGCCATAAAGCTATCAATTCAGTCATCCAAATAATTGACATATCAGGTGAAAAGAATGGTCCTAATTCATTTCATTTTTAACCAACAGAACCATCCCACCTCCTCTGCATATCTGTCTGTCCTTTAGATACAAGTTGTATCCTTGAATGTTAAGATCCCAACTATGATCCTCTTTCAGCATGACTCAGTGATGCCCACAACATTGTACCTGCCAATCACAATTAGAGATCATCTATCCGTATTCCATATACAAATTATTCAAATATAACACCTTAGGTCCTGTATTCATCAACTGTTTTGATTTTGCCACGTTACACTTCAACTTATCCCATTGACTGTGATTTTGCCCAATCATGTGCCTGTCCTTCCTCACAGTCTCACTAAAACTCTGCATCTACTTTATAGCAACTGCCCCACCCTCAGCCCCATCATTCTGGTTCTGTGGGTTCAGGTGTAACTTATCCTTTTTGTACAGGTCGTACCTTCCCCAGAAGAGATCCCAATGATTCAGAAACCTAAAACACTGCTCCCTGCACCAATTCTTCAGCCATATATTAATCTGCCAGGTCATCCTATCCTAACCCTCACAGGCACATGGCACAGGTAGCAACTGAGAGAATACTACCCTGGAGATCCTGCTTTTCAGCTTTCTACCTAACTCTCCATATTCTCTCTTAGAACCTCCTATCTTTTCTTACCTATGTCATTGGTACCAATATGTATCAATACTTCCGGCAGCTCACTCTCCCCCTTTAGAATGCTGAATACCTGATCTGAGACATCCCTGCCCCTGACGCCTGGGAGACAAAATACCGTCCAGGTGTCTTTTTCACACCCACAGGATCTCCTGTCTGCTGCTCTAATTATGGAACCCCCTATAAATCCTGCACTCCTCTTCTCCCCCCTCTCCTTCTGAGCCACAGAGCCAGGCTCAGTCCCTGAGACCCAGTCACTGTGGCTTCTTCCTGTTCCCCCATACCACAGTATCGTAAGCAGGGGAACAGCCACAGGGTTACTCTGCACTAGCTGCCTATTCCTTTCTCTCTCCTGAGAGTCACCCAGGTACATGTCTCCTGCATCGTAGAGGTGACTACCTCCTTATAGCTCCTATCTATCATTTTCTTGTATGAGCCGAAGGTCATCGAGTTGCAATGCCAATTCCTTCATATTGCCTCTTAAGGAGCTGCAGCTCACTGCACTTCGTGCAAATGTAGTTACTGGGCAGGCTGGAGGTCTCCCAGATTTCCTACATCTCACACAAAGATCATTCCACTAACTCTGGATCCATTCTGAGTGAACTAGCAATGTACAAATAGATAAAGAAAGAGGGAAAATATTTACTAGAAACTACGTAGAACCTCCGCCTGTGCTTGCCCAAGCTTGATCTCACCCAAGGGGGAAGAAGCCGCAATTGAGGGGGTGGGGGGCGTAGGAGAGTACAAGCTGGGAGGTGACAGGTGAAGCCAGGTGAGGAGGAAGGTGGGTCAGTGGAGGACAGTGAATGAACTGACAAGTAGGGAAGTGAAAGGTGGAAAGTGAAAAGTTAAAGGCTGAAGAAGAAAGATCATGATAGGAGAGGAAAGTGGACCATAGGAGAAAGGAAAGGAGGAGGGGCATATGAGGGAGGTGACTGGCAAGTGAACAGGCAAGAAAGGGTGAGAGGGGAGCCACAATGAGGAACAGAAAAAGGGAGAATGAAGAGGGGCTGAAATTACCTAAAGTGGGATAAGTTAATGTTCATGCTGTTAGATTGGAGACTTCCCAGATGGAAGAGGACGTTTTGCTCCTTCAACATGAGAGTGACCTCATCGTGGCAATAGAGGAGTCCATGGACCGACATTTCAAAATGGGAAAGGGAAGTAGAACTGAAATGTTGTCTCTGGGGAATCCTGCCTTTTGCAGCAAACTGAATGCAGGTGCTTGCAGGCATCTTTGGGCAGGGACAGATCTCGGGTGGACAAGCAGACATGGTTCTCAAGCTGGAGTAGGAGAAGGTGCAACTGGCTGCTTGAAATGCCCTCCGTACCCTCTTCCAAGCATTTTGTCAATGGCAAACTGGGGCCCCAGCAGATGGGACCTCCACCGTTGGATCCACCATGGGAACAATGGGGATCGGTAACTATGGAGCATTTCAAATGGTGACATATCTTTGGCAGAGGAGTGGTGTACTTTGTGGGACAGTTCAGCCCAGAGCAGATACTTCTTCCAGGTGGAAGGGTTAGAGGCGGCAAAGCGTCACAGAATCTCCTCCGCTTGCTGATTGTCTCTTTCTGCAGATGACAAACTCACCCTGGTGTGGAGGAGGGAGCTGGGGGAAATTAATTGTAGGCCATGGTCTGACACAATTTCCTGAGGGAAAGCATGAAGGTGAATTATTTCTCAGAGAACCAGGTCCGGCATCTGGCTGTTGAAGTTTGGAGAGGCAATGAAGTGGGCCACGTTTAATCAGAATGTGGCAAACCCATGATGAAATTCATGGTGTTGGGGTTCTGGTAGAGGCCACAGGTGCATAGGGGGCTAGTGGTTGGTGGATTTGGGCTGGGCACACTGAGGGCAGGCATTGACTAATGTACATCTGTGGTCATGGTGCACCACCAGAATCAGCATCACAGAAAATCCTGAGTCCTTTGTGCACCTGGATGGCTAGAGACAGGTGGGGACCCGCAGGGCCCACTCGAGTGCCTCAGAGTGCATTCAGTTGTCAGGTGTATTGGCTGGAACAGGCTTGGCAGAGGATGGAATGATGGGCTGAGTGTCAATCTCTGGTTCAGTTTGTAGTTTAGTATTCTTGGAGCCGGGTCGGTAGGAGATGGCGAAGTTACAATGCTTGAAGAAGAGGGCCCAGCAAGCCTGACACCAGATGAGATGGTTGGCCTTTTGAATGGATATGAGGTTCTGATGGTCAGTCCAGATCAGAGTGGGTTTGGAGATTCCAATCAACATATGTCTCCTTTTCTCCATGGCCCATTCAATGGCAATAGCTCCCTCTCTCATATTCCTACTCCATGATGGCACATGGTAGAGTTGAACTTGCATGAAAAGAAGACATAACACTATGTCTTGCCATCTGGTCCTCACTGTCAGAGGAAGACACAGGCACCCATATCGGAGATGTCCATGTCTACCACAAAAAGTCCATTGAGGTTCGGATGGCTGAGAATGGGATTGGTGGTGAAGCATCTCTTGAGCTCCTCAACAGCATGGCCCACTGCAGCAGACCAGGTTGTCCTTGAGGTAGGTGATTCAGTGAGGGAGTTGAAAGGAGTGGGTGATTTGGCTGTAGTCCCTGATGAAATGGCAGTAGAAGTTGGAGAAGCCCAAGAAGCTCTGTAGTTGTTTGGGTGAGTTGTGGTCAATGAGAAAGTGCACTTTCTCTGGGTCCATGGTTATGCCTTGGAGTGGAAGGATGTAACCCAGGAAGGAAATGACCAAGGTGTGGAACTGATGGTTTTCTAATGTGTAGTGTGGTTGTATTTTGAAAACACTCTAAAGGACTAAATGGATGTGGTCTTCAGGATTGTTGGAGAAGGTGAGAATGTTGTTGAGGTAGATGAATGCACACCCATGTAGTATGTCTCTGAGTATTTTGTTGATAAAGACTTGGAAAACAGCAGGAAGTTGGAAAGTCTGAAATTTAGCACCAAATACTCATAGTGACTAATGACTGTAAGAAACACTGTCTTCCACTCATCCTCCTGGTACATGTGGATCAGGTTGTTTATGCATTATAGATCCAGTTTGGTGAAGATCTTGACCCCACGGACTGGTTTGAATGTGTCGTCCATGGGGGCAAGAGGGTAGCAGTTCTTCATGATGATTTTGTTGAGTCCATGGTAGTTGATACAGAAGTGAAAACCCCCATCTTTCTTTTTAACAAAGAAGAATCCTACACTGGCTGGGGACTGGGATGGTCAAATGAAGCCGTGCTGTAACACTTTGGAAATGTAGTCATTCATAGCTTCAGTCTCAGGAGGGGAGAGGGAGAACAGATTACCTTGAGGAAGGGTTGTGCCCGGGAGGAGGTCATCACACAGTCATGTGGCCTGTGACGCAGCAGGGTGCTCGTTTCCCTTTTATTGGAGATGATGGCTGAGTTGTTGGAGTGTGGGAGTTTGGTGAGTTTGAGCGTTTCCTCCATTTCCATGAAATTATGGGTGAAATCAGCTGAGGTTGCAGGTAGGTGGGTCCCCAATTTAGCAGTGACCAGATGGAGTGAAGGTTGTGAGTGGAGAGCCAGGTTGGGTGGAGTGTTGAGTGAGTTGTTCAGGAGGAAATGGTTGGACTCACAGTGCTGATGTACACAGGCGATGTGAGCACTCTGACCATCCCAGACCCCAGCGAATGTCCATCAATGGCTGTGATGCAGAAGAGGTGAGAGATAAGCTTAGTAGGGTGTCCAAGCTACCCCTACAGAGCCCGGTCCAGACAATTGCCAGTTGAATGGGAACCACCAGAATCTCCAATGCACATAGAGCTGTTGGAGTGCCAAGGAGGACACAGAGAGTGAGTTAGGCTGTGGTTCTGAAATCAGACGCTGGAGGGAGCTTACCAGATAGAAGGACCTTTGTTTTTATCTGATGGTGCCGTTTCCCGGACACAGTGTTCCTTTGATGCAGGTAAAGTATCCAGTCTGTTGCCCTTTTCAGCTTTCTGAATGGTCAACAACCCAGCACATCTCAGCGATGAATTCTTATTTATTGCAAATGGTGGTTTTATTGTCCCTGTTAACAGTGGCCCAGGTCAGAGCTCATCCCATCAAGAGAGAGAGAGGCAACAAAGGCAGTCTTAGCTTGGTCCATAGAATACAGAGATAACTGGAGCTCGAAGTGTAAGACTCTCTGAGACTGGAGGATGCAGCATTGGGTTGATAATCCTTCAAAGCATTTGGGCACTGGAATCCAAGGCTTAGAGAGAAACCATTGATTGTCATGGGATTTCGGTATCAAGACGAAGATTTGGAATAGAGTGGTGAGAAGAGGATTAATGATTTCCTGTTGCTTCTGGAGCCTGAACTAATGTCGAGGCTTGGCCCAAAGGCACAGCAGCAGAGATGATTTAGCAGCGAGCAATAACTTTAATAAGAAACTGCAAAATAATAAGCTATGAGAGGCCACAAAACAAGGTAGAACTTATACTCAACACAGCAAGGCAACAAGGTTAACAGAAACTAGGAGCTGCTGGTTGAGGCTGGCTGTTTCATATGAGTGAACAAGGTGGGAGCTGGGTTTAAATAGGCTGCAGGTGATGAGTTGGAAAGGAGCGGCAGGTGATTCCTGTAAACTGGGTGGAGACTGAGAGGTGCCTGCCTATGCAGTCCTAACATTGAGTGGTGGTAAGGGAGGAGGTATAGGGGTTGGTGTAGCATTTTCCCGCATGCGGAGATCAGTGGGGAGTGACGTATGAACAAGGGAGTCACGGGAAGAGACTCTGCAGAAAGCAGAGAATGTGGAGGTGGGTGGAAGGGAAAGATGTGTTTAGTGGTAGGATTCCATTGAAGATGGTGTAAGTTATGGAGAATGATGTGCTGGATGCCGAGGCTCATGTGTTGGTAGGTAGGGACAAAGGGAACTCTATTAATGTATGTTGAGGGCGGATGTCCAGGAAATGGAGGAGCTGTGGGTAAGCATCATGATTGTACCTCATCCCACCCTGTCACTTATAAAAATACTGTTCTGTTTTTTTTATTCCTCTGTTTCTGTTACATCTGTTCTCAGGCTGAGACTTCCCATTCCAGAACATCTGAGATGTCCTCCTTCTTCAAAGAACAGAGTTCCCCTTCCTCTACCATTGATGCTGCCCTCACCCTCATCTCAAATATGGAAAGAAATGTTTCTTCCCAGCCTCTTTCTCTCTGTTTTCCAATTCATTCCTCTGCCTTTCAGGCTCGTTTACAAACTCCTGTTTCCATGTTTATTTTGCTCTTCCCTTTCAAACATGGTTAAATTTCCTTTCACTGTGCCAAACTCACGTAAAGCCTCCCCGAGACCAGCAGCAGTCCCCTATGATGTTATTGGTCTTGGAGTGCAACCAGCTAGCCTACGTAGATTTCAAACTATCAGAGGTCCCATAGCTTCAAGAATCCAAAGCCCAGCCTTCTGCACTATCATAGATGCTACCACAGAGCAAGCATTTTCCATAACCCCCCACACTGAAGGAGGTTGAGAAGTGTCTTGACCGAGGTCCACAAGATGACAAGAGGCATAGATCAAGTGGATAGACAGAGACTTTCTCCCAGGGCCGAATGGCTAATAGGAGGGAGCATAATTTCAAGGTGAATGGGTGCAAGTGTAAGGGGATGCCAGAGATAATTCAGTGGAGGGTGTGGTGATAGAGGCAGATAGATTAGGAACATCTAAGGTAGGCACATAGAAAAATGGAAGGTTATGTAAGAGGGAAGGGTTAGATTGAACTTAGACTAGGCTAAAAGGTTGGCATAACATCGTAGGCTGAAGGGGCTGTGCTGTGCTGTATTGCTCTATGGTCTGTGATGTGACTGCCTTGATCAGAGTAGATTTGTTACATTGGCAGCATTTTTCTCTCTGGGCATCCATAACGATTATTTGGAAATTTTAATTCTTTGATTTTAATCCGCACAGAGCCGAGATGAATCCATCTACAGTGTGAGGTCAGACTCACAAACACATTTGTGTGCACGTCTCCAGCTTTCACATTCAATATTTAATGAAATCGTTGACTTGGAAAGAATTCTTCCTAGAAACTTTCCATATATTACTCCATCTTTAATTTATAAGAGAATGATCCTACCTTTAAAAATAAATGAGTTTCATGTGCGATAGAAAGTAGTATATTGGACTGGTAGACAAAGATGGGAAATAAATTGATCCTAAATGCTGCAGTCCATTTTTGCTTTCCTATAGACCTACCACTCCATCTCAGATCATTTATAAATTATTATAAATATAGAATAATCACAATGTCCAAAGATAAATATAAAACTTAGCTTTATTTGTCACTTGTACATCAAAGTATACAGTGAATTGTGCTGTTTGCCTTAACAACCAACACGCCTAGGAATGTGGCGGGGGTAGCCCACGAGAGCTGCTACACATTCTAGTATCACATAACATGCCCTGAATGCAAAACAACAGGAAAACAAACCCTTTTCCTCCTGTGCACCCTCCCTTCCGTACACCCACCCACCCACGCCACAGTCCTCCAACTCCACGATAAAATGGATACCATTTGCGTGTCACTGGTGAACCAGGGAAGCAAGATGCAAAGTGGTGGGCAAAAGAGAGAGGAGAAGAGTGAAGAAAATAATTCTTACACAGAATGCTTATCAACTGAAACTCACTGCCTGTAAGGACGATGGAAAATGATTCAGCCAGGGCTTTCAGAAAGTACTGGTTGCAGATCTAAGAGGGAATAAAATGCAGGGTTACAGGAGAAGAAAAGGTGAATGGGACTGAGGATAGGGCAGCTGTGGAGGCCAAGACACTGGGTATATTTAAAGAGCAAGTTGATAGATCTTGATTAGTAAGAGCATCAAAGGTTACAGGGAGAGGCAAGACAATGAGGTTGATAGGGATTATGGCATGATGGAGCTTATTTGATGGACCAAGTGGCCTAATTTGCTCCTGTGTCTATTCTCTATGAAATAGATTATTCTTCAAGAAACAACACACAAAATGCTGGAGGAACTCAGCAGGTCAGGCTGCATCTATGGAGGGGAATAAACAGTGGATGCTTTGAACCAAGTCCCTTCATCAGGTTCTGTATTTTGTGCATGTTGCTATGAATTTCCAGCATCCCTGAAATCTCATGTGTTTGTTCTACAAAGAGCTGGCAGAGGCTTGATAGGCTGAATGGACCACTGTCCCTAACAATTCAATAACTGAGGTCTTCTATTGGTCGGGGTGAACCATGGATGTTGTGTCCTAGCTGTCTACATGATATGCCAGCCAGGGCAGTATGATATGGAAAGCAGGTAGTTGCCCTTGTGGCACACTCCCCCTCTCCACGCAGCTGATGAATCCAAAGGAATAGCAGACACCGATAAGTTTGGCACCAGTGGCATCGTAGGAGCTGCCAGTCAGCGTTAAATTCAAGGTAAAATGGTCACAGAGACTCCAGCTCCAAATTTTGCCTCAGGGTTTACTCCCGAAGCTTTCCCCATGAGGAGGTATAGCTGCAAGGCAGCGGAGGTTTGAGGTCAGAGCTTTCCTTCTCCTAGATGAGCTGACAAGCCCCCATTTGTCTGAAATGACTGGTTTTAAGGCACCATTTTTGCCCCTTCTCCCGTCAGTAGAAACAGCTCTGCAGGGCTTCGTAACCAAGCCACACGTGAAGGCCAGGAACTGGACTTAAGAAAAAAGGCCGTTTGAGACACATGCCATTGGCAATATTTAACAGGTGATGGGAGCTTATCCCCACTACCTCTCAAGCTATGACAATTTTAAGGAACCTACAATTGTTTTGCAATGTCCTGGCTTTGTTTTTCTGTTCCAGCAGTAGGTGAATCACAATAAAACGCTGGCTTAGATTTGACTAATTTATTTATTTGTTTCTCACAGGTCATTTGTGATAAAATATTCCGTCCTTTATTCTCACCGCAGCTGAGTGAACTCAGAGTGTACCACCCACTACAAGCCCAGCTGTATAGAGCAGTACAGAGGTGTGCTGACCTTTCCAAACATGGCAGTGTGGGCAAGAAGACAACGGAGAGCACGTTCTCTGAACTGTACAGCTTGTTTAAGGCTGGTCAGGCAGAACAATGAAATAAAGACAATTAAGTGATGACCCAAATAGCCTCACCACATTACTCATTTACAATGGTGTCCAAGTGACATCCACAATAAGCCACTGTGTTCACTTTACAGGTAAGCTCCAGATCTAACCATCATGACAATTGTACAAATTTGGTAGTTACATCTACAATAACAGGGATAGTTTTAACCAACATGTAAAAGCAGAATGTTGAGGCTAAAAAAATAATTTTTTTGTATCATTGACTGAAGGACAGCTAACATCATTCCTTTGTTCAACAAAAACTCTAATAATAAGCCAGGAAACTGAAGAACCATAAGCTTGTTGTCCAGCAGTAGGTAAGCTATTGGAGGGTTAATAAATTCTTCTCGGGCTTTCAGCCAGGTACAGGTATTGATTTTAACTGGTGCTTCAATGACGAAGATGGCAGAGTTTGTCATCAAAATGTTGGTTAAATTGATACCTATACCTGGCTGGAAGCCTGAGAAGAGTTCATTCATCACGTAGGCCAGGAAAGCACTATATGCTATTAATTGGAAGGTATTCTAAGTGACAGGATATACAGTATAAGTATTTGGATAGACAGGGCCTGATTACAGATAGACAACACCACTTTATACATGGTAGGTCATGTCTAACCAATCTTTTGGACAAAATTACCAGGGAAGGTTGATGAAGGACTTCAAGGAAGTTCTTTGACAAGTCCACATGAAAGGCTGATCCAAAAGGTTCAGTTGCCTGGCTCTCAGGATGAAGTAGTAAATTGGATTCAACATTGGCTTATCGGGAGAAGCCAGATGATGGTAGTAGACAGCTGCCTCTCTGACTGGAGGCCTGTAACTAGTGGTATGCCCCAAGGATCGGTGCTACTTGTCATCTGTATTAATGATTTGAATGATAATACAATAAACTAGATCAGCAAATTTGCAGATGACACCAAGATATGGAGCATTGTGAATAGCAAGGAAGGCTAGCAAAGCTTGCAGCAGGAGCTCGACCAAATGGAAAACAGCAGATGGACTTTAATGCAGACAAGTGTGAGGTGTTGAACTCACACAGAGGAGAAGAGTGGTTTGTTCTCCCAAAGAGAGAGCGGTAGGACACTGAGGAGTGCAGAAGGACAGAGAGATCTGGGAATATAGATCAATAATTCCTTGAAAGTGGCATCTCTGGTAGGTGAGGTTGTAAAGAGAGCTTTTGGCACATAGATCTTAATAAATCAAAGTATTAAGTACAGGAGTTGAGATGTTATGTTGAAATTATATAAGGCGTTGGTGAGGCCAATTTTCAAGTATTCTGTGCAGTTGGGTGGGAGGGTGAACCCACAGTAAGTATCCAGAACAGATGGGGTACCTGGCTGAGTACTAAGGACCTGTGCTAATCAACTGGCTGGATGTTCACCAATCTGAGGTACCCACCTGACTGTAGCAGGTTTCAATTATACCAGTGCCTAAGAGCTCTGTAACCTGCCCAATAACTATCATCCAGTAACATTTACATCCACTGTGGTGAAGTGCTTTGAGAGATTGCTGATGAAACATACCAACTTCTGCCTGAGAAGCAACTTGGTTCCACTTCAATTTGCCTACCGGCACATCAATTTTCGCAGGCTCTTCACTCAACCCCGGAATACCTAAACAGCAAAGGTGCATACATCAGGATGAAATTTATTAATTGCATCTTGGCATTCAATTCTATCATCCCCTCAAAATGAATCAAAATGCTTCAAGGCCTTGGCATCAAAATCTGCTCGTGCAATTGGATCCTTGATTTCCTTACTGGTAGACCCCGGTCAGTTTGGATTGGCAACAACATCTCCTTCACAATCACCATCAGGACAGATGCACTACAAGGCTGTGTTTTAGCCCCCTCCCCTACTTGCTTTATACTTATGACTGGGAGGCTCAGCACAACTCCAATGCCATGCTTAAGTTTGCTGATGACACCACTGACACTGGCTGAATCAAAGGTGGTGAGGAATCAGCATACAGGAGGGAGATTGAAAATCTGTTTGAGTGGTGTCACAACAGCAATCTCTCACTCAACGTCAGCAAGACCAAAGAGCTGATTATTGACTTCAGGAGGAGAAACCTCAGTGTTATCATTTTAGAGGATCTGCCCAGTGCCCAGCATGTAAATGCAATTACGAAGAAATCACGCAACCCTTATCCTGCCTTAGAAGTTTGCAAAGATTCAGCATGACATCTAAAACATTGAGAAATTTCTATACATGTGCAGAGGAGAATATATTGACTGGCTGCATCACACCCTGGTATGGAAACACCAATGCTCTTGAATGTAAAAGCCCGCAAGATGTAGTGCATATAGCGCAGTCCATCACGGGTAAAGCTCTCCCCACCATTGGGTACATCTACATGAAAGCAGTATCTATCATCAGGGACCCCCACCACCCAGGGCATGCTCTCTTTTCACATCCGAAAGAAGTTACAGGAGCCTCAGAACTCACATCACCAGGTTGAGGAACAGTTATTGCTCCTCAACCATCAGGCTCTTGAACCAATGGGGATAAGTTCACTTGCCCCATCACTGAACTGTTCCCACAGCCTATTGGCTCATTTTCAAGGACTCTTTGCCTCATGTTCTCAATATTTATTGCTTATTTATTGATAATTATTATTATTTCTTCTTTTATTTGCACTTTGGGTGTTTGTCCTTCCTGTTGGGTACAGTCTTTCATTGATTCGATTATGCTTTTTGCACTTACTGAGTATGCCTGCAAGAAAACAAATCCCAGAGTTGCAAATGGTGTCATATATCTACTTTGATAATAAATATACTTTGAACTTTGAGTTCTAGTTCTCTACTTACAGGAAAGTATATATACAATTTACAAGGATGTTGCCAGGACTTGTGAAAAGGTTGAATCAGTAGGGCTTTATTCCCTGGAGTTTAGGACAATGAGGGGAAATTTGATAGAGGTATACAAAATTGTGAGGTGCATTGATAGGGTAAATGTAAGCAGGCTTTTTCCACTGAGGGTGGGTGAGACTAGAACTAGAGGTCATAGGGTAAGAGTAAAAGGTGAAATATTTAAGGAGAAGCTGAGGGGGGAGTTTGTTCACTCAGAGAGTGGTGTGACTGTGGAACAAGCAGCCAGTAGAAGAGGTGGATGCAGGTTCAATTGCAACATTTATGAGAGGTTTGGATAAGGATGCGGATGGGAAGGGTATGGAGGGATATGGTCTTGGTATTGGTCAATGGGAGTAAGCAGAGCAACAGTTCAGCATGGGCTAGATGGCCAAAGAGCCTGTTTCTGCTTTGTAGTGCTCCATGACTCTATAACTCATCTTTATCCATTTCTTTCCATCCATCCCAATTTTGATAATTATGAACTTGCAGGGTGCTGAAGTCTCCTAATTCTGGAAAGGCTCCTCTGTCTTCTTTTTTGTTGGCCTTTTTGTCTGACATTGATGTGGGATGTCAGTGGAGACAGCAAAGAAAATGGGAGTTTGGGGTCTGGAAACCCCATGCTCACCCTAACTCCAAAGCTGAAGAAACCATGGGACAATTGGAAGTGTGTGGTATCTGGGAGAAGCATTGTGGAAGAAAGTATGCCTTGACTCCCCCATATCATCTGTCAGGTCCATGCCAGCCCGGGTGCCCGTGGCTGATCTGATGCTGTTTTAGTCAGGTTGGGAGGTCCTAGTCTGCAGTCTTGGGAAGATGACAGTGCCTGTTGCCATGGAGCAGTCAGGACCCGGGTCAGAGGTGAAACAATGCTCAGACGCAGGAAATCAGCATTGAATCTGTAGCATGGCTTCAATAGACTCACTAACATGTCCGGCAGGATTCGAACTTCCAGGCAGGTGGCTCGATTTAGGACTATCCTGATGGCCACTAGTCTGTTAACGTAACATGTCTACAATACTGATGAAGGCAGACTTTCCATTGTCACTAATTTCAGTCCCAAAGAGCTCTTTTGAAGAGCTGATACAGGCTCAGAGGGTGAATGATTCTTTGTATTGTTATCCTTTTGTACTTCATCTTGTTAGAGACAGGCAGGGTGTTTCAAAGGTACATTTAATGTCAGAGAAATGTACACAATATACATCCGGAAATTCTTTTCCTTAGCAAACAGAGGACAGCCCCAAAAAGTGAATTGCAGTTAATTGGTAGAACTACAAAGCCCACCCCCAACACCCCCCACAAACGCGTAAGCATCAGCAAAGCAATGACCCCCTCCCCCACCAGCAAAAAGAGCATCAGCACCCCGCACTGAGCACTCATGTGTGCAGCAATGCATCAATAAAGACACAGACTTGCAGCACCCCAAAGACTACTCGTTCACCCGGTATTCGACATTCCACAGGCTCTCTCTCCCTAATAAGGGAAGAAGAGGTGTCCCCGTTTCACAGCGAGAGGGGAGACATAACAAAACAACTCTCTGATTAATGGTGGTAAAAGTCTGTTGAGTCGCTTTTTCTGAGCCTGTGTCCAAGGAACTCAGGTCCCTGGGCACACAGCCTGCAGCCAGATCACTGCTTACGATCTTGCGTGTACTCCCACGACACATCAGGCAGCAGCACCAGCCTTGAATCAGCCCGTGGAGAAGCTGCAAGTAAATAATAAATAAATACATAAATATTCAAGATGGCATCAATAAGAGGTGACTATTTGTGTGCAGCTCCGATGGGAATCATCAAATATTCCCATTTAGGACTACTACAGCTGAAATCCACAGTTTCAATAAGCAACATCATTTTAAGACATTTAAAAAATCTATCAGTTCTCGAAGTCAGTGGATCCCAGACTGCAGACTCAGGTCGTAAGTTCAATTCCCCTTTAAGAAAATGGAAGCATGAAAGCTGAACTGGTCTACAGGTACGAATGAAATGGAGAGGTGTTTTACTCCCACTACCATCTATCTTGCTAGGAAATATACAGTCTCTGGAAAATAAAACTGAAGACAGAGCAAGACTGCTGCACCAGAGGGACATCAGACATTGCTGTGTAACTTGCTTCACAAAAACATGGCTATCCCCCGCTATTTCAGGCATACCCAAATTAAAAGCCAGGGGTGAACCAGGAGATTCATAGTCCACTGAGGTCTAGATATCAATCAAGAGCAACACCAGAAATCCAGGTATGATGTATAGGAGGCTATTTTAAGAGCAAAAGAATAATTCTGACTGAAGTTAGAGACTGAATCAGATGTGCATCAGCTCTGACCATTACTTACTGCAAAACAAAACCTAATATCATGAATGGCTGTGATGCTTCACTCCCAGATGAGCTCAAAGCCTTTTATGCACTCTTTAAAAGGGAGGATAAAACTACCTGTAGTGTTCTCGCTTGGCGTGTCAGATAACACTGAACTAAACACCGAGCTCAACCTTTGTCAATGATAACAGGATCACAGTAAGATTAACCATTTACTGTTCACTCTTCCACATTAACATATGGTGAAAACTGTTGATAAAACAATACAAGATTTGTACAGCATTTGTTTCCTTCTTGATAATACATTTACATCGTAAATACTTGCAAAAGTAAAACTACAACTACTACATTACATTAAAGTGCAGCTTACAGTCAGAATCTACCTACGCCATTGACTGCTTTAAATACACTTCAACACAAACTATCCACAACTCTTTAACTTACGAAAGCATAAACCTTATCGACCATCATTACTTTTAACCGGATCGGCGTTAACATTTTAATTCAACATATCGATTATCTCATGACTTACGGTGTTGCCTCACTATGTTTCTAATGCGTAGAAGACAACTTTTCTTGCGCTTGATTCACACATGTCAGCCCCCACCTTCCCATTTCTCCAAACCGGTATTTTCCGACAGGACGCGGCGAAACCGGATGTGACGTCATCGCATGCCGCGATATATCCCAGACAACGGATTTACTTTAAACAATCCTAACTTTAACTAGAATGCTAACAAACGAATTACTAAGCGAAAATATTATAAACTAAATAACTGCCATAAAGGCAACACACTCCCTGCTTGACCTTCGTAAGGTCACAATGAACATAATACAAACTTCAGTCTCTAAATCAGTCCTTAGGTAGTAGTAGAATGACTTCTGTAACTGGCCTTTGGTATATTTTCACATCACCTTGGTCGGTAGTTTTCAACTCAACCTTCCTGACATGTCTGTCCCTGCTAGGGAATGTAGCGAGACCAGAACCGATTTGCCAGAGCCTGGACCTGTCTCCACTGCTTTAAGTACAAATCCTTATCAGAGAAGTCCCCTGGTGGAAGGGGAGCTCCTGCCTCCTGCGTAAGGAGCATTGATGGCGAGAGTATGAAGGGGTTTTCCAGGTCAGAAGACACAGGTAGGAGTGGTCGTGCATTTATAATGGCTGTGACCTCTGCCAATAGTGTGCACAGTACCTCGTGGGTCAATCGGGTGCGTTGCTGCATCTCAGGTTTCCTTTTCAGGGTTTTTTGCAAGGGCGTGAACCGCTTGACTGCCTGCTCTTTGTTGTTTGGGAAGCACTGGTGTGGTTCTCTGAAAGGCAATGGGGCGACCCCATTATTTGCTTCATCTCTGAAGACCTTGGTGTCCTTTGTTTTTAAGAAAATGGCATCTTGAGCTGATTGAGCAAGTTTATTATCATGCTCAGTTTGAGCGAAGACTGACTGACCCAGCATCTTGTCGGTTACTTTACGTTTGTTAAAGCCTTGTCGTGCTTCCTTAATACACGTGACACTTGTGCGGGGTTGAAAAATTGAATGGCGGCCACTCTCTAGCACATTGGTCTTGAGTGTTCTAACCGTCAGTTTGTGTACATTGCCAGGGCACACCTCTCCTATCACCACCCAGCCTAGATCCAGGCGTTGTGCAAAGGGGGCGTCATGTGGTCCATTGACCTGCGGCCTAACCTTGTGCACATGGAGAACATCTCTTCCTAATAACAGGAGTATTTCTGCTTTTGGATCCAGTTCTGGGATGTGTTTGGCGATGTGGTGGAAATGTGGCTGGTGTAGCACCGCACTTGGCGTCGGGATCTCAGTGCGGTTCTTCAAAATCTCATTGCACTCTAAGAGTGGAGGGAGACAGATGACGACTTTACCATCCAAGGATGAGCTGGAAGCCTTCTGCCTTCCTTCCATGAGTTTCCACGTTGCCTGAGCAAGTTCTAAGGTAGTATGGGAACTGCTCACTCTCAATGTTGAACAAGTCAAAGAACTCTGGACTGACTAGTGAGCGATTGCTCAGATCATCCAGAATTACATAGGCTTTGATGGCCTTACCTTTGGCTCCTTTAGGGTACACCTTAGTGAGGCAGATCTTTGAACAAGAACAGCTTGACTGAGCTTGACCGCAAACTTCTGTACAGCTCGAGCTGACAACAGTTGTCCTGGAGTGAGCCTCTCCCTCCCTGCCGTCCTGTTGTGGGGGTGAAGGAGCATTGTCGGTTTGCGGTAACAGGCCGGGGTGCATGGCCCCATCGTGATTAGTGCTATTACATTCCGAGCACTTCATGGAGATCGTACACTCTCTAGCAAGGTGAGAGGTAGAGGAACAGCATTTAAAACATATTCTTTTCTCCTTGAGAAGGGCCATCCTCTCTTCAAGGGGTTTTTCCCTAAACCTTCTGCATTCTCTGAGGGGGTGGGGTTTGTTATGCAATGGACAATTCTTGCTAGGGTCGTGGTTAGTTGTAAAGGCTTCAGTCTTAAGCACTAAGACAGGTTTATTAATGTTGAAATTATTCGAAGAGGATTTATCTGGCTTGGTGTAAATTGTACTGCTTCCTGGACCCAAGAGGCTAGGGTCGTTTTGCTTCTTTGCCTCCCTGCACACAAAACTAGTGAAATACTCAAAGGGAGGAAATCGACCATTGTGGTCTTCTTTGTACTCTGAGGCAACAGACACCCACCTGTCCTGCAGCCCAAATGGAAGTTTGTCCACGACTTGTCTAATCCTGGATGGAGTATCTAGGTATACTAGACCAGTTGAGTAGCCTTCTTCTTTGACGCCTTGAATCTCCATGAGTAAATCTCCGAGCTCTCTTAACTTAGTGTGGTCCTTGGCTGACACCTTAGGAAAATTTTCCAGATGTCAGTATAGTGCTGCTTCGATAATTTTGGGGGCCGCATAGCCCTCCCGAAGTCTCTCCCATGCTTTGCTTAAAGCTAGCTTGGGGTTGTTGATGTACATGGAACGTATGCGTCTCACCTGCTCACATGATTCTTTCCCCAGCCATTTCACCATAAGATCCAACTCTTGGGTTGCTCTGAGCTGGATTCCGTCGATAGCACTGGTGAATGTGGAGTACCATGCACGGTAATTTTCAGGTTTATCGTAAAACTGGTATAGTCCTGAAGTAACGAGAGCTTGTCGTGCTAAATACTGTGCCAGGGGATCGATTGCAAGAGGCATGCGGGCTGGGGAAATATGTTGGCGGGTATATGACCGAGAGCGTACCTCTGTTATAGACTTTGCTGTTCTGAATTCAGCCTTTGCCTCTCTTCTCGCCAAATCTGGTAAGTTTGGTGTCGAGAAGTATTTGTCATCAGCCCTTTCATTCTTGACTTCATCGCGGAGTTGCAAGGGTAAATTGTCTTCCTTGGATGGATGTGATGCAATCGGGCCTCTCTGAGGCTCCTCATGAAATAGGGTGTTAGCGTATAAGTATGGAGAGGAAGAACAAATCTTCCAGTCTATTTGAGATCGGACATAGTCGCTTGTGCGTTCCAATCTGGTCTTTTCTGAAGTAGATTTTACATCAACCAGATCATGCATTTCTTCAGCATCTTCTATGAACTCTGCTTCCACCCTGGCAGCTTCTTCTTCTCGTTCCAGCATCAGCACTTCTAACTCTGCCACTATCCTTGCCCTTTCCAGTTGGTTTTTGGTTTCTCTGGCAGCTTCTTCCATTCAATTTTCGGCTTCTCTGGCAGCCGCTTCCATTTTCAATTTTGCTTCTCGTTTGGCTTAGCGCACTTGCACCTTGGCAGATTCTGCTTTAGCTCTTGCGTGGGCGGCCTTACTTGATGATGCCCTACTGCCCCTGTCGCTGGTTGGCAACGACTTGATGCTGGATCGAGTTGTCATTGTAGCAATTGAAGCACCTGATAATGCCGCCTTTTCACTGTAGTGTTCTCGCTTGGCATGTATGATAACACTGAACTAAACACCAAGTTAAACCTTTGTCAATGACAACAGGATCACAGTAAGATTAACCATTTACTGTTCACTCTTCCACATTAACGTATGGTGAAAACTGTTGATAAAACAATACAAGATTTGTACAGCATTTGTTTCCTTCTTGATATTACATTTACATCGTAAATACTTGCAAAAGTAAAACTACAACTACTACATTACATTAAAGTGCAGCATACAGTCAGAATCTACCTACGCCATTGACTGCTTTAAATACACTTCAACACAAACTATCCACAACTCTTTAACTAATGAAAACATAAACCTTATTGACCGTTGTTACTTTTAACAGGATCGGCGTTAACATTTTAATTCAACATATCGATTATCTCATGACTTACGGTGTTGCCTCACTATGTTTCTTATGCGTAGAAGACAACTTTTCTTGCGCTGGACTCGCACATGTCAGCCCCCACCTTCCCATTTCTCCAAACCGGTATTTTCCCACAGGACGCGGCGAAACCGGATGTGACGTCATCGCATGCCGCGATATATCACAGACAACGGATTTACTTTAAACAATCCTAACTTTAACTAGAATGCTAACAAACGAATTACTAAGCAAAAATATTATAAACTAAATAACTGCCATAAAGGCAACACACTACCCCTGAGTGAATTCCCGCAGCATCTGGTGACTCTGTGATCTCTGTCTCAGAAGCCAATGTCAGAACATCTTTCAAGAAGATGGACAAGGTGTCAGGCCTGATAGTGTACCTGGTAGTGCTCTGAAAATCTGTGCCAACAACTGGTGGGACTGTTGAACGACACTTTCAGTTTCTCACTACTGTAGTTGATAGCTTCAAAAGGGCAAAATCATACTAGTGCCCAAAAAGAGTAGAGTGAGCTGCCTTAAATATTATCACCCAATGGCATTCACATCTATCGTGATGAAGTACTTTGAAAGGTTGGTCATGGCTAGAATCAACTCCTGCCTAAGCAAGAAACTGGAGCCATTGCAATTTGCCTATTGCCACATTAAGTCTACAATGGATGCAATCTCACTGGCTCTCCCTTCGGCCTTAGATCACCTGGACATTGTAATAACGACGTTAGACTGATTAGAGCTCAGCATTCAGCACCATGATACCCTCAATACTAATCAACAAGTGTTTGTACCTCCCTCAGCTACTGGATCCTTGACTTCCTCACTGGGAGCCAACAGTCTGTGCGGATCAGAAAAAACCATCTCCTCCTCACTGACAATCAACTCTGGCACACCTCAAAGATGCGTGCTTAGCCCAACAACCACAACTGTGTAGCTAAGCACAGCTGAAAGATGCTATCTATAAATCTGCTGATGACACAACTATTGTCGACAGTCTTTCAGATAGTGACAAGGAGGTGTACAGGAGTGAGATAGATCATCTGGTTGAGCAGTGTCACAGCAGTATCCTTGCACTCAACGTCAATAAGAGCAAGGATTCAGGAAGGGAAAGTTGAGGGAACACACACCAGTCCTCTTTGAAGGATCAGCAGTGGAAAGGGTGAACAGTTTCAAGTTCCTGGGTGTCACATCTCTGAAGATCTATCCTAATTTATTGATGCAATTACAAAGAAGGCACACCGACAAATATATTTCATTAGGAGTTTGAAGAGACTTTGTATGTCACCAAAGGCATTCACAAATCTTGCAGTGTACTGTGGAAAGCATTCTAACTGGTAGCATCATTGTCTGGTATGGAGGGGCCACTGCACAGGATTGGAAAAGTTGCAGAAAGTTGCAAACTGAGCCAGCTCCATCATGGGCACTGGCCTCCCCAGAATCAGTAATACTTTCAAAGGCAATGTCTCAAAAAGGCAGCATCCATCATTAAAGACCCCCATCACCCAGGCATGCCATCTTCTCATTGCTACCATCAGTAAGGAGGTACAGGAGACTGAAGAAACACACAACATTTCAGGAACAGCTTCTTTCCCCTCCGCCATAAGATTTCAGAATTGACAATGAACCCATGGATACTACCTCATTATTTTTTTAATCTTTGCTTTTGCACTACTTAGCTAATTTCATATGTTTATATACCTATATACCATATTGTATTGTATATTTTTATTATCACGTATTGCAGAGTACTGCAGCCACAAGCAACACATTTTGAGACATTTGCCAGTGATATTAAACCTGATTCTGATTCTGAAATAATACTGATGAATCCTTGTTCTAATACTGAAAACATTAGTTGTAGAGTTCTTGAAAGTGAGTCCATAGCTTGTGGAATCAGTTGAGGTGAGTGGAGTTATTCATGCTGGTTCAGAAGGTTTATCGTGGTACGGTAGTAACTGTTCCTGGACCTGGTTGTGTGGGACCTAAGACTCCTGCTCTCCTTCCTGATGCACCAGTGAGAATAAAGCAGGGCCTGCATGGTGGATGCCGCTTTCTTGTGGTAGTGATCCTTGCAGATTTGCTTGATGGTAGAGAGGGTTTTGCCTGTGATAGACTGGGAGTATTTCATAGACTGCTAATAGTTACATTTTGGCCCATTGAATCTTCTGGTATACCAGGAAGGTCATTTTCATTCTGCCAAAAAACCCCACCCTTAACAATTCTGATCCACAAGCTCCCCCTCATTATTGGGATATAATCCTGCTGACTCCACCATTGAAGCTGGCGGAAACCTAGAGAATGAAATGTAGTCTTGTGGTGAAACTGGCATCCAACATTAGAGCATCAGAAAACCCAGCTTCTGCTGAATCTGTTTCTGAAACCATTGGGAATGATTTAGCATCCAGCAGGATTTAGTAATAAGGTCTTTAAACACTGTGTACTGGTGAACTGTTTGGAACTGGAGAAACTTTTCACTTTGGATTTGACTATTGATGGTTTTCTACTGCTGTAGCCTATCCACTTCAAGGTTCAACATGTTGTGCGATTAGAGATGCTCTTCTGCACACCACCTTTGTAATGTGTGAATACTTGAGTTACTGTCGTCTTCCTGTCAGCTTGAACCAGTCTGGCCATTCTCCTCTGACCTCTCTTGTTAATGAGGCATTTTTGCCCACAGAACTGCCGTTCGCTGGATGTGTTTTTTGTTGGTTTTTTTTGCGCCATTCTCTGTTATGTGTGAAAAGCCCAGGTGAACAACAGTTTCTGAGATACTCAAACCACCCCATCTGGCACCTTCAGTTATTCCATAGTCAAGGTCACTTAGATCACATTCCTTCCCCTTTCTGATGTTTGGTCTGAACAACTGAACCTCTTGACCATGTCTGCATGCTTTTATGCAGGAGTTGCTGCTGCATTCTTGGCTGATTAGATACTTATGTTAATGTGTAGGTGTACAGGTGTACCTAATAAAGTGTCCACCAAGTGTAGATTTGGGATGTGGGAGACAGTGGGATTCATCCTGTGCCTCTGCTTATCAGGTTTTACCAGATAGTTTCTCTGTCCAAACTACTCGTAAGTTTAAACACTCTTATCAACCCTGTGCCAATCACTGATGCTTTACTGGAAATACCTGTTTCTATTCTGATAGCTACAATCCTACATACCAATTGTTTGTTCTTTATACCCTTCATTACCCAGCTAAACATATCTAGCTGGGATCCAACTATGCTTTTGGCCCAGCAGCTTAATTTCCTAGTTTTTGTAACTTATGAACTGTTTTATCTATTTACCAAATATTTACTTTTTTTTTAAATGTCCTGTTACCTTCAAACACCACCAGTTCCTAGTATCTTTATGGTGCTCTTGAAATAGACTCTCTAGAATTTGCTCTTGCTTTTATGGCAAGTTTCCACATTGTTGGGTAACTGGACCACAGCTTAGCTGGGAGTAAGGTCACCTACTTTATTTGGAGGTCTCCACAGCACTTCCACTTCCCCCTCAGCCCTGCCTCTTTCCCACTCAGTGGCTTTGCTACTGAGCGGCCATCAACACAGAGGTAAAGCAGTTCACCTGTTGTGGGAAAGTACCAGGCGGTTAGCTTGTCACTTCTATTCTGTACACTACGTCTGTACTCTTTTACCCTGCAGACAGCTGGAGGGCATCTAAAGCATCCTAGATCTTACAGCTAATGGTCCATCCTAGTGAGAAAAAGGAAGGGGGTGTCAGAAATGGACCAAGTGAATTTAAAGGCAGGTTGGAAGTTAGAGGCAAAGTTGATGAAATTAACGACCTCAGCATGGGCACATGGAGCAGCATCAATGCAGTTGTTAATGCAGCAGAGGAAGCATAAGGCAGTATTACTGGCGAAGGCTTGGATTCTCCCTATAGATGCTGCCTGGCCTGCTGTGTTCCGCCAACATTTTGTGTGTGTTGCTTGAATTTCCAACATCTGCAGATTTTCACTTGTTTGCCCATGTCTATTGCCTGTTTTTGGAAAAAGTGGGAGAAACCGAAGGAAAAATTGCTCAGGATGAGGACCAGTTTTGCCAGATGAAGGAGGGTGGTGGTGGAGGGAAGATGGTTGGTTCCTTTGTCAAGAAAGTAGCAGAGAGCTTTGAGGCCTTCTTAATGGGGGATAGAACTGTATAGGGACTGAACATCAATAGTGAAGATGAGGGGAATTGAAAGTTACTGAGTAGAACAAGGGCCATGAGAAATGCTGTGAATGTAGGTGGGAACCAAGGAGGGGGGAGAGTCACGGGGAGAGGGGGGAGAGAGACAGAGAGAGAGAGAGAGAGAGAGAGAGAGAGAGAGAGAGAGAGAGAGAGAGAGAGAGAGAGAGAGAGAGAGAGAGAGAGAACTGTTCATAAGTCAGCTGTTCTCTCTCTCTCTCTCTTCTGGGTCCATTTTCTTGCTGGAGACTTGCTGACAGGGTGTACCATTATGGCCCAAATGGTAAGGGCGATTACACTAGTAGCAGAGTGATCAATGGAGATGAGCATGATGTTCTCCTAAAGAATGATTCCGCTAAATAAAACATGGCTACACAAAGACTTGTCACACAGGGGGCATATAGCTATGATACACACATACAGTAGCAAGTAATATTATCACAATTCCCTGAGTAGCATGACCTGAAGATTGACATGCAGATACAAAGTGTGAAGAGCAGTGCATGTTTATGTACAATGTTACTGGCATTCTTTAACAAATAGTATAAATACATGAAACAATAGCAATAGAAGATGAAAAGTGGCCAGTGCAGAATGAGAGTATGTCTGTGAGATGACGAGGAGATTAAGGGCAGGGTATTCAGACAGGGTGTATGCGTGTGCTAGATGGCAGCAGGATGTAGAAAGTCCAATGAAAGAAGTTACACAGCTTGGCAGTTCTAGCTCTTATGGAAATCAATGAACATCTTCCTGCACTTTAACCCAATCCCTGGGGTGACGTTTCCACATTTCCATCCAATCCCCACCTCTCTCTGGACTAACTGTAAAATCACTGATAGTTTCTCCTTCCTGAATCTGACCTTTGGTAGCATTTCCCCTCCGAGCTGTCTGAAATATTTAACAACCTTAAAATGACATAACCGGATGTTTAAATCCACTAAAGACAATCTTCATTCAAGAGCTGATTTCACATGTAAATGCACTGCCCAAGGTGATTATTGACAGTCATGAAAAATGGTGATCCATTACTGATAGGATCGATTAGCCCCGCCAGTCACATGAGGATGAAGACTGGCAGATAAAGTCATCTGTTTCCTATGACAAATACAGCACTCAACATTATTTGAATACATTATTTTGAAGTTCGTTTTCATGTGATCAGATTCTGAGCACGAGTTGTGGAATTACACTGTAAAATGGCAGTTTCACTATTGCAAGGTAACCACTGAGTCTAGAGGAGAAAAACTCTGTGGGTAAGCTTATCTTTGGGTAATTGTACTAAAATTGAAGATATTGGATCAATTACCCATCTATGAGGGGTGATTGATAAGTTCATGACCTAAGGTAGAAGGAGTCAATTTTAGAAAAGCTAGCACGTTTATTTTTCAACATAGTCCCCTCCTACATTTACACATTTAGTCCAGCAGTCTTGGAGCATATAGATCTTGGACCTCCAGAAAGTGTCCACAGCAGGGGTGATTGATAAGTTTGTGGTCTAAGGTAGAAGGAGATGAGTTACACAGCTCCCGTTACATACACATGCAGATCAACTCTTTGAGTGATTATGCAGAAAGTTTGAAGTTAATAACTCATCAGGGGTGATTGATAAGTTCATGGCCTAAGGTGGTAGGAGATGAGTTATTAACTTCAAATATTCTGCATAATCACTCAAAGAGTTGAACTGCATGTGCATGTAACGAGAGCTGTATAACTCATCTCCTTCTACCTTAGACCACAAACTTATCAATCACTCCTGCTGTGGACACTTTCTGGAGGTCCAACATCTGTATGCTCCACCACTGCTGGACTAAGTGTGTAAATGTAGGAGGGGACTATGTTGAAAAATAAATATGCTAGGTTTTCTAATTGACTCCCTCTACCTTAGGCCATGAACATATCAATCACCCCTCGTACATTTCTCCAGTATTTCATTTCCAGATAAATTAAAGGCCAAATTAGCCATTATTTCCTCCTCACATTTTCTCCTCACTCTCCCCAAGAGTTCTTGGAGACTATTCAGCTGGTGATTTTTTTCTCTCTGGATAAATACTGTGCTTTTTCTCTTGATTGCAAAGAAAAGGAGAATGGAAACACAATTGCATTCAAGCCTGTTATCACAGTACTGTACTGGTTACTTCTCCCTGCAGTATCCAACTCAGAAAGTGAAGAAATGCATAAAAACAAGCCCCAGCTTCTATTGAAGATATTCCAGGTACAGTTAGAAGCACTGAACGTATTTAGTAAATGGAAAGCAATGAGTTAGGTTAAAATGATTATACAATAAAATATGATATAGTAGTAGGCCTCCGTTAGTCTCGATAGACCATGGATTTGCACCTTGGAAAGTTTCCAGGGCGCAAGTCTGGGCAAGGTTTTTTTTTATGGAAGACCGGCAGTTGCCCAAGTTGCAAGCCTCCCCTCTCAATGCCACCAATGTTGTCCAAGGGAAGGGCATTAGGACCCATACAGCTTGGCACCAGTGTTATCGCAGAACAATGTGTGGTTAAGTGCCTTGCTCAAGGGCACACACGCAGCCTCAGTCAAGGCTTGAACTAGCAACCTTCAGATAACTAGATGAACGCCTTAACCACTTGGCCACACGCCAACAAGAATATGATATAAAGTTATTATAACCATTTATTGGAGACTACCTTGAAAGGAAAGATTAAAATTTTGAGAGAGCCATGGCTTTCAAGGGATATTGGAAACATGGTTCAGAAAAAGAGAGAGATCTACAATAAATATAGGCAGCATGGAGTAAATGAGGTGCTCCAGGAATATAAAGAATGTAAAAAGAATCTTAAGAAAGAAATTAGAAAAGCTAAAAGAAGATATGAGGTTGCTTTTGAAAGTGAGGTGAAAATAAATCCAAAGAGTTTCAACAGTTATATTAATAGCAAAAGGATAGTGTGGGATAAAATTGATCCCTTAGAGAATCAGAGTGGACAGCTATGTGTGGAGCCAAAAGAGATGGGGGAGATTTTGAACAACTTCATTTCTTCAGTATTAACTAAGGACAAAGATATTGAATTGTGTAAGGTAAAGGAAACAAGTAGGGTACTTATGGAAACTATGATGATTAAAGAAGAGGAAGTACTGGCACATTTAAGGAATATAAAATTGGATAAGTCTCCAGGTCCTGACAGGATATTCCCTAGGACCTTGAGGGAAGTTAGTGTAGAAATAGCGGGGACACTGACAGAAATATTTCAAATGTCAATTAGAAATGGGGATGATGCCGGAGAATTGGCATATTGCTCATGTGGTTCCACTGTTTTAAACTAAAGTGTAATACTAGCAATTATTGGCCTGTAAGTTTGAAGTCAGTGGTGGGTAAATTAATGGAAAGTATTGTTAGAGATGGTATATATAATTATCTGGATAGACAGGGTCTGATTAGGAACAGTCAACATGAATTTGTGCGTGGAAGAAGTTATTTGACATATCATTGAATTTTTTGAAAAGGTTATTAGGAAAGTTGACAAGGGTAAAGCAGTGGATGTTGTCTATATGGACTTCAGTAAAGCCTTTGACAAGGTTCCACATGGAAGGTTAGTTAGGAAGGTTCAATCATTAGGTATTAATATTGAAGTAGTAAAATGGATTCAACAGTGGCTGGATGGGAGATGCCAGACAGTAGTGGTGGATAACTGTTTGTCAGGTTGGAGGCCAGTGACTAGTGGTGTGCCTTAGGGAATTGTACTGGGTCCAATGTTGTTTGTCATATACATTAACGATCTGGATGATGGGGTGGTAAATTGGATTAGTAAGTATGCAGATGATACTAAGCTAGGTGCCGTTGTGGATAATGAAGTAGGTTTTCAAAGCTTGCAGAGAGATTCAGGCCAGTTAGAAGAGAGGGCTGAAAGATGGCAGATGAAGTTTAATGCTGATAAGTGTGAGGTGCTACACTTTGGTAGGACTAATCAAAATAGGACATACTTGATAAATGGTAGGGCATTGAGGAATGCAGTAGAACAGAGTGATCTTGGAATAATGGTGCATAGTTCCCTGAAGGTGGAATCTCATGTGGATAGGGTGGTGAAGAAAGCTTTTGGTATGCTGGCCTTTATAAATCAGAGCATTGAGTATAGGAGTTGGGATGTAGTTTTAAAATTGTACAAGGCATTGGTAAGGCCAAATTTGGAGTATTGTGTACAATTCTGGTCACCGAATTATAGGAAAGGTATCAACAAAATAGAGAGAGTACAGAGATTTACTAGAATGTTACCTGGGTTTCAGCACCTAAGTTACAGAGAAAGGTTGAACAAGTTAGGTTTTTATTCTTTGGAGCGTAGAAGGTTGAGGGGGGACTTGATAGAGGTATTTAAAATTATGAGGGGGATAGATTTGATGTGGATAGGCTTTTTCCATTGAGAGTAGGGGAGATTCAAACAAAAGGAGATGAGTTGAGACTTAGGGGGCAAAAGTTTAAGGGTAACATGAGGAAGAACTTCTTAACTCAGTGAGTGGTAGCTGTGTGGAACGAGCTTCCAGTAGAAGTGGTAGAGGCAGGTTCGGTATTGTCATTTAAAGTAAAATTGGATAGGTATATGGACAGGAAAGGAATGGAGAGTTATGGGCTGATTGCGGGTCAGTGGGACTAGGTGAGAGTAAGCGTTCAGCACGGACTAGAAGGGCCGAGATGACCTGTTTCCGTGCTGTAATTGTTATATGGTTATTAAACAATTTCCAATAAATGATCATAATGTATAAATTATACAATAAATAGTACACAAGTGCATTTTAATTGTTCTTTTCTTTGTTACAAATGGAGATGTAACATAAGGATTTTTACTCCTCATGTATATGAAGGATATAAGTAATAAAGTCAATTCAATTCAACTTGTGGTGATGAAGGTTTATTACTGACTATGCAAATTATTGTTGTGTAACATATATCAGAATTAGGAACTGAGTCCTTGCTGATTCACTGATAGAAGTTAATATTAATAATGCATCAGCCTATTATTTCACTAATTTGCTTCGACCAAAAAAAACTATTTATGGTGCAATAGCCAGGTGCAATGAAATCATGCTGTTCAGTATTAGTACTGGATGGGTTCAATCAGCACAGCCTGAGAATACAAGTGCTTTAGAACAGAGGTGAGGAAGAATTTCTTCAGCCAGAGAGTGGTGAATCTGTGGAATTTATTGCCACAGATGGCTGTGGAGGCTAATTCATTGGGTTTATTTAAAGCAGAGGTTGATAGGTTCATGATTAGTAAGGGTGTCAAAGGTTACAGGCAGAAGGTCGGACAACAGGGTTGAGAGGATAATAAATCAGCTGTGATGGAATCACAGAGCAGACTTGATAGGCTGAATGGCCTAATTCTGCTCCTATATCTTGTGCTTTAATAGAATCCCAATTTTGCTCTTCCCACTCTATTAGAAGTAGTCTTATCCTGCTCATTGTAGCTTTGCCCTTTTAAATGATTGATAACTTTGGTAAGACTGCATCAGCAGTCTTATTTCCTTAAGAAGTCTGGCTTCCTTAAAATAAAAGTGCCTTGGGTTTGGCAGGGGGTGTTGTGGTAACATACTGATATGTAGAAAGGATTGATTAACTAAAAACAGAGAGTCAGGATAAGTGGGTTGCTTTCTGACTAGCAATCTTTAACTAGTGGGCTGCCACAATGATCGGTGTTACAGACTCAGCTACTACAATCTATGTTCATGAATTGATTGAGGGAACACACAAACATGAGCAAATCTGCAGAGGCTGTAACCCCAAAACAGCGCACACAAGGTGCTGGAGGAACTCAGCAGGCCAGGCAGCATCTCTGGAAAAGAGTAAACAGTCGATGTTTTGGGCTGAAAGACTTCATCAGGACTTGACTTATTAGTCGTGAAGAAGGACCTTGGCCCCAAAACGTTGACTGATTACTCTTTTCCAAAGATACTGCCTAGCCTGCTGAGTTCTTCCACATTTTGTGTGTGTTGTGTGTGAAGTATTGCAGCTGGGTTTGTTGTGGGCGTAAGGTGTGAGGAGGATATAACAAGACTGCAAAGGAATGTAGATAAGCGAGTGGGAAACAACTTGTCAAAATGGAATTTAGTGTGAGGAAATTATCCACTTTGGAAGGAATAATGATACCAAACAATCTAAAATTATCAAAAGGAGTGAGGCTATAAAATGTGGTGAGTGAGCATCTGAGAACCCTGGTACATGAAAAACAAAAAGTTGGTGTTCAAGAGCAGCTGGTAATTAGGCTAATGGATTATTGACATTATCATAGGGGAAACGGAGTATGGCAGAGGAAAGTAACAGTGCAGCTTTATAGCGTGCTGGGGAGGTCGTGCTTGTTACCGTGAACTTATGCACAAGAGATTCTGCAGATGCTGGAAAGCCAGCGCATCACGCACAAAATGCTGCAGGCTCTCAGCAAGTCAGGCAGCAACTATGGAGAGGATTCAGTAGGCGACAGTTTTGGATGAGTCCCTTCATCAATACTGGAAAGAAAGGCCGAATAAACAGGTGTGGGGAGGGGGAAGGAGTACTAACTGGCAGCTGATAGGTGAAGGGGAGGGTGGGTGGGGCATGAGGTGAAAAACTGGGAGGGGGAAGGTGGAAAAGGTAAAGGTCTGAAGGGAAAGGAATCTGACAGGAGAAGAGAGTGCACCATGGGAGAAAGAGAAGGACGGGGGGTGGACACTAGGGGGAAGTGATGGGCAGGTGGGGAGAAGAGAAGGAATTAGAGGGGAGCCAGGAAGGAGAATAGAAAAAAAGGGGGAAGGGGAGGAGGTAGAAATTACTGAAAGCTAGGGAAATTGGTATTTATGGCATCAGGTTTGAAGATATCCAGACAGAATATTATTCGTTGCTCCTCCACCCTGAGAGTGTGTCATTGTGGCAGTGAAGGAGGACATGGGCCGACCCAAGCTAATAGAGTTTTGGTCTTCGTTTACAGATACACCTACATCTGAAGCAATTCTGCAGGTTGTTTTCTGTTGTGAAGGATTGGCATCTGAAGGAAGGCTGATCACCAAGGGGCTATATACTGCAGTTTAGGAGACAGGGGGAAATCTCTTTGAAACATATAAGATTTGAAAAGGGGTATTGCAGAGTGGATACTGAGCTGTGTCCTCTATTCTATCAGAATAAAGGGTCACTCTTTTATAATAGAGATTAAGAGATATTTCTTCTCTCAGATACTCTTGCACCTGATGGCTATGGAGGTAAAGTCACTGTGTATATATTCCAAGCTGATGAGTGATGGACATTGGAATTATATGGAAGTCAAGGGGAATGGAGAGGGAAGGGTAAAGTGACAATGAAGCCAAGTTGGAACAACCACGACTTTACTGAAAAGTCTCCAGGGCCAGATTGGTTCGTGCTTGATTCTGTTTTTTTATGCCCCGAATTTTGAAATGTTCATGTTCCACGTCTTAAATTGGGGCAGCACAATAGCGTATTAGTTAGCACAATGCTTTACAGTGCAGGCAACTCGGATTCAATTCCCGGTGCTGTCTTAATGAGCTTGTACGTTCTCCCCATGACCGCGTGAGTTTCCTCTGGGTGCTCTGGTTTCCTCCCATAGTCCAAAGATGCACTAGTTGGCAGGTTAATTGGTCATTGTAAATTGTCCCGTAATTAGGCTAGGATTAAATTGCCGGGTGGTGAGGCTCAAAGGGCAGGAAGGGTCTATTCCGTACTGTATCTCAATCAATAAATAAAGAAACAATAACATCCATCTGCTGCTATGATTCATTTTAGAACTTCAGTTTGTTTTTATTATAACATCTGGCGTGAGTTCTGGTTTCCAATTTTTATCACCAGTCAAGGTGAAAAATGGGATGGAGAAGACAACAACCTTCATTCCTTTTTTGTTTTTTTGTTGGTTATTGTGACTTTGAAAGAGTGGCATGGTCAAAACTATGAGTTTGGGGATTGTACGAATTGTATGGAGGGTGACACATTCTAAGACAAAGGGCATTTTGTTCTTCGGCATTGCATTGGGTTTTCTTTGTTTGCAGCTGCTAATATGTACCAGTCACTGTGTTTAACTATATACTGTGAGGTGACTGCAATAGAAACCTTTCATACGAGCCTACTAGCTGCACTGAATTTATGCAATAAAAAGCATATGATTTGACATTTATCACATTCCAGTTTTATTGAACAGAAGGCAGATCCCGGTTAATGCAGTAGGCGGCTTTCTCATTAATAATGTTTGATTTACTAAACATTTATCCAACCACGCTTCCCTGAAAGACTATATTATATCCAATTAATATAACACATGAACTCAGTAATGAAAGATACCGAGAAAGCTGAGATCTGAATCATGGGAATCATTTTCTTTAGAATTTAAAAGAAGAAAATTCAGATTCAGGTTTATTTATCACATGTACATTGAAACATACAGTGAAGTTTACAGACCGAACTTGTGTCTGCCTACCTGGACTCCATTTTATCCCCCATAGTTCAGTCTCTGCCCACCTACATCCAGGATATATCCCATGCCCTTCACCTCTTCAATAACTTCACCACCAAGCACATCTTTCCCTCCCTACCCCTCTCAGCTTTTTGCAGGGATCATTCCCTCCGCGACTACCTGGTCCACAAGTCCCTCCCCACAGAACTCCCACCTGACACTTATCCCTGCAAGCGCAAATGCTACACCTGTCCCCACGCCTCCCCCCTTACCACCATTCCGGGCCCCAGACAGTCCTTCCAGGTGAGGCAACACTTCACCTGCGAGTCTGCTGGAGTTGTCTATTGTATCTGGTGCTCCCGGTGCGGCCTCCTCTACATCAGTGAGACCCGACGCAGATTGGGGGACCGCTTCGTCCGTCACAGTAGACAGGACCTCCCGGTTGCCACCCACTTCAACTCTGCCTCTCATTCCCATCTAGATATGTCCATACATGGCCTCCTCTACTGCCATGATGAGGCCAAACTCAGGTTGGAGGAGCAAAACCTCATCTACCGTCTGGGTAGCCTCCAGCCTGGTGGTATGAACATTGAATTCTCCAATTTCTGGTAATTCCCTCCCCCTCCCCCCTTTATCTTTCCTCTGATTGGTTTTCCACCTGGCACCTCTAGGCCCTACCCCCTCCCCAATCTCTATTACTGGGCTTCAGCCCTCTCCTCCCCACCATTCCTGATGAAGGGTCTTGGCCCGAAACACTGGCTACTCTTTTCTCACGGATGCTGCCTGACCTGTTGAGTTCTTTCAGTGTTGTGTACGTATTCAGTGAAGTTTATTGTTTGTGTTAATGACCAACATACACAGGATGTGCTGGGGGCAGTCTATAAGTGTCACCACACATTTCAGTGCTCACAATGTTTAACACGACAACCTCTGAGAGTCTCAGTGCAGTTGCAGTCGAATCAGCACTGGAGGCCTCACTCATTATCAAAGGCAAATAAAAATAAGGCAGGGACAAGTGGAGCGACCATTGTTAGAGTGGACCAGAGTTAGAGAGGGGAGGAGTTGACTCATCGGACTTGGGTGAGGTAAGTTTCTTCTTCTTCATTCTGCTTTCTTGGTCTGTTAGTACATAGAGCAGTGAGAATGGCTCCAGGGGCTGTGTTGTGTTCTTTGTGTGAGATGTGGGATTTCTGGGAGAGCTCCAGCCTCCCAGATAAACACATCTCCAGCAGGGGCACCTAGCCGAAGCTCCTCAGAGAACGTGTTAAAGAACTGGAGTTGCAGCTCGATAATCTTCAACTCATATCGGAGACCAAGAAGATGATAGATAGGAGCTAAAGGGAGGTGGTCACCCCTAAGTTGCAGGAAGCAGGAGAATGGGTGGCTCTCAGAAGAGAGAAGGGAGATGGGCAGCCAGTGCAGAGAACCGCTATGGTTGCTCCTGTCAATAATAAGTGTACCATTTTGGATACCATTGAGGGAGATTAGCTACCATTTCAATGTTCATGTGACAATTAAAACTAACCTAATCTAATTTATTCCCATATCTTCAAACTCTATGATTGATTGAAGTTTTTATTCAATGATTGCTAGTTCTTCTTTGATATGAATGGAATGTCTTAATAATTTTCATATTGTTTCACAGTTGCAATTAATTTAAAATAATTTACATCTCAAAATTGCCCTCTTTAGGCTTCCTCTCATTATGGGCAATTTTAATGCCAGGAAAGAGGAATGGTTCAGATGCTACTTCTAAGAAGTATTAGAAGTCATTAGAAGCATTTAAGGAGGCCACATGCCTTTGCCTTAACGGTTTTAAATTACTGTTATTCTAGGTGTCTTTAGGAAACAGAACAGAATCGAAAATGTCGATGCCTTTGCTGAGCTGATGGCCTTTAGGCCCAGTGAACGTAGTTCTGTGAAATTCAGTGTGAACACCACCACACCCACCTCTACCCAGCAGGCACACCCAGTCAATAAATCTTTGCTTCTTTTTGCAAACTTAGCTTATTGGCTGTCAACTGGGAAATCTACAGCAAATAAGAACCTGCTTGAACATGGCAGGGTGACGAGGACACTCAAATCTGTGGGTTTTCTGTCCACCCCCTTCTATTGCAAACCCACCTGTGAGATTAGATTAGCTGAGGCAGCGAGGGGGCATAATTCTAACATGACAGGTGGGAATTGTAATGGGGTTGATAAAGGTAAGTTGTTAGAGAATGGTGGGTGAGTGGAACACCCTGCCAGAGGTGGTAGTAGGAGGCAAAGGCATGAGGCATTGTAGAAACTTTTAGATACATGGATGATTGAAAAATGGAGGGTTGTGTAGCAGGGAAGGGTTAGTTTGATATTAGAGTGGGTTAAACCCCCCCCCCCATCACTGTACAGTACTACACTGTAAACACTTTAAACCACTTTTTATAATGCTGTTTACATTGTAAGTATATGCTGGTATTTACAGTATGTATTTATACACAATTTATTCCACATTCATACATCAACCTCTAACTATAATTTTTATAATTCTTTATTATTAATAATTTTTGAATATAATTGTTTTTGTTGCTTGTCACACACTGACCTGCCATACACACAACAGGAAATTCCTAGACATGTAAATGTAAATGGCAAATAAAGTTGATGTCTTGATCCTTGAAAAGGTTGGCTCAGCATCATGGGTCAAAAAGCTGTACTGTGCTGGAATGTTAGATGTTCTTTCTATGAGAGAAGATGGCGGTGCGACGGCCACACACGCGGCCACTCCAGGAATGAATATCTGTAATCTGTCAAGTAGGGGCCGTGTACAATCCTGATTTGATGGAGATGGACGTGAAAAGCATGGAGGAACATCTGGTGAAACTTCTGCCATGCCTGTTTCGCTGCCACTGCTACTGTGCGATCGGAAAAATCTCCAGAGAGTAAGGCCCCGAATCCTCAGCTTTGCCTATTGCTTGGCGGCTGATGCCGAGGTTGAAGTGCTCGGCAGAGATGGTGCTCGGTGCTCGGTGTCGGAGGGCTGGTCGGAGGCTTGAAGTGTTTCGGACAGACTCAGAGTTGGCTGTGGTCGGATGCTTCCAGGGTGCTGTATCGGCAAGTTTGCGGCGCTGGAGGTTCATAGCAGGAAGAGTTTTTCTTCCTTCTACCGTCTACATGAGATGATGGGCTATCGAGGACTTTGAGACTTTTTTTTACCGTGTCCATGGTCTGTCCGTATCAAATTATGGTATTGCTTTGCACTGTTGCAACTATATGTTATAATTATGTGGTTTTTGTCAGATAGTCTTGATCTGTCTTGTGTTTTTGTGATATTATACTGGAGGAACATTTCTTAATGCATGCATTACTAAATGACAATAAACGAAGACTGAGTGTCCTCACAATCTAATCTACTTCCAAAACTTACATTGAGCTTCTGCATAACCATTTCAGTGAATGGATTCAATCCGCAAATACTGTCTGTATGGAGTCTGTACATTCTCGCTGTGATTCTTTGAATATGCCAAAGAGACATGCATTTGATTAACTACCTACTGTAATTTACTCCTAGATGAACAGCAGGAGAGTCAAGGTGCCGAAGGGAATATGAGACCATATAAGATGCCAGGAAAGAGATGAGGAATGGGCCCAATGAGAATGTTCTGGAAGCGAACACAAACGAGATGTGCTGAATCATCTTACACTGTAAATAGAGTAAAAATAAATTAGTGAATTATGCCTACATGTATCTGTGAGCATAAAAAGTCAAAGGCAAGGCAATGCAAGTTTATTTGGGTGGCACTTTTCAAACACAACACAGTTCAATGTGCTTTACATAGAACAAGATTAAAAACCAAACATCAAATTTCAGACAATATAAGTAGAATAAAATCACACATTAAAATAAAGAAATAAAAGTCACAGTGCAGGAGATTCTAATTAAAAGCTACAGCAAAAAGAGAAGTTTTAAGCCTCGATTTTAAAGTTGGGGCAGATTTCAGATCCTCTGGAATGGAGCATAGTAACTAAAAGCAGCTTCACCATGTTTAGTTTTGGTGGTAAGCCAAAGTCAGATTTATTATCAAGGAACATACAGTATACTGTAGGTTACAATATCATGGCATTTACAAAAATATAAAGAAATACAAAAGAATTTGTGAAAAACTATACATAAATAAAGACTGACAATCTAATGCAAAAGAAGACAAATTGTGCAAATAAAAGTTAAAATATATATAAATAAAACGGAGACCATGGGTTGTAGACCATAGAAAATAGAACTTTACTGACAGTACAAGTCCTTCGACCCATACTATTGTGCTGACCTACAGCATGGTAACAGGCCTGATAAGTTGCTATTCTGAAATTATGGTTTATAGTAAATACTGATTTTAACAGCAGCCACTCTCCAGGCCCAAACATGGATTGTAGGTTGAATTTAAAATGCAGCTCTGAACAATAGCCTTCCGTTTGACCACAGAAGCCTGCATATGCCTGAATGTAACCTGGAATCAGTAGGAATTAATATTCATTTTGGGTGTCTGGAGTGTGGGTGCAAAGAAGGCAGTGTTTGAATAATTCAAGGGAACCATTGTAGTTACATTGTAACTATGGCCTGCTGTTACCTTTGATCTTTAGCATATAAAATGTCATGTAATATTGGGTTGAGCAGGCTTCCTCTTCCAAAAGTGTCTCAATATGATGCCTGGTGCTTGTTTTTGCTGAAAAAAACCCACTATATCCACTTGCTTCAATGTCTCTTTAGTGACTTTGTTCACATTACAACAAAGCCCTTCTGGCTCAACCAGCCCATAATGTCCAATTATACACATATGACTAATTAACCTACTGACCTGTACACTTTGGAATGTGATAGAGCACCCAGAGAAACCCACACAGGCATAATGTTTGTGACTACATCTGAGTGCTTTATCAAAGAAAATTAATTTAAGCCAGCATACATATCTTAGGTTGATTTTCAGGAACAAAAAAGAACAAGATTGCTAGATGTAAAATTAATAATCTATGCTGATGGTAAATCCTGCAGCAACAAAAGTAAGTCATAGAGTTGGCTTGACAGCTGTGAATCAACTGAGCAAGATTAAGTATGAAGATCATAGGATTATTTTCCAGAATAGTGAAAATGATCACCAAATTGTTGCAGTACTATAGTTTGATGATCTAGATAACACAAAGTTTCCATGCACTGAGAGGTGTCATTGGAAGTGTGGATACAGTGAAGATGGATGGAAGGATGTTACAGTGCAGTGGCTTTGGGTGAAGGATGAAGGAAAATCCAAAAGTTTTCTGGAAAATGATGTACACAGATGGGAGATCGTGTAGCTTGGTGGCTGACCGTGGAAGTTAGATAAAGGTGGAGATTATAGGAATTATGAGGGAAGAATTACGTTGGTGCTGACTGGGAGACTGGAGATTAATGAGAGATTTCTTGTCGGGGTGCAGAGATTCAGTCAGAGAGAAAGGGACATTTTGAAGCTCAAAATGATCAAGGGAGAGTTGGAAAATTAACCTTTAGGGAATCATGCACTAAAGATTTGCAAATTTCTATAGATGTCTGGTGGAAAGCATTGAGACTGATTGCATCACAGCTGGCATGGAACCTTCTATGAACAGGATCACAAAGGCTGCAGAGGGTTGTAAACTCAGCCAGGTTGATCAGGGGCACACGCCTCCCTGCCATTGAAGACATCTTCATGAGGCGATGCCTCAAGAAGGTGGCATTCATCATTAAAGTCTGGATATGCCCTCTGCACATCACTACCACTGTGGAGGAGGTACAGGAGCTTGGAACAATGTATATAGAACAGCTTCTTCCCTCCACCAACAGATTTCTGAATGGTCTATCAACCCGTGAACATTACATCATTATTCATCTGTTGATTTATTTTTTGTAACATATAGTAATGTTCGTGTTTGCACTGCACTGATGCTGCAAAGCATACATGTGCTTTTAGTTTTTTTTATTCAGCGATACAACACAGAAACAGACCCTTCAGCCCCATGCTGCCTAATTACACCCATGTCACTAATTAACCTACTAACCGGTATGTCTTTGGACTGTGGGAGGAAACTGGAGCACCTGGAGGTCATGGGGAGAATGTGCAAACTCCTTTCAGACAATGACGGGAATCGAACTCGGATCCCTAGCCATCACACTAACCAGCTGCCCAACATGTCAAAATGTCAACGATAATAAATCTGATTTCAGAAGAGGGGAAGAGAGAAAATAGTTGGATGAGAAAAGGAAGGAGAGTTAAGCCATCTCCAAAATCCATATTAGGACAAGTCTGGATTGTTGAGTAATATGTATAGTGATATCACCCATCAAACTGGTTCAATTTATCTCAGCAGTGACATGCGAAAGTATTAATATTCTTGGTCCCAATTTTCATGAAATGTTAAAATAGTCTTTTAAGAATCCCTCACAATAGCAGCTGTGTTCAGAGAAATCAATAAATTAAAATGCTCCTTAGTTCATCAACAGCCTGCAGGCTAAGACTTGAACAGTTCTTCCGCTGGCTTTGATTAAATGTATAAGCCATTTTAGTGTCCATTTGGGTGATATTTGTCTGGTGAATCATTACTCCAGGTTGTAAATATCAGCTTTCAGTTCCTTAGTCCAAAATATCTAAGAGACTATATGTTATGAATTAAGAAGCAGAAAAAACTTTAGTAGGTACATAGATAAATAGTTCCTGAAGACAAGTTGAGCAGTTTAATCTAAGATTGCTACCAAAGCAACACACACAAAATGCAGGAGGAACTCAGCAGGTCAGGCAGTATCTATGGAGAGGAATAAACAGTTGATGTTTCGGGCTGTGACCCTTCATCAGGACTGTGTGCTACCCTGGATTTCCAGCATCTTCAGAATCTCTTTTGTTTATATTACCAAAATGCTGAAAGATTGCTTCCTCCGGAAAAATATCTGGTCTGCAGAGGAAGCTGAAATTAGGGGATCTTGATCCTGAGTTATTGCAGAGGATCTCTGCTGATAGACCAGAGTAGGTGTTAAGGGATAAAAATTTAATTATTCATCACAAAGGTAAAGCTTAGTCCAATTAATGGTGCTAACAGTGCCCATGGCTGAAGAAAGCATGATATCTTGTACACATTTTCAAGTCCAGTTTCATGAGATCAGTTCAAAAGGATGGAGGCTTCAGAAATGGGAAAAGCATTATCTGCATTAACTCTTCCAAGTCCCATGGCACATCATAAACACCTGAGACTCTGCAGATGCCGGAAATCCAGAGCATCACACCAAATACTGGAGGAACGCAGCAGATCAGGCAGCATCTGTGGAAGGGAATAAACATTTCATGCTGAGACCCTTCATCAGGTCATCCTCATTTAGATTAGATGAGCTTTATTGCATACAGTGAAATACATCATCTTCTGTCAAATCAAATCAGCGAAGATTGTGTTAGGGCAGCCCACAAGTATCATCATGATCCAGCACCAACATAGTGTTCCCACAACTTATTAATCGAACGGTACATCTTTGGAATGTAGGAGGAAACTGGAGCACTCAGAGGAAACAGATGAGGTCATGTGGGTAGATACAAACTCCTTTCAGACAGCAGTGGAATTGAACCCTGGGCAGTGATTGCTGGCATTGTAAGAGCATTCCGCTAACCGCCACCTCGGCCGTGCTGCCTCGGTCCAGTGGAAGTGTCCAGCAGACCCTTCTCTGTTTCTGTACAACAGCACTGCATCGGGAGTAAAGGGACAATTCAAGCAGATCACTCCCCAGTACTTTCTTCAGTAAATAGAATGGTCAATAAATTCTGGTCTTGCCAGAAAGGCCCAAATCCTGAAATAAGTAAAAAGAGGGCAAATTCTCCCTCCTTTTTCATCATTAATCATTATTTACTATTCAATGACAATTGCCTTGGCTTAAATCCTACTCAATTAAAATTGGAAGCCCTTGATCATAAACTTTATCTGAAATTATTTACCATAAACTGTATTTGGAATTAATAAAACTCTGTTTGGAATAATCCTATTTGGACATTCAGTTAACAAAGCTATATTATACTGAGAGAAATAAAAAAATTATCTTCTAGAGCTTGGATCAGGAGTTGCAGCTTAATTCATACATGGTTGTTCTGGAATTTCAACGTCCAACAGAAGAACTACCCAATCCACTATCTCAGCCATATTAGAACTACTTTACAACCAAAGATGCTTATAAAATCAATATTAAACAGGTGGATACAAGTCCCAAGCTTCCCATTTACTACCATCGTAACTGAACTCTGACGGGAAATTTTTCACCCCGCTGCTGGCAGACATGTTTTTTCTCTCTCTCTCAAATTTTTAATGATTGCATATACATCAACGTTAATTTTTAACAATAGAAACAGTGTAAAATGCATGCTAATTATTAACCTGTATGTTGCCTCTTTTCTTTTTTCTTCTCAGTTTTCTTTTCCATTGAGTGTCAAGATTAAATGGCTCCATTGGCTATTAAGATGTATGATATAGTAGAAAGATGTCACATTGAAGAAATAGTCCTTCAAATTGGCTTATGAAGAAATTCTGGGATGGAATGGTGTAGGGAGTACATATGAACACGCACAAAATGCTGCAGGATGAATTACTACTCATATAAACATTGACACAAATAATTGGAAAAACCTTTGTCGTGGTTTCTCGTGCCCCACAGACTCAGAAGACGCAGAAGATTCTTCAAGAAGGGTTAAACTTTAATTTGCAAATCAAAGTTGAGACAGTCATTGAGCTAGTCGCTGATTGCCTACCAATCCGTGGACATAGCATGTTTTATAGCAATCTCCTGGTTTAGTTGCATTAGCATATCCAATCGGTCTATAGTTGCGTATCACATGTACATCCGCCACTATTGTTTCCACCCATTGACTTAATCATGTTCTAATCTACATCTCTTAGCTTCCTCTTATTAACACAACATTGTCTTCTGCGTTCTTAGGATTTCATTCTCCTACTAAATTGGGTACATGCATAGCAAATAGCAAACTCAGACTACATAATTTACATTTCTTAGCTTCCTCTTATTAACGCACCATTGTCTCCTACATTCTTAGGATTTCATTCTCTAGTAAATAGCAAGTTGCAACTTTTATACTCCAATATATCCCCCCTTTGAAAGACTAAGAGTCTGCACACAAAAGCCCCAATAAACTCAAGCATTTATTCCCAAATCTCGTGTTAAACTATAATTTTCTGCGCCAAGACCTCAAAGTATTCTTTCCCTGTTACCCTGGGCCGCTGAGCCAAAAACCTGTCCCTTTGTACCTGAAACAGGGAAAAGACTCATAAGCCCTTACAATCTACTCCCACATTGTCATTTTGTTCTTGTTCATCCTGCAGGTGTTGTCGACTGTAACGATACACTTTCGGTGCTTCTTTCTCCACTAAGCTTGCTTCAGTAATTGCCACGAGCATCGGAAATTGTTTGGTTGCAGCATGCACTATAAGAGATTTGAGACAAGGAAGAAAACAGCACAGCACAAGCGCATAGCTCAACAATATAATGCTGACAGTTATTGCTATTTTAGTCAGCCATGCTCTCCATGCTCCGAGTCTACTTTCTAACCAATCAAAGAACTGATGTTCAAATCCTGCATTCTGTTTGACCTCCGTCCACAGATTCTTTAATTTATTCATTGCTCTGGTGAAAGACCCTTCTGGGCTAGTATTGTTCGGTATGAAAGTGCAGCATTGTTCTCCAAACATTACACACACACACCCTTTTTCTGCCAAAAGCCAATCCAGTACCTGTCTGTTTTGCCACGCCATCCTGCTAGTTGCATCCAGCTGTTGCCCTAAGGCCTCCAGCGCATCATCGGTGTAGTTGATGAATCTCTGTTGATTGTAGTATATATAGTTTATCCATTCAACATTTTTGCTTACCCCTATCACAGGTATGATAGCTTCCCAGTGAGCATCTCATGCGGTGTCAGGCATGTCATTCGATTAGTTTGCATGTGGTAACTCATCAATGCTAACGGTAAAGCATCGACCCAATTAAGTTTAGTGTCTGCACAAATTTTGTTTAGTTTGGCTTTCAGGGTTCCATTAATTCTCTCTACCGTGCCCTGTGACTGAGGGTGGTATACACATCCAAATCTTTGCTTTATCCTCAGTGCCTATAGTACCAGTTTGACCACTTTCTGGATAAAAGCTGAACCATTGTCTGAGCTAACTTTCGTAGGTATTCCAAACCTTGGGATCACTTCATTTGTCAGAAACTTTACCACTTTCTTTGCTCCTTGATCTCTTGAAGGTACCGCCTCCACCCATCTGCTAAATCCATCAATTACTACCAACATGTATCTTTTCCCTCTCACTGTCTTTATCATGTCTACGTAATCGATCACTAGATGTTTAAATGGTCCTTCAGGTACAGGAATGTGACCTATTGGGGTTGTAATTCCCTTTCGAACATTATTCTGTGCGCATACCTCGCACTGTGACAAGACAAAGTCCACTGAAGCCTGTAAATAAGGTGACCAAAAACCATCCTTCTTTATTTTCTTTATCACTTCCCCCCTTGCACAATGGTCCATCCCATGTGCTTCTGAAATCAGAATCGTCAGGAGAGGGGTGGGCGCTACCAACAAACCGTCTTCCGTGCTCCACAAGCCTTCCGGGTTCTGCTTGGCCCCCCTTTTTCTCCACATTGTCTGTTCTGCCTAATTTGCCTTACCTTGTATTTCAATTAGGTCTTCTGCCTCAGGTTCTGGAGTTAGGCTCACCTGGGGGGCAATGACAGCTGATGTACATCCAGATGCTTTTCTGTCTGCCTCATCCGCAGCTTGATTTCTCTTTGTTATTACATCATTTCCCTTTTTATGTTCCTGGCATTTTACTATAGCCAATGCTTTAGGTTTCATTATGGCTTTTATTAAGTCTAGAATTTGCTGACAATGTTGTATGGGATCTCCATTACTTTTTTTAAAACCTCTCTGCTTCCACACTGCCCCGAACAAATGGCATACTCCATGGGAATATGCCAAATCAGTATAGATGTCTACTGTCTCCCCTTCCATCATTTCACACGCAGCTGTCAGGGCTTTGATTTCTGCTAGTTGGGCAGAACAGGACTCTATCCTAATAATCTTATAGCTCGACTGATCCTGCTGCACTACTGAGAATCTTGCATGATTTCCATCATAGTCCCTATAACAAGAGCCATCTACGAACAGAACCTTTTTATCTGCATCCTCTAGTGGTTCTGACCGTAAATCTGCTCTCAATTTGGCAAATGCCATCGTCTTCCCAACACAATCATGGGGTTCTCCTTCATAGCCCAAAGGGACAAAATTGGCTATATTACTGGTAGTGCATCTCTGTATAGTTATGTCTGGCTGGCATCAGCACAAATTTCCCTCTTTACAGCAATTCTGCTACTTTGTGGTGTGTGTACAGAGTCACAGGATAGCCCAGGGTTACAGATGATGCCTTTTCATATGCATAGTACAGCGCCGCCAATCCCTGATAACAGGGTGGATACCCCTGAGCCACCTCATCTAGTCTTGTACTGTAGTATGCTATCCGCTGCTTTGCTTTTCCTGTGCCTGTCTCCTGTCTCACTGTGACATAACCCTCCTGTTGGTAAGATACATACAAATGAAAAACCTTCTCGTGGTCAGGCAAAGCTAATGCTGGTGCTGACTGCAATTCCTGCTTAATAGTATTGAAAGCTATCTCCGCCTCTCTATTCCACTGTAAACCGTTCTTCAAATTTGTATGTCCTGCTTCTTTCATTATTTTTCTCAAAGGTGCCACAATCTCAGCATATTCTCCTATCCAATCTGAGCTGTACCCTGCCATTCCCAAAAACGTCAACATCTGCCCTACAGTCTGGGGTTTTGGGGCCTTAGTTATTGCCTCAATCTGATCTGGTGCTATCGCCTTCACTCCCTTGGATATTACCCTGCCTACGTATTCCACTTGCTGTGTGCAAAATTGCAGTTTCTTTTTGGATACTTTATGTCCTCCGTGCGCCAGCTTCTCTAACAGAGTTATAGTGTCCTGCTCACACTGTTTCTCGCTTTGGGAGCAAATCAACAAGTCATCCACATACTGTAACAATGTACTTTCCAATGGCATGCCCTCTAGGTCTGCCTTCAACACCTGATTAAAAACGTGTGGTGAATGTTTAAATCCTTGCTGCATTCTGCTATAGGTATACTGAGCACCTCTGTAAGTAAATGCAAACAGATACTGACACTGGTCGGCTAGAGGAATGCTGAAGAAAGCCGAACACAAATCAATCACTGAAAAGTAACTTGCTTCTGGTGGAACATTAGTCAAAAGCGTGTGTGGGTTGGGGACTACCGCTGGCCAGTCTTCTACCACATCATTTACCGCTCACAAATCATGCACCAATCTCCACTTAGATTTATCTGCTTTTAAGACTGGCAGCAACGGGGTATTGCATGGACTGTTTGTTCTTTTAAGCACTCCTATTTCAAGCAACCCCTGCACTGTCGATGCTATTCCCTCTTCTGCTTCTGGTCTTAGAGGGTATTGTGGTCTCCTAGGTGGAATTACTCCTTTTTTCAGCCTTATTTCCACCGGACTCGCTGTTTTTATTTTCCCTACGTCCGTGTCATGCTGTGACCACAGAACAGACGTCAACTCATCTAACCTTCTATCTTTCTGCTGGCCTCTTTCCTTTCCCAGCAAGGGCAGGTGTGGTTGGGGAGTTATTTCGACCTCTTTCACTGTCCCTACCATATCTACACTTACCATTATTTTAATGCAATTGTTGTCTTCTGATATCCACACCTCTGGCGTGATTTTCCTCCACACTGTTACGGTTTCAGCACTCTTAGCTAAGGGTCCGAAATCTTTAGACTGATATCCCTTGTTTACCAACAATGTTACGTGGGGCGCAGCCTCCAGTATCCTGTACCAGCACTTCATTTCTCGTTCTCTTTTTTGCCCTCTTTTCTTAGATTTATCTTTTGGCTTGTAATTTTTAATTAGTGTCTCCATTTCTTCGCACAAGCTTACATCAAATGTTCCTTCTCTTGGCCACTTTGTGACCAGGTTTTTGGTTCTTTTTTCCCAATTTTCTGAAGTTTTTGTGATCTCATATTTATCGGGAATTTTTTGCTCAGAATCTCTACTGCCGTTCATTTACCTGTCATGTTGTCTCTCTTTTTAAGGTATTTCAGAGGTTCACAGTTTATTTACTGGATAATATTTACTCTAATTCTATGCCTAGTCTATCATCTATCTACCAGTGCTTTAAACTATATATTGGACTGTCCTTGTTTCCTATTCTGTTCTGCCCGTACAGACTTCTATTCAGAGCGGTACCCACAGAACTTTCTCTTTGCACCTCGTCTATTCAGACCCTTATCTCTTAAGGCGGTAGCCACGAGGATTTTATCTATTTTCCTTTCCCTGCCCGTTCAGACCTTCGTTTCACACGAAGCGGTATCCACAGGGTCTTACCAACACCACGTGGAATTTTTCTTAACTTAACTTCTTATTAACTTATTTGTACTTACCCTTCACTGCAGTGTTCTTGATCAATCCTCTGAGCCTCCTGTTAACCCCCAATTCTGCCAGATTCTTTGGACCGGAGAGACCCTTCGGCAGTGGTTCCACACTTCTGAGACTCCAAGACCTCCCCAAAGCCAACAGAATTCTTAGTCCAAATTGTCGCAAAAAGCGCTTACCTTTTGTTTGGGTGCACCCTTAATTCTGTTAGCCTTGTGGGGGTCCCTAGAGGACTGGGAAGCTTCCCCGATCTGCCGTTTCCTTTCCGCGGGTCTCTTTCCGGTCCTGCCACGGTCACCAATTTTGTTGTGGTTTCTCGTGCCCCACAAATGACCAGGAGATGCAGAAGATTCTTCAAGAAGGGTTAAACTTTAATTTGCAAATCAAAGCTGAGACAGTCATTGAGCTAGTCGCTGATTGCCCACCGATCCTTGTACATAGCATTTTTTATAGCAATCTCCTGGTTTAGTTGCATTAGCATATGCAATCGGTCTATAGTTGCGTATCACACGTACATCCGCCCCTATTGTTTCTACCCATTGACTTAATCATGTTCTAATCTACATCTCTTAGCTACCTCTCATTAACCCACCATTGTCTTCTACATTCTTAATATTTCATTCTCCTACTAAATTGGGTACATGCACAGCAAAGAGCAAACTCAGACTACATAATTTACATCTCTTAGCTTCCTCTTATTAACACACCATTGTCTCCTACATTCTTAAGATTTCATTCTCTAGCAAATAGCAAGTTGCAACTTTTATACTCCAATATATGAACAAAATGCTGGAGGATGAATTACTACTCATATAAACATTGACAAAAATAATTGGAAAAACCTTTCACTCCCTCCCCTTGACATCTATCAAATTTCCCAAATGAATTCAGTACAAGCAAACCAAGAATGTGATTTTACAATGTGCTTACTTGGAATTCATTCCACATTGTGCAGAGCCCCTGCTTACAATTTCCTGCCATTTCTACATAATTGGGCATACAATCAGTACATAGGCTGTAGCTCATCTATCATACTGCCCTTCCTTAGAGCATAGAATAGTACAGCACAGCAACAGGTCCTTTGACCCACATTGTTGTTGCTAAAAAGTAAATCAAAATCCTCCAAAAACTAATTCCTCCTACCTACACAATGTCCATATCCCTCCACCTTCCTCACATTCATGTGTCCATCTAAACATCTCTTAAAAGCCTCTAATGTATTTGCCTCTACCAGCATACCAGACAGCACATTCCAAGCATTCACCACTCTCTGAGTAAACAACTTACCCCTCTCATCCCCCTTTGAACCTACCCCCTCTCACCTTCAATGCATACCCTCTGGTATTAGACATTTCTACCCTGGGAAATGTGACTCTCCCTGTCTACTCTATCTATGCCTCTTAAATCTTATTAACCTCTATCAGATGTCCCCTTGGCCTCTGTCGCTCCAAAGAAAACATCCCAAGTTTATCCAGCCTCTTGTGACAGCACATGCCCTCTAAAACAGGCAGCATCCTTATAAACCTCTCCTGCATCCCCTCCAAAGCCTCAACATCCTTCCTAGAGTGAAACAACCAGAAATGCATATAATACTCATAGTTTCTTATATGAATCTCATGTACACTTCGAATTTCATATGGGAATAAAAGATAGAACATTACAGCACACTCCAGGCCCTTTTTTGTCCATGATGTTGTGCTGACCTCTTAACCCACTCTATGGTCAATCTAATTCTTCCCTCCTGCAGAAACCTACATTTTTATATCATCCAATATACTTGGTCTAATCTCTTGAATAGAACAAATACTTTCAGTGACCACTTTATTAGGGACACCTCATTAATGCAAGTATCGAAACAGACAAGCAACTCAATGCACAAAAGCATGGTCAAGAGGTTCAATTGTTGTTCAGATCAAACATCAGAATGGGGAAGAAATATGATCTAAAGTGTCTTTGACTATAGCTCAGCATTCAATACACTACTCCCCCAATCCTGATCGAGTTGTTGCAGAACCGGGGCCTCTGTACCTCCCTCTGCAATTGGATCCTCGACTTCCTAACCACAATCTGTGTGGATTGGTGATAACATTTCCTCCTCACTGACCATCAATACTGACGCACCAAGGGGTGTGTGCTTAGCCCACTGCTCTACTCTCTATATACACATGACTGTGCGGCTAGGCACAGCTCAAATACCATCTATAAATTTGCTGACAACACAACCATTGTTGGTAGAATCTCAGGTGGTGACGAGAGGGCGTACAGGAGTGAGATATGTCAACTGGTGGAATGGTGCCGCAGCAGCAACCTGGCACTCAACGTCAGTAAGACGAAAGCTGATTGTGGACTTCAAGAAGGGTAAGATGAAGGAGCACGTACCAATCCTCTTAGAGGGATTAGAGTGTAGAGTGAGCAATTTCAATTTCCTGTGCGTCAAGATCTCTGAGGATCCGACCTGGTCTCAACATATCGATGTAGTCATAAAGAAGACAAGACAGCGCTATACTTTATTAGGAGTTTGAAGAGTTTTGGCATGTCAACAAATACACTCAAAAATTTCCAAAGTTGTACCATGGAGAGCATTCTGACAGGCTGCATCACTGTCTGGTATGGAGGGATTACTGCACAGAACCAACAGAAACTGCAGAGGGTTGTAAATCTAGTCGGCTCCATCTTGGGCACTAGCCTACAAAGTACCCAGGACATCTTTAGAGAGCAGTGTCTCAGAAAGGCAGCATTCATTATTAAGGACTTCCAGTACCCAGGGCATGCCCTTTTCTCACTGTTGCCATCGGGTAGGAGGTACAGAAGCCTGAAGGCACACATTCAGCAATTCAGGAACAGCTTCTTCCCCTTTGCCATCCGATTCCTAAATGGACATTGAAGTTTTGGACACTACCTCACTTTTTTTAATATACAGTATTTCTGTTTTTGAACATTTAAAAATCTATGCAATATAAGCAGAATGTGAGTGCAGGGATTAAGGTAGAAGGACAAGGGCATGATGCTAAGAGTTTTGAGTTGATGTGGAAAGACAGGCAGGGGACGAATCATAATTGTAGCCAGTTAAAGGGGTTGAAATGTGTCTATTTCAATGCTAGGAGTATTGGGAACAAGGAGGATGAACTTAGAGCACGGATTAGTATGTGGAACTATGACGTTGTGGCCGTTACTGAAACTCGGTTGGAGGAAGGGCAGGATTAGATTATGCAGGTCTCGGGGTTCCGGTATTTTAAAAGGAATAAGATAGGGGGTTAGAAAAGGTGGGGTAGTGGCATTACTGGTCAGGGATAGTATCACGGCTATAGAAAGGGAGGACGCTGCAGAGGGAGTGTCCACTGAGTCGGTCTGGGTGGAGTCAGAAATAGGAAGGGTTCAATCACTATGCTGGGAGTAGACTATAGGCCCCCAAATAGCCCTCAGGATACCAAGGAGCAGATAAGCAGGCAGATTTTAGGATGGTGCACAAAATACAGGGTAGTAGTTATGGGTGATTTCAACTTCCCTCATATTGACTGGCACCTCCTGAGTACAAGGGGGGTAGATGGGGCTGAATTTGTCAGGTGTACTCAAGAAGGATTCCTGACCCAGTATATGGACCAGCCGATGAGAGAAGAGGCCATACTGGATCTAGTTCTGGGTAATGAACCTGGTCAGGTGACAGACCTCTTGGTGGGGGAGCATTGTGGTGAGAGTGACCACAACTCCCTTAGCTTCAGCATAGCTATGGAAAGGGATAAAATCAGACAAAATGGTAAAGTGCTTAACTGGGGAAGGGCTAACTTTGAAGGGATGAGGCAGGAACTAACGAGAGTAAATTGGAAACAGATGTTCAAAGGGGAAAGCACAGAAGTAATGTGGGAGAAGTTTAGGGACCACTTGAGCTGGGTTCAGGGTAGGTTTGTTCCACTGAGGCAAGGAAAAAATGGTAGGAGAAGGGAACCGTAGCTGATGAAACATGTGAGGCAACTCATCAAGAGGTAAAAGGAAGCATATGTTAGATATAAGAAGCAAGAATTAGGAGGGGTTCATGAGAAATATGGGGTAGCCAGGAAGGAGCTAAAGAAAGGACTTAGGAGAGCTTGAAGGGGGCATGAGAATGCCTTGGCATGTAGGATTAAGGAGAACCCCAAGGCGTTCTATGCGTATGTGAAGAATAGGAGGATGATGAGAACGAAGGTGGGACCGCTAAAGGATAAAGAAGGCAACATGTGCCTGGAGGCGGAGGAGGTTGGGGAGGTCCTAAATGAATACTTTGCTTCAGTATTCACAAGTGAAAAGAATCTTGATCAGGATGAGGTCGAAGTAGAGCGGGCCTGTGTACTGGACAATGTGGAGATTAAGGAAGAAGAACTGCTGGATCTTCTTAAAAACATTAAGATTGATAAATCCCCAGGGCCAGATATGATACACCCCAGGTTGTTGTGGGAATTGAGAGAAGAGATCGCAGGAGCATTGGCCATGATCTTTGAATCCTCTTTGGCTGCAGGGGAAGTGCAGGAGGACTGGAGAATGGCAAACGTAGTTCCCTTGTTTAAAAAAGGTAATAGGGAGAAACCTGGGAACTATAGACCAGTGAGTCTTACGTCAGTGGTATGCAAACTACTGGAAAGGATTCTTAAGGATAGGATCTATGAGCATTTGGAGAAGTTCAGTCTACTCATGGGTAGTCAACATGGCTTTGTGAAGGGAAGATCGTACTTCACGAGCCTGATTGAGTTTTTTGAAGAGGTAACAAAAGAAACTGTTGAGGGTAGGGCAGAGGATGTGGTCTACATGGACTTTAGCAAGGCATTTGACAAGGTCCCTCATGAGAGACTCATCCAGAAAGTCATGAGGCATGGGATAAGTGAAACCTTGGCTGTTTGGATAAAAAAAATTGGCTTAAAGGAAGAAAGCAGAGGGTAGTTTTGGAAGGAAAGTATTCTGCCTGGAGGTTGGTGACTAGTGGAGTGCCACAGGGATCTGTCCTGGGACGCCTACTATTTGTGATTTTTATAAATGACCTGGATGTAGAGGCAGAAGGATGAGTGTGTAAGTTTGCGGATGACACGAAGAGTTGTGGATGGAGCCGTAGGTGGTTGAAGGTTACAAGAGGATATAGACAGGCTGCAGAGTTGGGCAGAAAAATTGCAGATGGAGTTCAATCTGGACAAGTGTGAAGTGATGTATTTTGGAAGGACAAACCAGAAGACTGAGTACAGGATTAATGGTCAGTTACTTAAGATACAGACAAACATACTTTATTGATCCCGAGGGAAATTGGGTTTCGTTACAGTCACACCAACCAAGAATAGTGTAGAAATATAGCAATATAAAACCATAACTAATTAAAGAGTGTGGCTGAACAAAGGGACCTTGGGGTTCAAATCCATACATCCCTCAAGGTTGCTGCATAGGTTGATCGGGTAGTTAAGAAGCCCTATGGGATGCTAGGCTTCATTAACGGGGGATTGAGTTCAAGAGCAGAGAGGTCATGTTGCAACTCTCCAAATCTCTGGTGCGACCACACTTAGAGTATTGTGTTCAATTCTGGTCACCTCATTATAGGAAGGATGTGGAAGCTATGGAGAGAGTGAAGAGGAGATTTACCAGGATGTTGCCTGGATTGGAGAACAAGCCTTTTGAAGGAAGGTTAGCAGAGCTGGACTTTCCTCATTCTCAAGAAGAATGAGAGGGGATTTGATAGAAGTCTACAAGATTATGAGAGGCATAGATAGGGTGGATAGTCAGTACCTGTTTCCCAGGGCACCAACAGCAAACACCAGAGGGCATATGTACAAAATTAAGGGAGGGAAGTTTAGGGGAGACATCAGGGGTAAGTTTTTTACACAGATGGTTGTGAGTGCCTGGAATGACTTTCCAGGGATGGTGGTGGAGTCTAAAACATTAGGGGTATTTAAAAGCCTCTTGGACAGGCACATGAATGAAAGAAAAATAGAGGGTTATGGGGTAGTGTGGGTTTAGTACTTTTTTTAAAGGATTATATGGGTCGGCACAACATGGAGGGCTGAAAGGCCTGTACTGTGCTATAGTGTTCTATGGTTCTATATATAATTGATTTACTTGTTAATTTTTTATTATGCTTGATTTTATTTATTTATTTCTCTCTCTCTGCTAGATTCTGCATTGCATTGAACTACTCCAGTTAAGTTAAGAAATTTCATGTCACATGCCAGTGATGATAAATCTGATCCTGATTGTTTGTAGGTACAGACGAGGTGATTGCAGTATCTCAGAATCTACTGATCTCCTGGGATTTTCATGCATAACAGTCTCCGCTGTTTCAGAGAATATTGTGGAAACAAAAAGCATTCAGTGAGTGGCAGTCCTGTGGGTGAATACACCTTATTAACGAGAGAGAGCAGAGTTTAATGCAGATTTTCAAGTTGACAGAAAGGTGACAGTAACTCAAAATACTATAAAATACAACAGAGGTGTGCAGGGGAGCATCTCTGAATGCACAACACATCTAACCTTGAAATAGACGGCCTACAACAGCAGAAGACCACACCGAGATCCACTCCTGTGCCTAACATAGTGGCCACTGAGTGTACATGTCAATGATCTGCACGCATTCATAGTCAACTATTTTCTTTTCATTTAATAATATCATATAACACAAATAGTACTCGGAAACAGTGAGTGAGAGAGGAAATCTGAGCAGAGCAGGGACAATTTAAAAACAAGTTTTATTGGGAGTGAATTGTATTTGAGCCAATAAAAAGAAGTGAGGTTTAGGTGGAGCTGCTACTGAGAGAGTGGGCCAGGGTTAGAGTGGCCAAGGTTAGAGTGGGCCAGAGTTAGAGTGGCCAGGGTTAGAGTGGGCCAGGGTTAGAGTGGGCCAAGGTTAGAGTGGGCCAGGGTTAGAGTGGGCCAGGGTTAGAGTGGGCCAGGGTTAGAGTGGCCAGCGTTAGAGTGGGCCAGGGTTAGAGTGGGCCAGGGTTAGAGTGGGCCAGGGTTAGAGTGGCCAAGGTTAGAGTGGGCCAGGGTTAGAGTGGCCAAGGTTAGAGTGGGCCAGGGTTAGGGTGGCCAGGGTTAGAGTGGGCCAGGGTTAGAGTGGCCAGGGTTAGAGTGGCCAGGGTTAGAGTGGGCCAGGGTTAGAGTGGCCAGAGTTAGAGTGGGCCAGAGTTAGAGTGGGCCAGGGTTAGAGTGGGCCAGGGTTAGAGTGGCCAGGGTTAGAGTGGCCAGGGTTAGAGTGGCCAGGGTTAGAGTGGGCCAGGGTTAGAGTGGCCAGGGTTAGAGTGGGCCAGAGTTAGAGTGGGCCAGGGTTAGAGTGGGCCAGGGTTAGAGTGGCCAGGGTTAGAGTGGCCAGGGTTAGAGTGGCCAGGGTTAGAGTGGGCAGGGTTAGAGTGGGCCAGGGTTAGGGTGGCCAGGGTTAGAGTGGCCAGGGTTAGAGTGGCCAAGGTTAGAGTGGGCCAGAGTTAGAGTGGGCCAGAGTTAGAGTGGGCCAGGGTTAGAGTGGGCCAGGGTTAGAGTGGGCCAGAGTTAGAGTGGGCCAGGGTTAGAGTGGGCCAGGGTTAGAGTGGCCATGGTTAGAGTGGGCCAGAGTTAGAGTGGGCCAGGGTTAGAGTGGGCCAGGGTTAGAGTGGGCCAGAGTTAGAGTGGACCAGGGTTAGAGTGGGCCAGGGTTACAGTGGCCAGGGTTAGAGTGGCCAGGGTTAGAGTGGGCCAGAGTTAGAGTGGGCCAGGGTTAGAGTGGGCCAGAGTTAGAGTGGGCCAGGGTTAGAGTGGGCCAGGGTTAGAGAGGCCAGGGTTAGAGTGGGCCAGGGTTAGAGTGGGCCAGAGTTAGAGTGGCCAGGGTTAGAGTGGGCCAGTGTTAGAGTGGCCAGGGTTAGAGTGGCCAGGGTTAGAGTGGCCAGGGTTAGAGTGGCCAGGGTTAGAGTGGGCCAGTGTTAGAGTGGCCAGGGTTAGAGTGGCCAGAGTTAGAGTGGCCAGAGTTAGAGTGGCCAGGGTTAGAGTGGGCCAAGGTTAGAGTGGCCAGGGTTAGAGTGGGCCAGGGTTAGAGAGGCCAGGGTTAGAGTGAGCCAGGGTTAGAGTGGGCCAGGGTTAGAGTGGGCCAGGGTTAGAGTGGCCAGGGTTAGAGTGGGCCAGGGTTAGAGTGGCCAGGGTTAGAGTGGCCAGGGTTAGAGTGGCCAAGGTTAGAGTGGGCCAGGGTTAGAGTGGCCAGGGTTAGAGTGGCCAGGGTTAGAGTGGTCCAGGGTTAGAGTGGCCAGGGTTAGAGTGGGCCAGGGTTACAGTGAGCCAGGGTTAGAGTGGGCCAGGGTTAGAGTGGCCAGGGTTAGAGTGGGCCAGGGTTAGAGTGGCCAAGGTTAGAGTGGGCCAGAGTTAGAGTGGGCCAGGGTTAGAGTGGGCCAGAGTTAGAGTGGGCCAGGGTTAGAGTGGGCCAGGGTTAGAGAGGCCAGGGTTAGAGTGGGCCAGGGTTAGAGTGGGCCAGTGTTAGAGTGGCCAGGGTTAGAGAGGGCCAGTGTTAGAGTGGCCAGGGTTAGAGTGAGCCAGGGTTAGAGAGGGCCAGGGTTAGAGTGGCCAGGGTTAGAGTGGGCCAGGGTTAGAGTGGGCCAGCGTTAGAGTGGCCAGGGTTAGAGTGGGCCAGTGTTAGAGTGGGCCAGTGTTAGAGTGGCCAGAGTTAGAGTGGGCCAGGGTTAGAGTGGGCCAGGGTTAGAGTGGGCCAGGGTTAGAGTGGGCCAGAGTTAGAGTGGCCAGGGTTAGAGTGGCCAGGGTTAGAGTGGGCCAGGGTTAGAGTGGGCCAGGGTTAGAGTGGCCAGGGTTAGAGTGGCCAGGGTTAGAGTGGGCCAGGGTTAGAGTGGCCACGGTTAGAGTGGGCCAGTGTTAGAGTGGGCCAGGGTTAGAGTGGCCAGAGTTAGAGTGGGCCAGGGTTAGAGTGGCCAGGGTTAGAGTGGTCAGAGTTAGAGTGGCCAGAGTTAGAGTGGGCCAGGGTTAGAGTGGCCAGGGTTAGAGTGGGCCAGGGTTAGAGTGGCCACGGTTAGAGTGGGCCAGTGTTAGAGTGGGCCAGGGTTAGAGTGGGCCAGAGTTAGAGTGGCCACGGTTAGAGTGGGCCAGTGTTAGAGTGGGCCAGGGTTAGAGTGGGCCAGGGTTAGAGTGGGCCAGGGTTAGAGTGGGCCAGGGTTAGAGTGGGCCAGAGTTAGAGTGGTCAGGGTTAGAGTGGGCCAGGGTTAGAGTGGCCAGAGTTAGAGTGGCCAGAGTTAGAGTGGCCAGAGTTAGAGTGGCCAGGGTTAGAGTGGGCCAGTGTTAGAGTGGGCCAGGGTTAGAGTGGGCCAGGGTTAGAGTGGGCCAGGGTTAGAGTGGGCCAGAGTTAGAGTGGCCAGGGTTAGAGTGGGCCAGGGTTAGAGTGGCCAGGGTTAGAGTGGGCCAGGGTTAGAGTGGCCAGGGTTAGAGTGGGCCAGGGTTAGAGTGGGCCAGGGTTAGAGTGGCCAGGGTTAGAGTGGGCCAGGGTTAGAGTGGGCCAGGGTTAGAGTGGGCCAGGGTTAGAGTGAGCCAGGGTTAGAGTGGGCCAGGGTTAGAGTGGCCAGGGTTAGAGTGGCCAGGGTTAGAGTGGGCCAGGGTTAGAGTGGCCAGGGTTAGAGTGGCCAGCGTTAGAGTGGGCCAGGGTTAGAGTGGGCCAGGGTTAGAGTGGCCAGGGTTAGAGTGGGCCAGGATTAGAGTGGCCAGGGTTAGAGTGGGCCAGAGTTAGAGTGGGCCAGGGTTAGAGTGGGCCAGGGTTAGAGTGGCCAAGGTTAGAGTGGGCCAGAGTTAGAGTGGGCCAGGGTTAGAGTGGGCCAGGGTTAGAGTGGGCCAGGGTTAGAGTGGGCCAGGGTTAGAGTGGACCAGGGTTAGAGTGGGCCAGGGTTACAGTGGCCAGGGTTAGAGTGGCCAGGGTTAGAGTGGGCCAGAGTTAGAGTGGGCCAGGGTTAGAGTGGGCCAGGGTTAGAGTGGGCCAGGGTTACAGTGGCCAGGGTTAGAGTGGCCAGGGTTAGAGTGGGCCAGGGTTAGAGTGGCCAGGGTTAGAGTGGCCAGGGTTAGAGTGGCCAAGGTTAGAGTGGGCCAGGGTTAGAGTGGCCAGGGTTAGAGTGGCCAGGGTTAGAGTGGTCCAGGGTTAGAGTGGCCAGGGTTAGAGTGGGCCAGGGTTACAGTGAGCCAGGGTTAGAGTGGGCCAGGGTTAGAGTGGCCAGGGTTAGAGTGGGCCAGGGTTAGAGTGGCCAAGGTTAGAGTGGGCCAGAGTTAGAGTGGGCCAGGGTTAGAGTGGGCCAGAGTTAGAGTGGGCCAGGGTTAGAGTGGGCCAGGGTTAGAGAGGCCAGGGTTAGAGTGGGCCAGGGTTAGAGTGGGCCAGTGTTAGAGTGGCCAGGGTTAGAGAGGGCCAGTGTTAGAGTGGCCAGGGTTAGAGTGAGCCAGGGTTAGAGTGGGCCAGGGTTAGAGTGGCCAGGGTTAGAGTGGCCAGAGTTAGAGTGGCCAGAGTTAGAGTGGGCCAGGGTTAGAGTGGCCAGGGTTAGAGTGGGCCAGGGTTAGAGTGGCCACGGTTAGAGTGGGCCAGTGTTAGAGTGGGCCAGGGTTAGAGTGGGCCAGGGTTAGAGTGGGCCAGGGTTAGAGTGGGCCAGAGTTAGAGTGGCCAGGGTTAGAGTGGGCCAGTGTTAGAGTGGCCAGGGTTAGAGTGGCCAGTGTTAGAGTGGCCAGGGTTAGAGTGAGCCAGGGTTAGAGAGGGCCAGGGTTAGAGTGGCCAGGGTTAGAGTGGGCCAGGGTTAGAGTGGGCCAGAGTTAGAGTGGCCAGTGTTAGAGTGGCCAGGGTTAGAGTGGCCAGGGTTAGAGTGGGCCAGGGTTAGAGTGGGCCAGAGTTAGAGTGGGCCAGGGTTAGAGTGGCCAGGGTTAGAGTGGGCCAGGGTTAGAGTGGCCAGGGTTAGAGTGGGCCAGGGTTAGAGTGGCCAGGATTAGAGTGGCCAGGGTTAGAGTGGGCGAGGGTTAGAGTGGGCCAGAGTTAGAGTGGGCCAGAGTTAGAGTGGCCAGGGTTAGAGTGGGCCAGGGTTAGAGTGGCCAGGGTTAGAGTGGGCCAGGGTTAGAGTGGGCCAGGGTTAGAGTGGCCAGGGTTAGAGTGGCCAGGGTTAGAGTGGGCCAGGGTTAGAGTGGGCCAGAGTTAGAGTGGCCAGGGTTAGAGTGGGCCAGGGTTAGAGTGGCCAGGGTTAGAGTGGGCCAGGGTTAGAGTGGGCCAGGGTTAGAGTGGCCAGGGTTAGAGTGGCCAGGGTTAGAGTGGCCAGGGTTAGAGTGGTCCAGGGTTAGAGTGGCCAGGGTTAGAGTGGGCCAGTGTTAGAGTGGGCCAGGGTTAGAGTGGCCAGAGTTAGAGTGGCCAGGGTTAGAGTGGGCCAGAGTTAGAGTGGCCAGTGTTAGAGTGGCCAGGGTTAGAGTGGGCCAGGGTTAGAGTGGGCGAGGGTTAGAATGGGCCAGAGTTAGAGTGGGCCAGGGTTAGAGTGGGCCAGGGTTAGAGTGGGCCAGGGTTAGAGTGGCCAGGGTTAGAGTGGGCCAGGGTTAGAGTGGGCCAGGGTTAGAGTGGCCAGAGTTAGAGTGGCCAGGGTTAGAGTGGGCCAGGGTTAGAGTGGGCCAGGGTTAGAGTGGCCAGGGTTAGAGTGGCCAGGGTTAGAGTGGCCAGGGTTAGAGAGGCCAGGGTTAGAGTGAGCCAGGGTTAGAGTGGGCCAGGGTTAGAGAGGGCCAGGGTTAGAGTGGCCAGGGTTAGAGTGGGCCAGAGTTAGAGTGGGCCAGGTTTAGAGTGGGCCAGGGTTAGAGTGGCCAGGGTTAGAGTGGCCAGGGTTAGAGTGGGCCAGGGTTAGAGTGGCCAGGGTTAGAGTGGCCAGGGTTAGAGTGGGCCAGGGTTAGAGTGGGCCAGAGTTAGAGTGGCCAGGGTTAGAGTGGCCAGGGTTAGAGTGGGCCAGGGTTAGAGTGGCCAGGGTTATAGTGGGCCAGGGTTAGAGTGGCCAGGGTTAGAGTGGGCCAGGGTTAGAGTGACCAGGGTTAGAGTGGCCAGGGTTAGAGTGGCCAGGGTTAGTGTGGCCAGGGTTAGAGTGGGCCAGAGTTAGAGTGGCCAGGGTTAGAGTGGGCCAGGGTTAGAGTGGCCAGGGTTAGAGTGGCCAGGGTTAGAGTGGGCCAGGGTTAGAGTGGCCAGGGTTAGAGTGGGCCAGGGTTAGAGTGGCCAGGGTTAGAGTGGTCCAGGTTTAGAGTGGCCAGGGTTAGAGTGGCCAGGGTTAGAGTGGGCCAGAGTTAGAGTGGGCCAGGGTTAGAGTGGGCTGGGTTAGAGTGGGCCAGGGTTAGAGTGGCCAGGGTTAGAGTGGGCTGGGTTAGAGTGGGCCAGGGTTAGAGTGGCCAGGGTTAGAGTGGGCCAGAGTTAGAGTGTTCAGGCTTTGTCTCACCAGGCTTAGGCGAGAACAGGTGAAGGCTCTGAGTAAGTTTTCAACATTATTTTTCTCCTTCTTTGTCTATTAGTACATAGTTAGTGTGTAACTAACATTGGTAAAGAGTATGTTCTTTGTGTGAGATGTAGGAACTCTGTCTCCCTGCTAACTACATTAAAGTGAAGCACGTTGAGCTGCAGTTCCTTAGATTCCACGCAGTCTAATGATCTTCAGCTCATACAGGAGAATGAGGAGGTGATAGGAATTACAAAGAGGTATTCACCCTTAAGCTGCAGGAGGCAGGTATCTGGGAGACTGTCATGAGAGGAAAAGGGACCAGGCAGTCAGAGCAGAGTAGCCCTGTGTTTGTTCCCCTCAATAAAAAGTACACGGTTTAGAATGCTATTGAGAGGTGGTGGTGGTGGGAATGACCTACTGGGAGGAAGCCACAGTGACCAGGTCTCTAGCAGTAGGGGAGAAGAGGAGTACAGCAGTGACAGATAACTCCATGGTTAGAGGAACAGACAGGAAATTCTGTGAACATGATGGAGACAGCCGGATGGTATGTTGCTTCCCAGGTGCCAGCATCAGGAATGACTTGGATCAGGTCCACAGAATTCTAAAGAGGGAGGGTGAACAGCAGAAGCCATGGTACATAGGGTTACCAACGACATATGTAGGAAAAGGGAGAAGGTCCTGAAGAGAGAATATAGGGAGTTAGGTAGAAAGCTGGAAAGATGGCAGCATGATGCAGCTTGCAGTGGTCACTCCAGAGCTGATTATCTGTTATTTGTGAAGCAGGGTGCCATGCACAATCATAATCGGATGAAAAACGGACGTGGGAGCACGGACAAACATCTGGAAATCTCCAGGAAGACCTTCTTCGTTGCCGCTGCTGCTGTGAGATCCGGGTCTCTGCTGGGAAGAACAGGCCCCCAGACCTCGGGGTCACGTTGCCGGTGGCCATTGGCAGGAGCGTGTTTTTATGCTCAGCAGAGGATGGTGCTCGGAGAAGCTGAGCCGGAGGGGATGGTCAGGAGCTCAGAAGTTCAACGGACTCGGAGTCCGCTGCGGTCAGAGTGTTTTCACTGTGTGCTGTGTCTGCGAGGCTGGGTTTGACGGAGCTTTCATTGTGTGCTGCGTCTGCGAGGCTGAGTCGGGCAGCACCTTGGAAGTTCATAGCGGGGGTATTCCCTTTTGCTGCCAGCATGGGATTACAAGTCAATCGGGACCCTGAGGACTTGTAAAAACTGTGTGATGGGTTCTTTCAAACTTACAGTCTTTTAACATCTTTGGACTATTTTTACTGTGCCATGTCTGTTTTTTATCAATTATGCTATTGTTTGCACTGTTGTAACTATATGTTGTTACTGTGTGGTTTTGTGCAGGTCTTGTAGCTTTAGTTTTTGGTCTTGTTTTGTCTGGTAGATTTGGAGATCCTTTCCGGGGAAATGCGCTGATGGTAATGCGATATTAATATGCAGCAGCCTCTCCGGACTCTGGACTGGGGATTGCCAAACATTATGTGGATTTTCTGGTGTAGTCTGTTTTGTCATATACTTTTATGATATCATTCTGGAGGAACGTTGTCTCATTTTTTAACTGCATTGCATTTGTGGTTTCTAAATGACAATAAACTGAATCTGAATCTGAATCTGAATAATTACTGGCCACGTGACATGAGGGTGAGAATAGAATAATTTGGCAGATAGATGCATGGCTGAGGAATTGGTGCAGGGGACAGCGTTTAGATTTTTGGATCATTTGGATCTTTTCTGGGGAAGATATGATCTGTACAAAAAGGATAGCTTACACTTGAACTCAAGAGGGACCAGTATCATTGCAGGCAAGTATGCTGGAGTTATTGGGGAGGATTTAAACTAATTTGGCAGGGGCATGGGAACTGAATGATAGAACTGAAGATGTAAATGCCATGTGTCGTGAGGTTGTGAGGAAGGACAAGCAGATGATAGGGAGAAATTGCTGTCAGTGAGATGGTTTGAAGTGTAACATGGGGCAAAATCAAAAAGGGTGATGAATACAGGAATGAAGTTTTATATTTGAATTCACACTGAGTAAGGAATAAGGTGGATACTCTTATAGCAAAGTTAGAATGCCATTGTGGGCATTACTGAGAGGAGGCTGAAAGAAAATCATAGTTGGGAGCTAAATATCGAAAGCCACATATTGTACTGAAAGAACAGGGAGTTAGGCAGAAGGAGTGGGGTGGCTCTGTTTGTTAAAAATGAAATCAAATCTTTATAATGAGGTGACATAGGATTGGAAGATGTAGAATTCTTGTGGGTAGGGTAAAAAGGCCATAATAGGAGTTACATACAGATTTCCGTAACAGTAGCCAGGATATGGGGTACAAATTATAATGGGAGATAGAAAAGTCATGTAAAAAGTGTAATGTTACAATAGCTATGTGAGAATTCAATATTCCGGTAGATTGGAAAAATCATTTTGTTTATAAATGCAAAGAGAGGGAATTTGTAGAATGCTTTTGAGATGGTTTTGTAGAGAAGCTTGTGGTTGACCCCACCTGGGAAAAGTCAATTCTGGATTGGGTGTTATGTGATGAACCAAATTTGATTAGGGAGCTTAAGGTAAAGGCACCCTGAGGACTCAGTAATCATAATATAATTAAATTTACCCTGTTGTTTGAGAGGAAGAAGCTAAAGTCATATGTATCAGCATTACAGTAGAGTAAAGGAAATTACAGAGGCATGAGAAAGAAGTTGAACAAAATTGAATCTCTTTCTACCTTAGGACACAAACTTATCAATAACCTCTGATGAGTTATTAACCTCAAACCTTCTGCATAATCACTCAAAGAGCTGAAATGCATGTGCATGTAACGAGAGCTGTATAACTCATCTCCTTCTACCTTAGGCCACGAACTCATCAATCACCCCTGCTGTGGACACTTTCTGGAGGTCCAAGATTTGTATGCTCCAGAACCGCTGGACTAAGTGTGTAAACGTAGGAGGGGACTATGTCAAAAAATAAATGTGCTAGGTTTTCTAAAATTGACTCCTTCTACCTTAGGCCACAAACTTATCAATCACCCCTCGTATGTGGATGATTTGGATGATGGACTTGAAAGCTTTGTAGCCAAGTTTGCTGACCATGCAAAGATAGATGGAGGGGCAGGTAGTGTCGAGGAAGCAGGGAGTCTGCAGAAGGACTTGGACAGATTAGGAGAATGGGCAAAGATGAGGCAGATACAATATAGTGTGGGGAAGTGTATGGTCATGCACTTTGGTAGAAGGAATAAAAGCATAGACTATTTCCTAAATGGGGGGAAAAAATCCAAAATCAAAAGGGTTGAGGGACTTGGGAAGTCCTTTTGCAGGATTTCCTAAAGGCTAACTTGCAGATTGAGTTGGTGACAAGGAAGGCAAATGCAATGTTAGCATTCATTTTGGAGGAATAGAATACTAGATGTAATGCTGAGGCTTTATTAGGCATTGGTCAGACTGCACTTAGAGTATTGGAAGCAGTTTTGTGCCCCTTATCTACGAAAAGATGTGCTGGCATTGCAGAAGGTCTGGAGAAGGCTCATGGAAATGATCCTGGGAATGAAAGGGTTAACACATGAGGAACATTTGATGGCTCTGGGCCTGTACTCACTGGAATTTAGAAGAATGAGGGTGGGATCTCATTGAAATCTATCGAATGTCAAGTGGCCTGGATAGGGTTGATGTGGAGTGGTTGGGGGAGTCTAGGACCAGAGGGCACAGTCTCAGAATAGAGAGACATGCATTCAGAACAGAGAGGAGGAGGGATTTCTTCACCAGGCGATGGTGAATCTGTGGAATTAATTGCCACAGATGGCTATGGAGGCCAAGTCATTGAGTATATTTAAAGCAGAACATAAAAGATCCTTGATTAGTAAGGGTGTCAAAGGTTTCAGGGAGAAGACAGGATAATAGCGTTAAGAGGGATATTAAATCAGCCCTGATGGAATGGCAGGGCAGACTCAATCGTTGGAATGGTCTAATTCTGCTCCGATGTCTTACAGCCGCACAGTCTGCTAGTGTGCAATTTTCCAATTGCTGCCTCGGGCTCCTGGAGAGAGAGCAGTCATGGAACTTTTACTCCGAGTGCTTGCATTCCGGTCTTAAAATAACACCATCCGCTAATTATGTTTATCTCCTTCCCAGTTTGAATGTCAGCTGTGATGTGTTGCATGCTCGTACCTTCTAAGGAATCGTTTGTCCTTTACCTCATTTAGCACCTTTACAGTCAGGAGAAGAGAAACACTGTGTTATATGCCTCCACCCAGCTCCAGGTGACTGTCAGGTCTGTGATTGACAAATCAGTGGGTAATTGCTCAAGGATATAATTGTAACGATAAAGCACATTGAGTGAAAAAAAAATTCTGATACATATTTAGGATCTTTTATTAGGCACATACGAGCCTGAACAATAGCATAGCAACCAAGAATTGAAATGAATGCAGTATATATCTAAACCACATACTGTATATTAGTAACAGATTTGTAACTTCTCCGTGGGGACTAAGGAAAGACCTTAGCCTGGATTATAATAAGGAAACTCTAATTTCTGGACTTTGCATTTCCTGTCTTCGAGAACATAAAACATGGAAATCTACAGCACATTACAGGCCCTTAAGCCCACAATGTTGTGCTGGCCACGTATCCTACTGTAGAAACTGCCTAGAATTACTCTACCACATAGCTCTTTATTTTTCTAAGCTCCATGTACCTATCCAACAGTCTCTTATAAGACCTTATTGTATCCACTTCCACTACCACGGCCGGCAGTGTGTTCCATGCACTCACCACTCTCTCTGTGAAAAACTTAGCCCTGACATCCCTTCTGTTCCTACTTCCAAGCACCTTAAAACTATGCCCTCTTGTATTAGCCATTTCAGCCTTGGGAAAAAGCCTTCGGTTATCCACACGATCAGCACCTCTAATCATCTTTTACACCTCTATCAGGTCATCTCTCATCCTCCACCACTCCAAGGAGAAAAGGCCAAATATACTCAACCTATTCTCATAAGGTGCACACTCCAATCCACATAACATCCTTATAAATTTCCTCTACACTCTTTCTATGGTTTCCACATCCTTCCTGTAGTGAGGTGACCAGAACTGCATACATGGGGTCTGACCAAGGTCCTATATAACTGTAACACTACCTCACGGTTCTTGAACTCAGTCCCACAGTTGATGAATGCCAATACACTATATGCCTTTGTAACAAAACTGTCAACCTGCACAGCAGCTTTGAGTGTCCCACACCCCAAGATCTCTCTGGTCCTCCACATTGCCAAGAGTTTTACCATTAATACAATATTCTGTCTTCAAATTTGACCTACCAAAATGAACCACATCACACTTATCTGGGTTGAACTCCATCTGCCACTTCTCAGCCTAGTGATGCACCTAACTTAATGCTTTTCAAAAGCTCCAGCACATCCTCTTTCTTAATGCCTATATGCTCAAGCATTTTGGTCTGTTATAAGTCATCCCACAATTGCCAAGATCCTTTTCTCTGGTGAATACTGAAGCAAAATATTCATTAAGTACCTCTGCTACCTCCTCCGGTTCCATACACATTTTTCCACCGTCACACCTGATTGGTCCTATTCTCACACAGCTCATCCTCGTGCTTTTCACATACTTGTAGAATGCCTTCGGGTTTTCCTTAATCCTACTCGCCAATGCCTTTCTCATGACCGCTTCTAGATCTCCTAATTTCATTCTTAATCTCCTTTCTAGAACTCTTATAATTTTCTAGAACTCTGTCAGTACCTAGTTACCTGAACCTTTCGTAAGCTTTTCTTTTCCTCTTATCTAGATTTTCAACATCCTTTGTACACCATGGTTCTTTTACCCTACCATCCTTTCCCTGCCTCAATGGAACGTACCTATGCAGAATGCCATGCAAGTGTTCCCTGAGCACACCTAACAAACTCCACCCCATCTAAACCCCTTCCTCTAAGGAGATGCCAGTCAATAATTGATAAGTTAAAATCTCCCATCACAACAACTGTATTAATATTGCACTGTTCCAGAATCTGCACCCCTACCTAATCCTCAATGTCTCTGTTACTATTGGGGGGGTCTATCAAAAACACCCAGTAGAGTTATTGTCCCCTTCCTGTTTCTGACTTCCACCCACAGAGACTCAGTACGTAATCCCTCTATGATTTCCTCCATTTCTGCAGCCGTGATACTATCCCTGATTAGCAATGCCACTCCCCCACCTCTTTTGCCTCCCTACCCGTCCTTGTGAAACATCTGAAGCCTGGCACACTCAGCAGCCATTCTTACCTTGAGATATCTAGGTCTCTGTAATGACCACAGCATCATAGTTGCATGTATTGATCCACGCTCTAAGTTCATCCAGCTTGTTTATGATACTCCTTGCATTAAAGTAGACACATCTCTAGCCATCAGGCTGAGTGCAACTTTGCTCTATCATCTGCCTATCCTTCCTCACAAACTCCCTAAAAGCAGTCTCTAGTTGTGCACCAACTGCCCCATCCTCTGCTTCTTCACTTTAGTTTCCACCCCCCTGCAAATCTGGTTTAAACCCTCCTCAATAGCATCAGTAAACCTCCCAGTCAGGATACTGTTCCTCCTCGGATTCAAGCGCAACCCGTCCATTTTGTACAGTTCACACCTGCTCCAGAAGAGGTCCCAAAGACCCAGAAATCTGAATCCCTGCCCCTTGCTCCAATCCCACAGCCACATATTTATCCTCCACCTCATTCTATTCCTATACTCATTGTCGAGTTGTAATCCCGAGATTACTACCCTTGAGAACCTGCTTCTCAGCTTCCTTTCTAACTCTTTGTCCTCAAGAGCTGCTCCTTTTTCCATCCTATGTCATTGGTACCAATATGTACCACAGCCTCTGGATGCTCACCCTTCTATTTCAAGATATTGTGGCTGTGTTCAGAAACATCACAAAACTTGGCACCTGGGAGGCAAACTACCAACCTTGTTTCTTTTTCATGCCCACAGAATCACCTATCTATCCCCAGAACTATAGAGTTCCCTATTACTGATGCCATCCTCTTCTGTTCCCTACCCTTCTAAGCCCCAGGGCCAGAGAGGTCTAGAGGCACAGACACTGTCGCATCTCCCAAGTAGATTGCTTCCCCCAACAGAACTCGAAATGGAGTACTTATTGTTAAAGTGGATGGCCATAGGGGTGGTATCCACTACCTGATGCTCTCCCTTTCCTCTCCTGACACTCACCCAATCTGTCTCTTGTGGCCCTAGTGTGACTACCTACCTGTAGCTCCTATCGATCACCTCTCCACTTTCCTTACAAGCCGAAGATCATCGAGCTGTAGCTCCAGTTCCCTAACTCAGTCTCTAAGGAGCAGCAGCATGATGCACCTCGTGCAGATGTGGCCATCAGGGAGCTGGAGATCTCCTTGATATCCCATATCTGACACGCTGAGCAGAAAACTGGCCTTGCAGTCATGTCCACTGTTCTCTAGAGGAAAAAAGGGTTATAAAAGAACCTTACCTCCTTATGTCACTTAGGCCCATACTCACCAAGCCCTGATGAACCAAGGCCCTACTACTCTTCCTCACGCTACTCTGATGACCGCTCCATTAGGCAGCGACTCCCTTTTGTCCCAGAACTTTCTCAGCGGTCTTGCCCAATGCCGAGCTACTGTGCCCGCCCACTTCTCCCAATCATATTTCCTGCTGAAAGAAACCCCTCGCTTTCTAAATCTTCTCAGCAGCCTTGCACAATGACGAGCTACTGTGTCTGCGCACTTCTCCCAACTGAATCTTTGCAACAAATTCTCTAAGGAATATGGAATACAAGGTCTGCTAGTGTGGTGGGGGCAGTTTCCAATGTGGCCTTCGAGAGGTAATTAGATAAATCTATACCAGAGAAAAGTTTTCAAGCCAGTCAAGTTCGAGTCAAGCAGAGGGCAAGGAATGGCTTGCTCTTATAGAGACAGTGAGGCATAAATTGCTGCATCTTCTGTTGTCTATGTTCACAGAATAGGGTTCCTCTGCTACTGGAGAGGGAGGGGTCAGGATAGGAAGTCCTTCAATTATTGCAATAGTGTACTACCTGAGGGGACCACATGAGTGGCAACAGTTCTACTGGCTTTACGGAATATAATAGAACTCTACTGAAAGCATTGACTGTGAATGCAAACATCTTTTATTTTGAGTAAAGTTTACTTTGATATAAAAATTTCAATGTTTCTGTGTTGAGCAGTAGAAGTCGCCAACTATGTAAATGCCAAGATAAATATAATAATTCTTGTGCCCTACCCAAGCTTTCCTTTCCATCATTTGATATAAAATTTTTAAAATTAGGAAACAGGCAGAGGGGAACAAGAAATCATATTTTTCAACAATAAATCATCTTTGTTGTTGAAAAGTATCATGAAATTGCTGACCCTTCTGCCTTTGTAGGGTACCAGCTGATGTTTCGAAACCAAGGTTTATACCACTCAGTTTACCTAAACGTGCATGCATTCAACTGTCTTAGAACAACTTTGCATTTAATTTACCATTCCAAATGATCACTTCTTATATTATATCACAAGACTCACAGCTTAAATAACATTGGTGTGAGATAAAACTTGTCTCTTTCAGTCCAGCAGGTCTTCTCTGAGTTCTGAACATAAGACCCCCCCCCCCCCGCCTTCTTACAATGGTTGTTCTCGAGTTCCTACTACCAATATCTCAGACAGCCCTTCTTTTAAGTGATTTTTCTTCCAATCTTCTTAGTTTTGTTTGTTCATACCCCTGTCCAGAAGCTTATGATTCTGAAATCAATCATTCAAGCTGTCATACATCCAAGGACTGGTTAACAAAATACATCTGTTTCCTTTCCTCTTTTCTGGCTTTATCTTAGACCGAGACCCCATGACAATTAACAACCAGGACTGGGTAAGCAAGAGTACAATTTTCTTATCAGACAGACTTCTTTAATTGTAAAGGATAGTTCTTTACTTGTAAGTTCTTCAATTGAGCTCCACAGTTGATCAGAAGTGTTTCGCCACAGAATAACCAATACGAATACTTACATCAGGCTGCTGTTCATTGAGTACATTTCAGCATTTAACAATCATTCTTAAAGTTCTGATCAAAAAGCTCCACAATCTGTACTTCCCTCTGTAATTGGATCCTTGACGTCCTTGTTGGAAGGCCGCAGCCTGTGCTGATTGGAAATCTCTACTCTCTTTACACCCATGAATGCACAGCTTAGATACCGTCTATAAATTTGCTGACAACACAACTATTGTCGGCAGAATTTCAGTTGGTGACAAGAAGGTGTATAAGGGCAAGATAGATCAGCTGGTTAAGCAGTGTTGCAGCAAAAACCTTGCACCGAATGTCCTTAAGACCAAAGAATTGATTATGGACTTCAGAAAGGGTAGGATAAGGGATCACACACCAGTCCTCATAGAGGAATCAAACTGGAAAGGATGAGCAAGTTCATGTTCCTGGGTGGCAACATCTCTAAAGATCTATCCTGGGCTCAACATATCGATGCAGCTACAAAGAAGGCATGACAGTGTCTATATTTCATTAGGAGTTTGAGGACGTTTGGTGGGTCACCAAGTACAATTACAAATTTCTACAGAAGTACCATGGAGAGCATTATTTAATTTAACTTTTTTTATATTTACTTCTTAATGTAATTTATAGTTTTTATTATTATGTATTGCAATGTACTGCTGCCGCATAACAACACATTTCCCGACATACACCAGGGATAGTAAACCTGATTCTGATTCCCAGAACATCTTCATTTGATTATTCTGCTCTGCAGATGGCTCAGGGAGGAATAATTTTGAAATGGTATTGTTTACATGGCTAACTCAGAATCAGAATCAGAATGAGGTTTAATGTCACCGCCGTCCACGTGTCATGGAATTTGTTGTCTTTGTGGCAACAGCACAATGTAATGCATAATACATTGAAAAACATGTATTACTGTAAATTAATTAAAGGTATATTAAATAAGTAGTGCAGAAATAAAAATAAAAGAAGTAGTGAGGTGGTGTTTATGGGTTCAATATCCATTCAGAAATCGGATGGCGGTGGGGGGGGGGGGGGTGGAGAAGCTGTTCCTGACTGATTACTTGCATAATTGAAGTATACCTTCTTCCCCTTTGTATTCCAATCCTGTTAAAAATAGCAGCAGTGAGATTCAGACTCAGAGCTATTTATTTATTTATTTATATTTCCCAGGGAAGAAATGGCTAGTACAAAGAAGCATAATTATAAGGTAATTGGAATAAAATATGGGGGAGAGGTGGGTGCATGCCAAAGGTAAGTTTTTTCACACATGGAGTGGTAAGTATGTGGAACACCCTGCCAGGTGATTGGAACAAAGTTTAGGGTGGATGTCGGAGGTATGTTTTTAGCACAGTGAGTGGTGGGTGTGTGGAATGCCCTGCCAGGGATGGTGGTAGAGGCAGAGACGTTAGGGACATTTCAGATCAGAAACTCTTAGTCACATGGAAGATAGAAAACTGAAGGGCTACGTAGGAGAAAAGAGTTAGATTGATCGTAGAGTAGGTTAAAAGGTCAGCACAACATTGTAGGGCAAAGGGCCCGTACTGTGATGTAATGTTCTATGTCCAATGTTCTATTTACCACATGTACACTGAGGCATACGATGAAATGCGTCATTTCCATTAATGACCAACCCAAAGTGAGGATATGTTGGGGGCAGCCTGCAAACATCATCAGACGCTACGGCAGCAGCAGAATGAGCTCACAATGCTTGGCAGAACAACAGCAACAAAACAAGCCTCTTTCCTCCCACCCACCAATTGCCGCACACAGATTTCTCCAACCCCGGGGCAGGCCAGGCCTCCAGTCTCCAATGGACTCATTTACTCTCAGACACCGGCCTCCAACTTCCACAGTGGACTCACAGACACAGGGCCTTAGCTATCAGGCTTCAAATTCCAGACTTCTGATCAAACATCAGGCTTCACCTTCGGTATCGATCTCAGGACTCATTGATACCGGAACCATGAACACCAGGCCTCACTTTACTGTCCATGGTATAAGGCAGACAGTGGCTGTTGGTGTGGTCAACTTAGTTACCAAGAAATAAATTTCTGTAAAGGCCCCCCTAGGCCAACAGTATGGCATTACACAAGAAGTGAATATCGCCATTAGTCACCGTTTGAGCAAACTTGAGACTGCCTCCAAAATGTTTTAATTACTTTTGATTTTATCCACAAACATTTGTCCATATGTGAATGCGCACATTTCTCTATTTTTCTAATTTCTATTTTACGCTACTTGGAACATCTCCCAATTTTTTTTATGTGTGCATAATCTATCAGGGCACAACAGCTGCCAGTCTGCTGGCACTGGGACCAGCTCTGAGGCTCAGAAGGTAAGGGTAACATCAGGCAGAGTGATAGTGATAGGAGGTTTAACATTTAGAGGGATGCACAGGAGATTCTGTGGCTGAGAAAGGGATACCAGGATGATTTTGTCCCATGAGTGTTAGGATCTAGGATGTCTCAGAGGAGCTGCTGAATATTCTCAAACGGGAGGGTAAGCAGCCAGAGGTTGTGGTGCACTTTAGCAGAAATGACATAGGTAGAAGGGAGGAAGAAGTATAAAGAGTTTGGAAAGAGGCTAAAGAGCAAAACCCCGGTACAACATGTAGTCAGGATTAGGATGATAGTATGGATGAAAGAGTTGCTGAGGACAGGGTTTCAGGTTCTTGGAGTATTGGAACCTCTTCTGAGGCAGGGATGACCTGTAAAGAGGTATGGCTTCCACCTAAACTGCAAGGGAACCAAAATCCTGGCTGGGAGGTTTGTTAGTGCTACTCAGGAGGATTTAATCTAGTTTGGCAGGGGAATGGGAACCGAAGCATGAGGTTAGAACGTGGAGAGATGTGGAGGAAGGTAGATGCCAGGACCAGTAAAAACAGGTAGGGGCAAACTAATGAATACAATAGGATGGATAGTTTGAAGTGTGTATTTTAATGTTGGGAGTATTATGTGTAAATGTGACAAAGTTACAGCATGGATCAGTACATGGAATTATGATGCTATTGCCATTACAGAGACTTGGTTAAGGGGGGACAGGAATTGATGCTCAATGTTCCAGTGTTTTAATGTTTTAGAAAAGATGATAGAGGGAAGTAAAAGTGGGGGGGGAGTTGCACCACTAGTCGGGGTAAATATCACTCAGAAGGGATATAATAGAGAGCTCATCCATTGAGTCTATATGGGTAGAAGTCAAAAATAGGAACGGTGCAATCACTCTGATGAGATTGTACTACAGACCATCCAATAGCCACTGGGACATTGAGGAACAGATATGTAAACAGAGTAAGGAAAGGGGTAAAAGGTTATTGTCCGGGGGGGGGGGTCTTCAAATTCCTTAATATAAGAATGCAAGTAATTTAGATGGGGCAGAATTTGTCAGGTGCCTCCAAGAGGGTTTCTTAAATCAATATGTAGATAGTTCAACAAGAACGGGGGCTGTACTGGATCTGGTGTTGGGTCCTGGCCAGATGACCGACCTTCCAGTGGGTGAGCAGTTAGGGAATAGCGACCACAACTCCTTAAGATTTAAGCTATCTATAGATAAAGATAAGTATGGAACTTGCAGGTAAGTATTAAATTGGAGCAGGGCCAATACAGGAGCATTAGGCAGAACTAGGGAAAGTTAATTGGGACCAGTTGTTTTTGGCCATGTTTTCATCCACATTGTAGAGAGTGTTTAAAGACCATCTGCAAAGAGTACAGGACAGGTTTGTTCCAGTCAGAAGGAAAGGCATGGATGGCAAGGTAGGGAAAACCTTGGATATCGAGAGAAGATAAAGCTAAGGAAGCTAGAATCAAACAGAGCCCTGAAGGATTATAAGGAAGCCAGAAAAGCCAGAAAAGAATTCAAGAAAAGAATTAGGAAAGCCAAGCCATGAAAAGTCCTCAGCTAATTACATTAAAGGGAATCCTAAGGCATTCTATCCCTACATCAGGAGCAATAGAGGAACTAGGGAGAGGGTAGGACCACTCAAGGATAAAGGTGGGAACATTTGCTTGCATACAAAGGATGTAGTGAGGTCTTTAATGAGGAATTCACATCAAAATTTACCAAGGAGAAGGATGTGGAGGATAGGAAGATCAGTGCTGAGAGAATTAATAAGCTAGGGCTTTTCAAAATAAATGAGGAGGTAGTCTTCATTAACTGAAGGGCCTGATGGGATATACCCTAGATTATTGAGAGAGGCAAGTGAAGAAATTGCTGGAGCCTTGGTCAGCATCTTTGTGTCCTTTCTTGCCACAGGTGCAGTCTTGGAGAACTAGCAAGTAGTTCAAAGTTGTCTGATCATTCACAAAGGGAACCAGGAATAATCTTGGAAACTATAAACCGGTGAGTCTCATGTCATTGGTAGGGAAGTTACTGGGGAAGATTATTAGGGATAGGATTGATGAACATTTGGAAAACATGACCTAATTAGGGAGAGCTGGCATGGCTTTATGTGGTGTAAGTCATGTCTAATTAACTTGATTGAGTGCTGTAGTGAGATGATGAGGGAGATTGATGAAGGTAAGGCTGTTGATGTTGTCTACATGGATTTTAGGAAGGTTTTTGATAAAACGCCTCTTGGGGGCCTCATCCAGAAGATGAAATTACATGGGATCCATGGTGAATTGGCTATTTGGATTCCGAATTCCATAGAAGACAGGGGGTAGTGGTCAAAAGGACTTATTCTAGCTGGAGGCCTGTAACTAGTGCTGTTCCACAGAGATCTGTGCTGGGACCTCTGCTGTTTGTGAAGTATATATGACCTGGATGAAAATGTAGATGGGTGGGTTTGCAGATGATATTAAGATTGATGATGTTGTGGATAATGTATGTAACCCTCTGGTTTGGCCAGCATGTGTTTGTCTAGGCAGTGTCTGGCCCAGCCAAACCGGAAAAATCTCATTTGTGTGGATACTGTGTGATGTATTGCCTGGTTACAAATCCAAACAGCAAAATATCAGACAGTGCACCATATGCAACTTAATAATTGAACTTTATAAATCTTACTCTGACTACAGGGTTAGTAAAAAAAATAAAAAGAAAATGGGCCCTTTTTAATGAAATAGTCTAATGTGCACACTGGAGCTCACGGATATGTCCCGTTGTTCCCCCATCGACCTCCTCCGAGCATCACTGACCTTCGGACCCTCGTTCCTAATCCACTCCATCCGGTGGTCTATCTATTCTCTCCATCTGCGTCTTCTCTCTTCATCTCTCACCAACAAAAGACCTCGAAATCCCAGGAAGGACAGAGGGTTTTATGTGCTTTGAGTCAATGGCCTGTCGCCAAACAGGCATAAGATCACTTCAGAAAGGATTGAAGAAGTCAGTGACACACTCATAGAAGTACTGTACAGATGATCGTTTCTCAGCAGAAAGGACAGTTGGAGAGGGAGGAGGGCAGCAAATCAGAATGATGGGGAAGTGGACAGATATGGAAATAGCAGCAGTTTGGGAGGAGAGTAAATGAAGGAATTTGCATTATATTAACATTCAGTAATGCAGGTTTTTGCTCTCATGACGGGTGTTCTATGTGCATTGAACTCAGCAATGTACTGCCCAAGCAAGGGAGAAAGTCCTATTGTAATTCCTCCCTCAGTCTGAGATGGCAACTAGAAATGGCAATGGAACTGAGTCAAGGTGAGGGAGGTACTTGTGAGAATAGAGGGCTCCTGCTTCAATTTTGCATTCTGATAGAATAGCCTAGGGAATAATGGAGAGCTGAATACTGCGACATGTGAATCAGAATTCTCATACCTGATTCAGTAGAATGGAAGTTGGATGTCGAGGCCGGATGGTCGGTGCTCCAGGGCTGCGAGTCTGCTGGGGAAATCAAAGGCACAACGCCTGTATCCAGGTCCACTGGGGGCTGGAAGCTGAAGAATACAGACTGTCTTCGGCTTAGAGTACTGTAAGTGGGAGGGAGGAACGGGGGCTTGATCTGCTGTTCCCGTTTGGTTGCTTCCTGTGTTCAGTGCTGTTCTGCCGGGCATTATGGGAACCGGAATGTGCAGCCACACTTGCCCGCTGCCCCCAGCACACCTTTGGGTCTGTCGGTTATTAATACAAATGTCTCATTTCACTGTAAGTTTTGAATTCTGCATTTTGTGTACATGAAGCATTCACCGCATTCACAATGTGAAGTTAGAGATAGAGGAAATCAACACAGGGCTCCATGGTACATAGGACATGGCTATTTCCTATAATCTCAAAATTATCACTGGTCGATGACACTTTGCCAACTCTACTTCTTCCAAATCATTTGCTTCAACTGCATCATTCTTACAAAATAGAAAGTGCATCGAGGCATCCTTTTTCTATCTATAAGAATGGCACAGAACCACAGGTTGCAGGTGCAATGCTGTTCAATTTGAGGCAACCGGTCTCAACAATTTTTGCTCCTCCAATCCGCTTGCAGTACGGGGCTGGCCTTGAGGAAAAGCGGCAAATTGGAGCAGAAGTAGGCCATTTGACCAGTCAAGCCTGTTCCATTATTTAATAAGAGCACAGCCAGTCATCACATTCTTAGTAACACACACAAAGTGCTAGAGAAACTTAGCAGGTCAGGCAGCATCTATGGAAAGGAATGGAGAGTCAACATTTCAGACCAAGACCCTTCATCAGGACTGGAACAGTAATGGGAAGAAGCCAGAATAAGAAGGTGGAGGGAGAGGAAGGATTACAAGCTGCAATGTGGTAGGAGAAACCAGCTGAGGGGGGATTGAAGTAAGAAGCTGGAGGTGATAGGTGGAAAAGTTAAAAGGCTGAACAAGACAGAACATGATATTTGAGGAGAGTAGACTGTGGGAGGAAGGGAGCCATCAGGAGGTGATAGGCAGGAGAAGAGAAGATGAGGGGTAAGAGGAGCGCCAGAATAGAGAATGGAAAAAGGTGGGGGGGGGGGGCAGGAAGAAATTATGAGAAGTTAGAAAAATCAATATTCGTGCAGATTAAAAATGAGGTGTTGCCCCTCCAACCTGACAGTGGCCTTTTTGTGACAGTAAAGGATGCCATGGAACAACACATTGGATTGGGAATGGGGACCGGAATTTAAATGGTTAGCCATCAAAATCCCGCTTTTTGCAGATGGAACGAAGATGCTTGACATTCAATGCCGTGTTCCAGCTTAATCGCAATATTGCTCGATCTCTTTCCCCTAAGAACATATTATCTCTTTTTTTGAATACATTTAATAACTTGGTTTCTAGTCTTCAGCTCCTCTGTCATCTGGAACATCCTTCCTGCATCTAGTGTATCCAGTTCTGATAGAATGCTGCAGATTTTATTAAGGTCCTCTCTCATTCTTCTAAGATCTAGTGGATGTACATCAAGCCCAAATGACCCTGTGTCTCTCCATCCATCGGTCCTGCCAGCAAAGTATTCAGCATGGTGAACCATCCCTCCGTAGCAAAAGCTGCTTTCCTTGGTCGAGGTGACTGAAACATTGCATAATATTTGAGGTGCTGCTTCAACAAGATCCTGTACAATTGCAGCACCACACACCAATTTATTGTACTCACATGCTTACTTTCAGCAAATGGTTCACCTCCCCCCTTTTTAATCTGTTGAATTCAAATAATAATCTAAGTTCACAATAAGTTTATTATGGAAGTATATATATGCTACCCAATGCTATCATTTACTTGCAGGCATTCACAGTAGAACAAAGAAATACAATCGATATAAAAACTGCACACAGACTAATGCAACCATGATGTATCCAGCCAGGCTGCTCTCCACCGTGCATCTATAAAAGTTTGTCAAAGGTTTAGATGATGTGCTGAATCTGTACAAACTTCTAAGAGAGTAGAAGTGGTGCTGTGCCTTCTTTGAAATGGTTCTTGCTGTACACGCTGGTCCCAGGACAGATCTACCTTCTTAGTATTGCCACCAAAGTGGAAAACTTGCATTATTCATATAATGCTTCATCTGCTGTGTACCAACTCACTCCTTCAGCCTGTTGTAGTCGTAGTATTGCATCTCTGTATCTTCATGTTCATCTTCTCACCCACTACATCATCTTCCCAGTTTTTGACATAGCCTCAAGGCTAGCTACTGAACTTCTGCAAGAAGAGGTAAACAGAAGATGAGCACAAATCTATTGTGGTGTTAGGAGATATTCCATATTTCTCAGTCACAAAGATGAAAAGATGCTTTTTAAAACCAACAGCCCAAAAGTCAAGTGCAGCCAATAAAGAGACACAGATAACTTCTGAAGTAAATGTGAGAATGAGGTGAGGCAAGGCTGTTCCTGAGAACAAAGATAATAAAGTCTGCAGTGATGTTAGAGGGAGCTCAGATTCCAAATGACATGTTCATTGCAAAAAGGAAGACGGCTCAGCATTGGAATCAGCAACTAGCCCAGGAACAACAATTTCAGAATGAAGGATCCCACGTTTGGAGCTCGGAGAAGAACAGCAAAGCCTAGAGTGAACCTGTCCAATTGCTCTTCATTCACGTAATATCTCTGTCTATGCTGGGACTTACTGAATGACCATTTTGAATAGGCAACTGATCGAAAATAAAGGAGGGACAGCATGCTAGCGTAGCTGTTAGCATAAAGCTATTACAGTGTGGGCGACCCAGGTTCAATTCCCACCACTGTCTGTATGTTCTCCCTGTGACCACATGCATTTTCTCTGGATGCTCCAGTTACCTCCCACATTCCAAAGACAAGCATGTTCATAGGGTAATTGGTCACATGGGTTTAATTCAGCAGCATGGGTTCATTGAGCCAGAAGGGCCTGTTATCATGCAGTATCTCTAAATAAAAATAAAAGTAAAAATTAGTGTTAATGTCTTTGCTCAGTGTGTGAGCTGACCAAAGAACAGAAGGATCTTTTTTCTCCACACCAGATTGAACAATTATAATTCATCCAAGTACTCTTTAAACATTTGCTGCTGTAAGTAACATTCCCCAGTCTTTCACTGTCCACTGGCACCTCTTTCCTCCCGTAGCTTCCTCTATTTAAATTGAAGACATGCCTCATAATCAACTTTTTCACTATCCATCTCAATGAAGAAAGGAATGGTACAGCATAGGAACAGGTCCTTCAATCCACAATGTTGAGCCAAATCAGCCAAAAATTAAATCGAAAACCCCACCAAAACTAATCCCTCCTACTTACACAATGTCCATATCCCTCCATATTCCTCATAATCATGTGCCTATCTAAACATCTCTTAAAAGCCTCTAATGTACCCGCCTTTACCACTACACCAGGCAGCATATTCCAGGCATTCACCACTCTCTGAGTAAAAAACTTATCCCTCACATCCCTTTGAATCTACTCCCTCTCACCTTCAATGCACACTCCCTGGTATTAGACATTTCTACCCTGGGAAAAAGATACTCCCAGTCTACTCTATCTATGCCTCTCATAATCTTATAAACCTCTTTCAGGTCTCCTCTCAGCCTTTGCCGGTCCAAAGAAAACAACCTGAGTTTATTCAACCTCTCATGATAGCACATGCCCTTTCCAAAGCCTCAATAGCCTTCCTACAGTGGGACGACCAGAATGGTATGCAACACTCCAGATAGCCTAATTAGAGTTCTATAAAGTTGTAACATAACTTCTTGACTTTTGAACTCAATGCCTCAATTAATAAAAGCAAGCATTTTATTAGCCATCTTAATCGCCTTATCGACCTATGTAGCCACTTTCATGCAGCTATAAATTTGGAGCCCAAGATCTCTCTGCTCAGCAACACCGTTAAGGGTCTTGTCCTTAAGAGTGTACTATCCCCTTATATTTGCCCTACCAAGCTGTAACACTTCACATTTATCTGGGTTAAGCACCATCTGCCATTTTTCTGCCTGTATCGGCAATTGATCTATATCATGCTGCATTCTTTGCCAGTCTTCTACACTATCCACAACTCCACCAATCTTGGTGTCATCCACAAACTTATTGACCCACCCATCTACACTTTCATCTAGGTCATTTATATACATCACAAACTGCAGAGATCCCAGCACAAATCCCCACAGAACACCACTAATTACGGACCTCCAGCTCTTACGAATTCCTTCAACCACTATCCTTAGTCTTCTTCGCAATAGCCAGCTCCGAATCCATCTTTCCCATCAAGGGATGCTTCTTGATAAGACAGTCCATTTTCATTTACAAAATCCCTGCCTAGAAAGTCATTTCTTTATTGTTTTTAATAGATTGGTCCAAATGCAAACACGTGCATTCCAGAAATTCCTCCTGTTACATTATTATTACTCAATTGGTGTGACACGTCTATATGAAGATTAAGATCATGAATAGTCACAGCTGTACTTCTATCATTATTGAGTGTGTCTCTAACTTCCTGTTTAAAACTATCCTTGATATCATCGCCACTGTTTTGAGGTCTGTACGTAACCCACATTGATGTTTGTGTCCGTCTTTCCTGACTATTGAGTAGCCCCAGATGTCTACAGAAAGAATTCTGGGATCCTTGAAATTTCCCATTGCGATCCCCTGAATCTCCCACTTCAACTTCAGGCAGTTGGAACCCTTTGAAAAACAGTATGAATGATGCACACTGATTTTTACACCATTCCACCTTTCAAGGCGTTGGGTCTTCCAATGACGTTACCGTGTGAGATCAACAAAAGTTTCATTCTCACATAATTCATGATCAAAAGAAAATCTGGAAATAATCTGTCATGGGACATATAAAACATTGCCATTTTGATTAATCACCAAGCTTTGCCCGTTTGGTTATTTTATTGTAGCCAACAGATTTTGATTAATTTGGCAGCAGCCTTCAGGGTTTTAGCATACTGATATTCATCAATTACTTCACATTCATAAGGCTTTCTCGCTACTTGTCCATTTTTCATGAAGAAGAACATACAGTATTCCTGTACTGTTCCTATCTTACTATTGGACCTCAGCTGCACTATAAATTATTGATTTTCTTCACTATTCAATATGAAGGCAAAATAAATAATATAAAACACACTGCAGTCCATAATTAGTTAAAAGTATTGAGAAATTGTGATCTGATTGCAGGAATATGATTTTGAAACATGATTACTGAACTATCATCTCAAACAATGGACTGTCATTTCTGGAACTTCAACAATGTAATGATGCAGAACAGCTTTTAGGACTAATTTACCTGCTTTGCATTCCACCATTTTTTTTTGCATTGAAATCAAGCCAGATTTATAACCCACAACCCATAATTATTCTACTAAATCAAAAAAGTGAAGTTTTACAACTGTTCAGTTCAGTACATTGGTCTCGTGCAATAAAATTCTTTAAGAGGCTCATTTTATTCCAACATGCGTGGAATGCATTGAGTATTGTTGCTTGAAGTGTTAATAATGTGGTTATATTGCAGAGAAGTCCTGCTAAAGCCATTACTTATTTTGATATTAAATTAGGTGAGACCTATAAGTCAAGTTCTGCTCCCAATTACTACAAGTGTTGTACAATCCTTCTCCATTTAAATAAAGGATGTTGCTTTGTCCAGCAGGAAACTTAAGGTAGAATGACAATGAACGTCTGGAAAACCTACTAAACATTATAACTGAACCATTGCCTCTGTAAACAGAACAGTTAGGGAAAAAAGGTAGCTCTATACTCATGAGGATAACTTCATTCACCTCAACTCTGAACAGATACCACAATCTAAAGACTCACTTTCAAGGACTCTATAACTCACGTCTCAGTACTATTTTTATACATGTGCACAATGTTTCTTCTTTAGGTAGAGCTTTTCAGTGGGCACCATTGTAACATAGTACTTAGTGTGACACTATTACAGTCCTGGAGTTCAGAGATCAATTCCAGCACTGTTCCGTAAGTAAGTGTTCTGTACATCTGCCCCGTGCAATGTGTGGGTTTTCCTTGGGTCCTCTGGTTTCCTCCCACAGTTCAAAGACATACCGTGCAAGCTCATTGGACATTGCAAGTGGTTCTGTGATTAGGTTAGGGTTAATTGGGTTTGTGGGACAGTGCTGGGGCAGCACAGCTCAAAGGGCAGAAAGGGTTACTCTGCACAGCATCATTAAATAAATAACAAAGAAAATAAAGTTCTTTTCCTATAAATGCCTGCAGGAAAATGAATCTCAAGGTAGAATATCGTAACTTATGTGTACTTTGATAACAAATTTACCATTACTTTGAATAGTATGTTCTGGCTATTTTTTCCCTTAGTTTAACATTATTTAGTGTGTTCAATGATTTCTTTGGGAAATGATACTCCTGTGTTAAGACAACAATCTTGATACCTCTGCTTCATTGTAGGCAGAATGGGGTCTGAACAATTGCTTTATTGCATTAATGACATGTTATGTTTCATGGTCCATTGGTATACAAGTATAGAGTGATACAGATTGACACTCACAAGCTGCCATGCAGTATTCCTCCTTGTTTGTTTGTATTTGCAAATTGGCTGTTTGTCCATTTTTGTTTGAGTGTAGTTTCTTATCATTTCTATTATATTTCTTTGTATGTACTGTGAGTGCCCACAAGAAAATGAATTTTAGGGTAGTATATGGGGACAGATACATACCGGAATATTAAATTTATTTTGACCTTTGAACTTTGAAAAGGAGGTCAAAGAAAATGTCCATAGAGATCACTATTTTAGAGACTTCATAATAGAATGGCAGCCAAAAGAATTTGCTGATGGACATTTTCAAGCTACAAGATGAGATAAGAATTACAAAATAATTATAATTGAGGTATTCTTTAGGAAAAATGCAAAGTTCAGAACTCTACCACTTTCAGGTTTGTCAAGTCTTGCAGCCAACTAATCTCCTTAAAATCTCAATTTGTTGGTACAATTGAATTATAAAAGGCTGTATTTCAGCTTAGCCTTTATTATCCTGTCATTGCCTGTCATTCTATTGAAAAGCAGTGATATTTTAGAATGAGTGTTTCAGCAAAGTATTTGACTTTCCCTTCAAACTATAAACTCCCACATCAGAATTGGATTACTTTTCAGAACTGAATCACCATTGAGCACATCTACAAGGAGTAATGCCACAAGAAAGCAGCATCCAGGCCATGCTCTCTTCTCACTGCTGCCATTGGGAAGGAGGTACAGGAGCTTTAGGTCCCCCATCACCAGGTTCAGGAACAGTAATTATCCTACACCCATCAGGCTCCTGGATAATTTCACTAACCACAACACTGAACTGATTTCACAGCCAATAGGTTTACTTTCAAGGACTCTACAACTCATGTTCAAAGATACAGAGTACATTGATTATAAAAGTATGTATGTGGTATACAACCCTGAGACTTGCCATGAAACAAAGAACCCCTGGAAACCATTCAAAGGAAAACATAAAATCCCATTCAAAAAAACAAATCATGCAAACAGCAAAAGGAAATCAGTGAAAAACACAGAATATAAACCATCAAACCACAAAGTCAATAAGCAGTCCAGGAATGTTCAGTTTCAATCAAGTGCTGCATTTTTCATAGACTGCAGGCTACTTACAAAAATAACAGCAAAAAAGCAGCGACCAGAAACCAGATACACATATCATGAACTACTGAATCCAATACACAAATTGCATTGATTAAACCTTGCCCAGGACCTGGGACTCTTTCAGCAACAAGCCAGAGGGTGAGAGACCAATCGAACGCAGGCACCTTCCTCTGGGAGCAGTGAGTGAGATCGAGAGAAAGGGACTCAGTATTATTTACTTATTTTGCTTTTGCAGTTTGTCTTCTTGTGCATATTGTCTTTCAGTCTTTGCTTGTGTGTAGTTTTTCGTTGATTCTATTGCATTTCCTTATACTACTGTGAATGTCAGCAGGAAAAGAAATCAGAGGGTAGTATATGACATATACAGTATATACTTATCTACTTTGAAATTTGACACAACATCTCTGATTGAAAAGCTGCAGAACCTAAGCCTCTGTACCTCCTCATGCAACTGGATTTTGACTTCCTAGCTGGAAGACCATATTCTGTGCATCATGGAAATAATATCTCCACCTTGCTGACAATCAACACTGTCACTCCACAGGAATGTGTGCTTAACCCCTGCTCTACCCTTATTACACCCATGACTGTCTGCTCAGTATAGCTCAAATTGCATCCGTAAATTTGCTGATGATACAACCATTAATACAATTTCAGATTGTGATGAACGGGCATACAGGAGCAAGATATAATCAGCTAGTTGAGTGGTGTCACAGCGACAACCTTGCACTTAATGTCAGCAAAACCAATTGTGGACTTCAGGAACGGTAAGATGAGGGAACACAAACCAATCCTCTTAGAGGGATCAGAAGTGGAGAGAGTAAGAATTTTCAAGTTCCTGCATCTCTTACAACCTAACCTGGATTCAACGTATCAATACATCTATAAAGAAGACGAGACAACAGCTATATTTCATTAGGAATTTGACCAGATTTGGTTTGAAAACTTCTACAAATGTATGGAGGAGAGCATTCTGCCTGGCTGCATCACCGTCTGGAATGGGGCGGCTTCTGCACAAGGTCAAAGTAAGTTGCAGAAACTTGTAAAATCCATCATGGGTAATAGTCTCTGTTGTATCCAAGAGATCTTCAAGGAGTGGTGCCTGAAGAAGTTAGTGTCCATTATTAAGGATCCTCACCACCCAGGACATGTCCTCTTCACACAATTACCATCAGGAAGGTGGTACAGAAACCTAACAGCACACACTCAGTGATTTAGAAACAGCTTCTTCCCCTCTGCCATCTGATTTCTAAATCGACATGATCACTACCTCACTACTTTTTATTTCTGATTTTCAAAATACTTATTTTAAATTAACCAGACAAATATATATATATTAATGAACACATGGGTGAAGGTAGAGCAATGGATAGAGTGTATATGGATTGCAGTAAGGCATTTGATAAGGTTCCCCATGCAAGGCTCATTCAGAAATTAAGAAGGCATGAGATCGAGGGAAACCTTGCCCTGTGCATTCATAATGCAAAGGGTAGTTGTAAATGGTTCATCCTGCTTGGATGCTGGTGACCAGTGGTGTTCCACAGGAATCTGTTCTGGGATGCCTACTCCTTGTGATTTTTATAAATGACCAGCATGAAGAAGTAAAGGATGGGTTAGTAAGTTTGCTGATGACACAAATGTTGAGAGTGTTGTGGATAATCTGGAGGGTTGTCTAAGGCTGCAGTGGGACTTTGATAGGATGAAAAACTGGGCTGAGTCAGGCAGATGGTGTTCAACTCAGGTAAGTGTGAAGTGGTTAATTTTGGTAAGTCAAATTGAAGATGGAATATAGTATTAATAGTAAGACTTTTGGCAGTGTGGAGGATTAGAAAGATCTTGGGATCTTTGTCCATAGGACATTCAAAGCTGAGCAAGTTGACAGTGTTGTTAGGAAGGCACATTGTGTGTTGATATTATTAACCATGGGATTGAGTTCAAGATCCTTGAGGTAATGTTACAGCTATATAAGACCTTAGTTAGACCCTGCTTGGAATACTGTACTGTGTTCATTTCTGGTTCCCTCACTACAGGAAGGATGTGGATACTCTAGAGAGAGAGCAGAGGAGATTTACAAGGAAGTTGCCTGGATTGGAGAACATGTCTTATGAGAATAGGTTGAGTGAACTTGGCCTTTTCTCCCTGGAGTGACGGAGGGTGAGAGATGACATGATAGAAGTGTATAAGATGATGAGAGGCATTGACCGTGTAGATAGCTGAAAGCTTTTTCCCATGGCTGAAGTGGCCAGCGCGAGAGGGCAGAGTTTTAATGTGTTTGGAAGTAGGTACAGAGGGGATGTCAGGAGTAAGTTTTTCACACAGAGAGTGGTGGGTGCATGGAATGTACAGCCAGTGATGATGGTGGAGGCAGATACGATAGGGTCTTTTAAGACACTCTTAGGTACATGCAGCTTAGAAAAATAGAGGGCTATGCAGTAGGATAATTCTAAGCAGTTTCTAGAGTAAGTTACATGGTCGGCACAGCATTGTGGGTTGAAGGGCCTGTAATGTGCTGTAGATTTCTATGTCCAATATTCTATACTTAATGTAACTCGGTCTTTTTCTCTATATTGATTTATTATGCACTTCATTGTACTGCTGCTGTTGATTTAACAAATTACATGACATATGCAGGTGATATTAAATCTGATTCTGAATCTTGAGTGCTTGTTGAGATTAATTCCCAGTGGGGATTCATTTGCAGTGAACTTTATTAGATATACTAGGAGAGCACAGGAATCAAATCAGTGGGGATCCTTACTCAGAATCTCAGAGGGAGTGAAAGATGTTGAATAAATGGGAAAGCATGGAGATTAATTATATTTGGATCTGGATCCAATCTGCAACTGAGATATTCATAAACTTCAATATGCTGAGAAAATATATCCCCTATATTAAAAATTGCAGGCATGGACCACATTTCATTTGTAACCCCCGGGTCACCTCAGGCTCGCTCAGCTTGTTCTCGTCTAGGGGGAGCAGCCTTCGGCCTCGCCAAACTGGGTAATCAGCTGGTGTGGATGCTGTGTGATGTCCCCGCCTCGCCCAAAAACAGACAGTACACCATATGCGATTAAATGATTACAATTTATAAAGATTACTATAACTAAGCGATTAATAACCATACAGTATATATGAAGGAAAATAAAATAAAGAAAAGGCGCCAAACTTATCAAAATCCAAGCCACTTGGTGCACAACCGTTGGAGCTCAATTACTGAAGTCTTCTGGCCACCATTCGATCCCCTCCGAACTCCTCGACTCTCAGCTCAGGACCACCTGAAGTGGTCAACCAAGCACATCTATCTTCGTCTCCACTCCTCGGGGTACCTCCTGGCCTCGGACCCCCGCTTGGGGTCCATTCCTTGCCCAGTTTACAGCATCGCGTCCTCTCTCTCTCTCACCCCTCGCGCCGATCTCCCCAAAAGCCCGCCAACAATAGCTTACAGACCCAGAAGAAAGAACAACATTTATCCCAATTGGTTAACAAAGGAATACAATTCTCGTTATCAGTAAATTTTAACCCAAACAAGCTTCCAGCACTCTCTCGCAACAAAGAAGCATTCCTACTTTTAACAAAACAAAGAAGCCATTTTGATTAACAAACACCGTAACAAAGAAAAAGAAGAAACCCTGTTTACACATTGCTGCAATGTTCAAAGTTCAAAATAAATGTTATTAACGAAGTGCAGATATGTCACCATATACAACCCTGAGATTCATTTCCTTGTGGGAATACTCAGTAAGTCTACAGAATAGGAACTATAACAGGATCAATGAAAGATCAACCACAGTGCAGAAGACAACAAACTGTGCAAATACAAATATAAATAACTTGCAATAAAATAATGAGAAATGAGATAATGGGATAAAGTGTCCTTGAAAGTGAGATCATTGGTTGTGGGAACATCTCAATGGATGGGGAAGTGAGTATAGTTATCCTTTTTTGTTCAAGACCCTGATGGTTGAGGGGAAGTAACTATTCTTCAACCTAGTGGTGCCAGTGCTGAAACACTTGTACCTTTTATGGTACAGCAGCGAGTGAGAGGAGAGCATGACCTGGGTAGCAGGGGTCTCTGATGGTGGATTTCCACTATGTGCAAATACATTTTTTAAAATCATTCACAGCAACTAAACAAAATTTTAAACCCATTATTCATCTATTAATTAATTGCTCTCCACTTAGTTAGTATTGCAGGTTTTTGCCGTAATAAACAACAGTCTTATACAACAGCAATAACCAAAGAGCTCTGATTAAATGTTCAGTTTGGACTTTCTTTTGCAGCAGACTTCTAGCCTTTCAAGTGTGGACTCACAGACTTGCTGATCTATCTCTGCCAGAAAAGATTTCAAATTGGCACTCAAACTGTTTTGGAATAAATGATTATCTACTAATAATACTCTTCTTAATCTTCTACTTTGAATTTGATTCCAAAAGGTGGAAAAATAGAAGGAAAACTTTCAACAACAGCAGGAAATATAAATAAAATTGGGTGTTTCCATTACCCAGGCTGTTCCTGTCATCCAGGGAATTTGCCAAATTCAAGACAGCATAAAGCAGTCTTGAAATGCTTCCATGGGCTGGAGACAGGCTAATACTTTAAAAGGGCAACATTAAAAACAGGAAATTGCAAGAGCATTTGTTTCTTCTTTCTGAGAACCCAGGTGTTAGAAATAATCTTGACACTATAGAAATTGTGTGCCATTGCAGGGCAGAGATTATTAAAGGCTGAGTTTGGATTCTGAGAAAGGCTGCCTATTGATCCTAAATTTGTTGCATTATTTATAACCATATAACAATTACAGTATGGAAACAGGCCATCTTGGCCCTTCTAGTCCGTGCCGAATGCTTAACCTCACCTAGTCCCACCAACCTGCACTCAGCCCAAAACCCTCCATTCCTTTCCTGTCCATATACCTATCCAATTTTTTTTTAAATTACAAAATCAAACCTGCCTCTACCACTTCTATTGGAAGCTCGTTCCACACAGCTACCACTCTCTGAGTTAAGAAGTTCCCCCTCGTGTTACCCCTAAACTTTTGCCCCTTAACTCTCAACTCAAGTCCTCGTGTTTGAATCTCCCCTACTCTCAATGGAAAAAGCCTATCCACATCAAATCTATCCCCCTCATAATTTTAAATACCTCTATCAAGTCCCCCCTCAACCTTCTACACTCCAAAGAACAAAAACCTAACTTGTTCAACATTTCTCTGCAACTTAGGTGCTGAAACCCAGGTAACGTTCTGGCAAATCTCCTCTGTACTCTCTCTATTTTGTTGACATCTTTCCTATAATTCAGTGACCAGAACTGTGCACAATACTCCAAATTTGGCCTCACCAATGCCTTGTACAATTTTAACATTACATCCCAACTCCTATATTCAATGCTCTGATTTATAAAGGCCAGCATTCCAAAAGCTTTCCTCACCACCCTATCCACATGAGATTCCACCTTCAGGGAGCTATGCACCGTTATTCCTAGATCACTCTGTTCTATTGCATTCTTCAATGCCTTACCATTTACCATGTATGTACTATTTTGATTAGTCCTACCAAAATGTAGCACCTCACACTTATCAGCATTAAACTCCATCTGCCATCTTTCAGCCCACTCTTCTAACTGGCCTAAATCTATCTGCAAGTTTGGAAAACCTACTTCATTATCCACAACGCCACCTATCTTAGTATCATCTGTATATTTGTTGTTAAAATATAAGAAGGGGCAATGAATTGTGTGAAGAATTGTTACAAAAACATCTGGCACTTGTATGGCATCCTTTATGTGCTAAGACTGCAGAAAAACATTAGGACGGAGTGAGGAGATGGGAAGGCTTACTCTGAGGGAGCGACCAGCCTGCAATTGTATTAATTGATCTTGATGGGATGTATAAAAATGATGCTCGTGCTGATTCATTAGGCTCAAAACTTCAAGATGTACAAATAGCTGAGTTCACTAGTAAGAAAGTGCTATGTCTGTGGTACCAGGAAGCTGGGTGGCCATGAATAACACACGTGAGAGATGGAGAGGTGAGGAACAAATGAGCTGCTGTTTACTTTCCTTGTAAGTTGTCTACCCAGAATGCCCTCTCACGTTACGGTCAATGCGTAACACAAAAGGAAGCTTGATGGCAACACCGCCTTCTTATTTTAAAGGTTTCTTCCCCTTCCCATACACAGACCAGGTGCCGAACTATTAACGTTCAATGAAGTAATTCAATGAAAAAAATACTTTTCTAAACCATGGAAAGAGGGTAGACCAGCTCTATTCCCAGACATAACCTTAGGGATTATTCTGCCCTATATGCTGAGAGTTAGCCACTAAATTAGAGATTCAATCTATTTGGAGGATGTCTATTCCTGTGAGGGAACCGACAACTGTGCAATGACGCCAAAGTCATTGTCTCTCCTGGTGGTGTATGTATAGATCTTGACTTGGGTACTGCATTGTCAATAGGGGAGAACCTGAAAAAGCACAGGTAATGGAGGAGGATTGTCTGTGATATTTGATCTTAACAGAAGTGTTTCAGTGGGTGTCTCAGAATCCTGTCCCATTTCTACAGCTGGTTCTGGATTGGTCAGTTTGTGTTGATTTTCAGTAGCCTCAGCAGTGGCAACAGCTGATCAAATTGTCTTCTCCAGATGTTGTGGTTACTAGTTTCCACTGTGTATGACACATTACCAGTTTGTACCACCATCGTTGCAGGTATCCACTTTGTTCCAGAGATGTAGCTCCAGGCAATTACTGTCTCTCCTTTCATGAAACATCTATAATACACTTTGAAAATCTCCCTGCTTTGCTTTTCCATTTATTTAGCACAGTGCATTTTCTGTTTGGGGTCAAAGCAAGTTAAGCCATGTACAAAGCAGTCTTTTCCTTAGTCCAGTGGCAGGAGCCATTTTGTTTGTAGCATGAGCTGTGTTATGATATGTCAGTAAGAAAGTGCAAAGACCCTGGTTGAGGACTTTTTTCAATGTTTGTATGAATCGTTCAGCAAAGCCACGAGTGGCTGGTGATATGGTGCTGACTTGATGTGCCGAATTCCGTTTGCTCCCATAAATGCCCTGAACTCTTCAAACTGGAGTTTCGAGCTATTGTCACTTACAAACTGTACTGGAAGTCCAAAACGCTGAAGATGGAGTGCTCCTCATGATGGCATCATCAGACTATTTGCTGTGCGTGTCCAAGAACACGTGACCTTCTACTGGTCCTGCAAAATCTATGTGAATCCTCTGCCACGGTTCTTCAGACCATTCCCATGGATGCAAAGGAGCAAGTTGAGGAACATTTCTCACTCACTCTCAATTTGGGCACGCTTTGGCCTTCTTTTCAATGGTTACATCCAATCCTGGCCACTAGAAGTAGTCGCATGTGACTTCTTTCTTGCTCAGTAACTTGTCAAGCATTTGTGTTCTTAATACTGGAAGAATAACAACGTGATAACCTCATAGTAAGCATCCTGCTTCGATTGTGAGCTCCTTCCATCAAGCCTGGCTTCTCTCTGGCTGGCACTCTTTTCCATTCATGAGTTCTAATATCCACCAGCTTAGACAGAATAGGGTCGTGTATGCTTCTGGACTTGTACTGCAGATATCAGAGCTGTACTTTCTGGATCTCTTTCGGGGATGGCTCTGGAGTGATGCAGTTGCTCAGGATGCTCTCAATTATCCATTAGCATTTGAATGGTGCTTGGACCTCTTGTACTTTATGTCATACTGATGTGCAGATAGTAACAGAGCCCAACATTGCGTTCAACTAACACACACAAAATGCTGGAAGAACTCAGCAGGCCAGGCTGCATCTATGGAAAAGAGTAAAGAGTCGATGTTTTGGGCCGAGGCCCTTCAGCAGGACTGGAGAAAAACAGACAGGGAGCAGAGATAAAAGGTGGGGGAGTGGGGGAAGGGAACTGGGAGGGGGAGAGGTGAAGTAAAAAGCTGGGAAGTTGATTGGTGAAAGAGAAACAGGGCTGGAGAAGGGCGAGTCTGATAGGACAAAACAGAAGGCCATGGAAGGAAGAAAAAAGAAAAAGGGGAGTAGCACCAGAGGGAGGTGGTGGGCAGGCAAGGAGATAACATGAGAGAGGGAAAAGAGGATAGGGAATAGTGAAGGGTGGGTGGGGTGGCCTTTACCAGAAGTTTGAGAAATTGATGTTCATGCCCTGACAGAATATAAGGTATTGTTCCTCCAACCTGAGTGTGGCCTCATGACATTCACTGTCGAAGGAAGCCATGGATAGTCATATTGGAATGGGAATGGTAAGTGGAATTAAATTGGGCCACACTGGGAGATCCCACTTTTTCTGACAGAGCATAGGTACTTGGCAAATTGGGTCTTCCAATCTACATCAGGTCTCATAATATACAGGTGGCCACACCGGGAGCACCAGACACAGTAAATGACCCCAACGGATTCACAGGTGATGTGTCGCCTCACCCGGAAGGACTGTTTGGTATAGTCCTGAATAGTATTGAGGGAGGAGATGTAGCGGGCAAGTGTAACACTTGTTCTACTTGCAAGAGTAAGTGCCAGGAGGGAGATCAGTGGGAAGGGACAAATGGACAAGGGAGATGTGTTGGGAGTGATCCCCTGCGGAGAGCAGAAAATGGGGGGGGGGGGGGAGATGGTGGTGGGATCCCGTTAGAGATAGCTGAAGTTGCAGAGAATTATGTGCTGGACACAAGAGGCTGGTGGGGTGGTAGGCAAGAACAAGAGTTACCCTATCCCTGGTAGGGTGGTGGGAGCAGACGAGCATGAGAAGGGCAGCATTGATGGTGGAAGTAGGGAAGCTCCTTTCTTTGAAAAAGGAGGACATCGCCTTCATTCCGGAAAGAAAAGCCTCATCCTGAGAGCTGATGTGGCACAGATGGAGGAATTGCGAGAGGGGGATGATATTTGTGCAAGTAACAAGGTGGGAGGAGGTGTAGTCCAGGTAGCTGTGAGAGTCCGTGGGTTTGTAATATATATCAGTAGATAAGCTGTCTCAAGAGATAGAGACAGAGAGATCGAGAAAAGGGAGGGAGGTGTCAAAAATGGACCAGGTAATCATCCCCTTTTCCCCCCTCACCTTATCTCCTTGTCTTCCCATTGCCTCCCTTTGGTGCTCCTCCTCCCTATTCACCCAACTCCAACTCCCTACACCACAGGATGATGCATCGTAGGCCAACTGTATGGGCAATGATGGGTTGAAGTGTGTGAGTGCTTCAGATGGTGACAAAGCTGCTTTGGGCTTTTTAAAAGCCTCTTCACAGTGATCTGTCCACTGCCAATATGTTGAATTATTTAAAGCTGGTAAAGTGGTTTGCATAATATGTTAGTAGTCCTAAGAAAGATCATTGTGTGGTGATGGAGCCTCCACAATTATCTTCGCCCTTCATGGTGCCCTGAGTTGTCAACCACATGGCCAAAGTATTCAATTCAAAGCCAAAAGAACTTGTCCTTCCAGGCTCTTAGCCTATATTCCTTGAATCTTAGTAATGTAGCATCAAGTTTTGCAAATGCTCACACTCACTTTTCCCAATAGTGAGTAAGACATCCAAGTAACACTCATGCCTGTCAACCCACCCAGGATCTGATCCCTGGCCTGCTGACTAAGTGCAGGAGATGAGATGATACAAAATGGAAGCCTTCAGTATTTGAACATTCCTTTGTGCATCAGTATGGTCAACAGTTCCTGTGACCCTGGCTCCACCTGCATACGCAAGTACATTTGACACAAGTCAGCCTTGCTAAATATCTCTCCTCTGGTCTATCCTGCGAAAAGGACATCAATGAGGGGAAGAGGATATTGTTCAGCTGTAAGAACTGGGTTAATGATTACCCTGAAGTCTCCACAAAGCCTTAAAGATCCATCCCTTTTTAGGACAGGAACCACTGGAGTGTGCCCATTTACTTATGCACACTGGTTCCAATAACTTACTCAGCATCAGTCTTTCAAATTCAGCCTCTATCTTTGGTTTGAGGGCATATGAAACAGGTCTTACCTTCTGGCATTTGGGTGTTGTGTTGGGCTTAACAGCTACATTATCAGCAATTCCTTTCATACTGCCCAGTTCTCCATTGACTACTTCTATGTGTTTCTTCAATAGCTCTTGTAGGCCAGCACTGCCACTAATCAAGAGCACTTTGTGCCAGTTGAGTTTGAGGTGCTCCAACCATGAGCATCCTAGAAGTGCTGGATAATGACCTTTAACAATGTGCAATGGAAGCTTCTTTCTCTATTCATTAATCTCCACTGTAACATATATTACTCCCCTCACTGGAACAACCTCACCAGTGTAAGGATGACCCTTCTGGGGTGAGATGCTGCAGTTTCTCCTGTCTCTTACACCGGTGATACAGCAACACCCGTGTCCACCTGCATCCTCACTGAGGCCACATCCAACCACAGGGTCACCCAATAGCCGTCTTTGTGTCCTGAAGCAGATAAAACATGCAAAGCTGCATCAACCACAGAATGAGAGTCACTCAGTCTCTCCTCAGTATGCTCCATCTTGTTCACATTTCTTTTTGTTTTTCTAAAAGTCATTTTTCTTTATTATAGTGTTTTTGGTCAATATATGTAATCTTAATTTTACAGGCGTGTTCAATATGTCCCTTTTTGCCACAGCTTCAGCAATCTAAATCCTTATATCAGTAACACACACAAAATGCTGGTGGAATGCAACAGGCCAGGCAGCATCTATAAGAAGAAGCAATGTTGACGTTTCGGGACAAGACCCTTCATTAGGACTGACGAAGGGTCTCGGCCTGAAACATCAACATTGCTTCTCCCTATAGATACTGCCTGGCCTGCTGTGTTCCACCAGCATTTTGTGTAAGTTGCTTGAATTTCCAGCATCTGCATATTTCCTCATGTTTCCTTATATCCGCATTCTTTTACTGAATGCTCAGTTTTGCCACAGTAGTAATATTGATTGTCAATGGGTGTGTTAACCTTAACTCATTAGAAATTTTATGAACTTGGGAAGATATGCTTAATAGCTGTGCTTCTTTAGCCGCTATTTCCATAGACGTACTAATCTCAAATACCTTCTGTAATGTTTATCTGTCTTCTGAAAACAAATGTTTCCAAATTGCCCTAATACACAGATAGCATATGAGTCTATCATGTATCATGTTATTCAGTGAAAGCCTAAAATCAATGTTCAGACGATCGCTTCAGCACCCCCACATACTGTGAAATAGACTCACCTTCCTCTTGGTTTTTCTCTCTTTTTCCTGAATGTTTCAGCAATCTGTGTATTCATAATTTTAGACCCCTCTGTTATATCTTCAAGGAAGCTTTTTTAAAGCAGCTCTTCCAGAAACTTGAAAGATAGAGATCGGCAGCAGATAGAGGAGATAGCCTTTGTCCTTAAAGAACTATCCTGCTACAGTATGCACCCCACCGTGCCAGCCTCTGGGTTTTAGATGCTCCAACTCTCCAGAGTACAGATAGCTGGCACAGTCCCTTTAAAGATTCTGGCCTACTTCACTAATTGGTGGCCATGTTTTAGGCACAAGATTTGCATATTTCAAGAACACCTGAACTCAGGTTCAATATTCAGTCATCAGCCCAACTTTGGTTCAGTCTGTGATGACGTTTAGGATTTTTGTCGCTTTTGGATTCTTGTCTGGTCTCGTCAGGTTCTCATCTAGCATCTAGTCAAGAACCTTGTTCTTGTCTCAGCCTCAAAATCGTGTCTCTATTCTAGTCCTAGGTACTCCAGCACTTGGGCCCTTCCTCGCCTCACAAATTCATTTGTTACTGTGCTGATTGTACTGCAGTATAATGAGAATTAGTAGGCTATCTCAGGGAGAGGTGTCTATACCTTCAGGCTATACCTCCCTTCAAGAAAGACACATATTGATGAGAAATCCTGGCTGCCAAAGGCACAGGTTAAACTGTACATGATGAAAGTGAAGTCCATCTTTTCTTGAAATAGACGGGATTAGGACATGGTGAGGAGATCTCCACACTGTATCCTAATCCTCTCTATTTCAAGAAAAGATGGGCTTCATTTTCATCATGTAGAGAGACATACATAATCTCTTATGTGTAGAACTGTGCTGGAGGCAGGAGAAGTGACAGCTGCTGGCACCCAGATCAAGCAGAGTTGGCAAATTCAGGATAGGAACGAGTTTCACCTCTATAGGCAATCTGGACAAACGCAGGAGGTTTGAGTTCTGGTGTTGAAGGTGGCAGCCATCTACCTTTTTGCCTTTGTAAACTTTAGCCTCTAGTTCAATTACTCTTCAAACAAATGAACTTAAAAACTAAATCTGCTTAGTTATTATTTTATTTAGAGATACAGCATAGAACAGGCCCTTCCGGCCCAACAAGTTGCACAGCCTAGCAACCCACCTATTTAACCCTAGCCTAATCACAGGACAATTTACAACGACCAGTTAACCTACTAGCCTGTACATCTTTGAACTGAGGGAAAAAAACTGGAACACTCAGAGGAAACATTTGCAGACACAGGGCGATCATACAAGCTCTTTATAGATGGCAGTGGAATTGAACTCAGAACTCCGACATAGTCGCATTGCACTGACATCTACACCAGTGTGGTGTCCTTTGCTTCTCAAGGTGACCAGCCCACCTAGACTCTTCTCACCTACTTCATCTTTGTCCCCTTGTCTTCCACACTTGTCCCTGCCAGAAGAGCAGAAGCAGCCATCTTATTCAAGAGATTTGCACTGCCTCACTTCTAAAAAGGCTCTTAAATCCAAATTCTTTTTAATGTCATGCAGCTCGACTCCAAAGCTGTAACAATAATGCTTCCTTTATGTAACGCAGGTACCTACAGCTGCTGTTCAAAACAGAATTCTTATGAGTACCCCACACAGAGTGTTAATTTCATATACATGATTCAAACTCATAGAAAGTTGTCAGCCACTTATTGTAAATTGACTGGCGTGCAGTCTGCATGCTCTGCATGCTTTCCATGCTTGTGTGCAATGTAGAATGGAGGATTTCAAATTTTCAAATCCAGATTTATTTATCACATGTTGCACCTATTTCCTCAATCCCCCTTAAGTATGTCCCTTGCTGTATTAATTTGTCTAGTTGATACATTCCATCCTTCTCTGTCTGCCTATTTCCTCACATTCTTAGTTGACCATCTATCAATTTAATCACCATGCAATGTTCAAAGTTCAAAGTTAACTTATTATTGTATTATGTATACAGTAAACAATCCTGAGATTTACCTTCCCTACAGCCAGACACAAAACAAAGAACACCATGGAACCCATTAAAAAAAACACTAACTACCCCCTCCCACCATACAAAAATCAAATCGTGCAAATAGTAACAAAAAAATTGAGTGAAAAATACCGAATTTAAAGCACAAAGTTGAAATGTGTCCAGGCATATTCAGTATTTGTTATCTGCAGGCTGCCCTGATTCAAAATCACCTACATTAGATCACAAAAAAAGGAGTGTCCAGAAACCAGAAACACACCGTAACATGAACTACAGAGTCCGGTCCACAAACCGTGCTGATTAAACCTTGGAACAGTGTCATAGACAACCTAAACTTCTCTTCCACCCAGTTAATGCATGCCATGACCCTAATAGCATTCTCTTCAAGCCTCACCTGTAAATAAGGGAGCATAGAATAGCAAGGAGATGGAAAGAAACAGAGAGAATCCTCCTTCATCAATCCCATTCTTCGGGAGATGATGTAGCCTTGGATGGCACAGGAATGAACTGGGAAGCTAGATACCTTGGACTTGGTGACTAGACCCTACCTATGCTCTGTACCAAATGGAGTTTACAAGAATGAGAGGAGCTCTCTTTGTAACCTATTGAATATTGAAAGGCATAGATAGAGTGGATGTAGGGAGGATGTTTCCTGTAGTGGGAGATTCTAAGTCCAGAGAGCACAGCCTCAGAATACAAGGGCACTCTTTTACAACTAAGATGAGGGTGAATTTCTTTAGCTAGACGGTGATGAATCTGTGGAATTCATTGCCACAGACAGCTATGGAGGCCAAGTCATTGGGTATATTTAAAGCGGAGACTGATAGGTTCTTGATTAGTAATGGCATCAAAGGTTACAGGGAGAAGGCAGGAGAATAGGGTTGAGAGGGATAGTAAATCTGTCATGATGGAATGGCAGCACAGACATGATGGGCTGACTGGCTTGTGGTCTTATGGTCCTAATCCAGCAATATTGCCTACAATACTCATCCATATGGACTCATATTGAGCAGCTAGAGAAAAATTATCATCTGCATAATGACTAAATTATTGTTTTTTTACCTTGTAGGTTCTAATTTATGTGCTTAATCTTTCATAGCATCTTCAGCTGCTCCAAACGAAATGGTACAGAATAACAACGATTCCACCTTTGGAGGAGGCCACTCATTCCAGAGGTACAGTTCAGATGTCCACACTTGACGTGTCCAGTGAGAAAGATAGCTGGGTTTTACATGTTAACTCTGCCTTCAGTGTAATGTAAAGATATCACCCATTTTGAAAGGCAAAATTCTCTGCCATTACAAGTCAGTGGAAATGAACACAAAAAGCACACACCCAAAATACTGTGTTGGGATTGCCAAACCCAGCTCAGCTAAACACAAAGAAAGGTGTAAATGGCATCTTCCTGACTTAGTGTAGTGTAAAAGATTTTATCCATGTCAATATTCTCTTTTTTTTAAGTCATGTCGTTGCAAGTTTAAATACCATTTCAGAAACTTGGCACAAAACCTAGAGTAGGGTGCAGAACTGTCAGGTATTATAAACACAAAAGATTTTGCAAATGCTGGAAATCCTGAGCAACAGATACAAATTGCTGGAGGAACTCAGCAAGTCATGCAGCATCTATGGAGGGGAATAAGCAGTTTCAGGTGAGATCCTTCATCCGGACTGGAAAGGAAGGGGGCAGGAGCCAGAAAGAGATTGTCTCGCCTTCTTGTTTTTATCAGTCAGGGACTGAGCTCACGAGCTGTGAGGTAACATTGCTGCTCGATAAATTCCTGGTTAGACCACACTTAGAATATTGAGTTCGGTTCTGGTCACCTCATTACAGAAAGGATGTGGAAGCTTCAAATAATGTGTAGAGGAGATTTACCAAGATGCTGCCTGGGTTAATGTGTCTAATAAGAAGAGATGGAGTGAACTAGGGCTTTTCTTTTTGAAGCAAAAGAGGATGAGAGGCAACTTGATTGAGGTGTATAGGATGGTAAGACAGAGTAGACGGCCAGTGCCTTTTTCTCAGGGGGTAATGGCTAATACTAGAGGACATAATTTTACGATGTTTGGAGGGAAGTGTAGGGTGCATGTCAGTGATGGCATGAAACACATTGCCATGGGTGTTGGTCGAGGCAGAAACATTTGGGGCATTTAAGAAGCTCTTAGGATAGGCTTAGGATGGTAAGTAAGTAGAGGGTTAAATAGGAGGGAAGGGTTAGATTGATCTTGGAGTAGGTTAAAATATCATCACAAAATCTTCAGCCAACAGGTCTGATTTTTTTTTGCTGCATTGTTCGACGCTCTTGCTCAACATTTCTGCTTCAAATAACAGTTACAAAGCATGAATTCATCAATAACTCATGTCAGCTATTATGTTTCTATATTGTAGCAATGATCACACTTGACCTCTATTTATTTGGGTAAAAACAACTTCAAAACAAATACCTCAAAATGCCCTGAAGTTATGAAAGGTTTCACATAAATACAAAAGTTTGTTTTTTTCATTCCTTTTGCAGCTGTTTCCCTTTTACTTTTTTGATAAATTTACTTCATTACAGAGCCATTCTAAATTCAGGTTCAGATTCATTATCACGTGTACAGTACATTGAAACGTACAGTGAAATGTGTCATTAGCAATAACAACCAACACACACAAGGGTTTGCTAGGGGTAGCCTGCAAGTGTCACCGCATATTCCAACACCAACATAACATCCCCACAATGACAGAACACAGAACACAACAGAACAGAACATACCAAGCAAAAACAGTGACACAGGTCCTATTCTTCCTTCCCACCCACCCAAGCACATACATACGAAATCCTCAAACCCCAGCACAGGCCATCAGACTCATGAACCTGCAGACGCGGGGCCCCGACTTCCTCAGCAGACTCAGAGATTCACAGACTTGGGGCTCTAGCCATTCAGACTCAACTGAACATCTGATCTGTCTTCGGGCTTCAATCCAGACCTCCAGTCCACCTTCAGTCTTCAATCTGGACCTCTGATTGGCCTCTGGACTTTGATCTGGACTTCTGATTAACTTGCAGCCTTTGATCTTTGGTATTGACCCAGGACTCACAGATGATGCCAAATGAGAGCCTGAACTCCAGGGTATTAAATGCTGGACTTGCTGATGATGGAATCCTAAAAATTAGACTTCAAGCTCCCATCTTGCTGATACCAGGACCCTGAAAACTAGGCCTCGAACTCATTCAATATGGAAACAGGTCGTTCAAACTTCCAAGTCCACAGCAATCATCAGGCACTAATTTTAACTAATCCTACACAAGTTTCTCTTTATTCTCTTCACTTGCCACCCCCACAAGTTCTTCTCAGAGTTTAAATTCACCTACATACAATGTACAATGTCCAATTGACCAACTGACTTGCCCTTGTCTGGGATATGAGAAGAAACTAGAGCAGCATGCAGTCACAGGGAAAACTGACAGCACCAGAAGTCAGGATTAAACCTGGGTGACCGTATCGATGATGGCATAACTGTACCAGCTGTTCCATCATGCCGCTCCCACAGAAAACATTCCACTGGACCATCAGGATTCAAAACCAGAAAGGTACAATGATAATGATCTACCTGGGCACATCATCTACCTGGAGGCTAAACAGGCAACTAGAATTGGTTGTCACTGAATTAAATCAATGCCCTGCCAACTTTTTCACTGTAATTTATCTAAAGAAACATTAACACCAAGATCCAACACTGTTCTGTTACCATTGTAGCATGTATGTCCTGTATTCTGCAAGTACACCCAGTGGCCGTTTTGTTAGGTACCTCCTGTAACTGATAAAGGGGCCGCGGAATGCACATTTGTGATCTTCTGCTGCTGTAGCTCATGCACTTCATGGTTCAATGTGTTGTGCATTCACAGATCCTCTTCTGTACACCACAGTTGTAACACATTGCTATTTGAATTATTTTCACCTTCCTTTCAGCATGAACCTGTCTGGCCATTCTCCTCTGACCTCTCTTATTAAAAAGGCATTTTCACCCACAAACCAATTGCTCACTGGATGTTTTTTTCTGTTTTTGCACCATTCTCTGTAAACTATAGAGACTGTTCTGCGTGAAAATCCCAGGAGATCAGCAGTTTCTGAGATACTCGAACCACCCCTTCTGGCATCAACAATCATTCAGTGGTCAAAGTCACTTAGATTACATTTCTTCCCCATTCTGACGTTTGATCTGAACAACAACTGAACCTCTTAACCTTGTCTGCATGCTTGTATGCATTAAGTTGCTGCTGCATGATTGGCCAATGAGATACTTGCATTAACAAAAGGTTTATTATACCTAATAAAGTGGCCAATGAGTATAAACAGCTATAATTCCAATTGTTTAGCTGGTGAATGTTCTCATAGCACAGTGCGAGGAGTGAAGAAGGCACTAGAGCTCCCTGTTCAAGATGACAGTGAAGTAAGCAAGATCACCAGGCAAGATCTGCCAGCAGAAACTACTTTCCATGATCCCGTGCAGCATTGTGCAAGTAAAAGGAACAGATTATGAAGGCCACTCTTTGCTCTACATCTCAGACCTGAAGACAGCGGTGAAGTAATGGAGACATTTTTCCCTCTCTCCTCTTTCAAGCTGAAGAGATTCAGCAGAGCTCTTTCTTTTAGTTTAATATTGTTGCAGTGCATATCTGGATAAGATTTAAAAATTGGAATGAAAGGAACATTGCAATGGAAATTTATGTTAAACTTAATTCCATCCAGATGTGAAATGGAAGCCTTGTGGTAGTGCAATCTGGTAACCACGTGAAGTGCATATCACATTTGATTGGCCTTTGTAGGGCGTGTTCCAAAAGCAATATGCCTGGAGAGCTCCTGCAGAACACTGAACAGAAGCATTGTGTGTCTGCACAGGTTCAGAAAGAATAAGTTCAGAAACTAGTGTGCGGGGAGGGGGGAAATGTTTGTAGACCTCCCCATGGTCAATTACTGATGGATGCCTGGAAATAAGTCTCCTACCAGAGGTCATTCTCCCTTCAGGCTGTGAAACACAGAATGGAAATATTCCTGGTGTGCAGAAAAGAAATTATTTGAGCAAAGAATAAAAATATAACTATTGCAAATTCAATCATGTTAATCTGCAAGATGTTTTACTCATATTCCCACCAGTACATCGCTGTGGCCACTAGGGAAACAAACACACAGAGTCACATTACTTATAAAGTCATCCCACAACCTCATCTTGGCCCTTTTACAAACCCCGCAACTGGGTGACTTACCAGCAAAGATAGAGACGTCCGTGGAAGTCTGATGATACAATTTTTAACAGTATTTATTAGTAAAAATACACAAAAATAATATCAATGTAAATATACAGATAATATACGTCATCACTACTAAACCTAAAAGTGTGGGTATAATAATAATCAATAAGAAATAAGCTCTGTCATTGTCTAGGGGATAATGCATTGCCCGATGGAAATATAAAGTTCACTGCAGTTCACACAAGCTGCCGTCTTTTTGGTTGTCGCTGGGTTGCAATTGTTGGAGAGAGAGAGAGAAAGAGAAAAACTTGCCGGCTTTCCTTTATGATTTCGATCCGTCAGGTGTCTCGTTGTCATGGCCATTCAAGTGTGACCTCTCCTTTAGCTAAACCATTCTTCCGTGGTGAGCTCGCCACCCAGGCAAGGGAGGACGCACACAAGCTCCCACCGACTTTGCTATAAAACGCTGTCACTGGATTTCTAGTGTTTCTCCTGGTGCGTCTAAAGGGGTGTTCCTCAGACCCCTCTTTTATCCTTACTCACGGGGTCTCAGATGTCAATCAGGCTGGGCTGATGCAATCCCTCAACCAGACCACTCTGGTTGTCCCCTGAGGGGTTTAAATGAATAGTATTGTACTCAATACACAATTCCTTCTCCAAGAGACAATGGCAGTAATCAGTGGTTCCGTTCCACTTAAGTCAGGAGACATTCCATCTGGTTGTGTATTCTGTGTCTCTCTCTCATTTCCTGGGTCTCAGACCCGAAATAATAGTGATCTTGCAATTCTCAAAAAGGAGGGGGGCGTCTTTTTACCCTTTGGCCCCTCAGAGTTGCTCCACATTCGTAACAGCTCCTCTGACCACATCCTCATAATGGTATCCCAGCCTACTGACCACTGCTGACAATGGAGAAAGCATTTAAGAGGACCGACACTGTATGGCCTACTGAGCAAACTCGATGCTCCATGACGGTCTCGAATGGACTAATTGGCAGATGTCAGAGTTAAGTTTTTCCACACAGAGAGTGGTGGGAGCATGGAATGCACTGCCAGCGAAGGTGGTAGAGGCAGATAAATAGGCTCAGTGGTTGAATGGATAGCCCTCAGAGCAGCCAGGAGGAACATCAACAGGGCAAAGGCCATCTACACACACAAAGGCATTCAGGAACGCCGTTCTGGTAATGATCTCTGATGTATGTGGCTGGGCATCAAAGGCATTACCGACTACACAAGGAAAAGCAATGTCGGCCGTGACAGGGATGCTTCATTGGCACTCTAAACAACTTTCATGCATGTTTTGAGGCACGCAAGACAATGCCAGCGATGAAAGCTGCCCCCTTCCCAGGTGATTAGCCATTATCTGTAACAGCAACAGATGTGAAAAGGACTCTGCAGAGAGCCAACCACCATAAAGCAGCTGGGCAAAATATTCCAGGCCAAGTGTGTACACCAGCTCATTGATGTCTTCACAGACAACTTCAACACTTCACTCATCCAGACGACCATCTCCACACGCTTCAAATCAGCCACCATCACCCCTGTACAAGTGCATTCTACACCTTCAGAACTAAATGACTACAGCCCGGTGGCACTGCTGCCAAACATCACGAGGTAATTATGGCACATATCAAAAACTCCATTCCTGCCACACTGGACTCTCACCGATATGCTTACTGACAGAACCACTCTTCGACAGATGCCATTGCATCTACTATACACCTGGCCCTATTACACCCAGAAAGCAAGGACACTCATGTCAGAGTGCTGCCTCTGGAATTCATTTTGGTATTCAACACTGTTGTACCACAGATCTTGGTGAACCCCTACTCCTCGGTCTAAATACACCACTGTGAAACAAGATGTTCCACTTCCTAATGAACAGACCTTGGATATTCAGTATGCACAACCTCCCCATCACCTTCAGAATGGGTGCCCCCCACGGCTGTGTCCCGAGCCCACCGCTGTTCACTCTGCTGCTGCATGACCATATCGCCAAACACCTGAGTAACGACGTCGGCAAGTTTGACGCCATAGTGATGGGGCTCACCACCAACAATGATGAGACGGCCTACAGAGAGCTTGAGGCCTGATATCAGGCAAAAACCTTTTCCTCGATGCCAACAAGACAAAGAGGATGGTTACTGACTTCAGGAGAACTCGTACCTTTACAGTGGCAGCACAGGAGTGGACACTGCAAGCAGTTTCAAACTCCTGGGAGTGCACACCACACACAACCTTTCATCGTCCCAGAACCCATCCTACACAGTCAAGAAACCTCACCACAACTTTATTTTCTGAGGAGGCTGAAGACGGCTGGACTTTGCACAGCCACACCTACTTCATTCTACATTGCTCAATAGAGAGCAGCCTGACAAGCTGCATCATTGCTCGGTACGAAAGCTGCCCTGTGGCAGACAGGAAGGCTCCACAACGGGTAGTCAAAACTGCCCAACGCTTCAGTGGCACCAGGACAGACACACAGAAAATTCCCAGAAAAGGGCCAGTAATATGAGGAATCTCACCCACACTGCTCATAGATTGTTTGTCCCATTTCCATCAGGGAGGAGGCTATGTAGCATCCACACCAGGACCACCAGATTCAAAATCAGTTATTCCCCAAGCAATAAGGCTGATCAACACCTCCACCCACTAACCACCAGTACTTAATTATTTCCTGTCAGTCAGCTAATGTACATACAATCAATCTATGTACACTGGCTATCTTATGTATTTATATTTATTGTGTAACCAGGTGACTGTTGAATATCATTTTTTAATTGTTCAAGTGCACTGACCGTATTCACCTTGATAATGCTAAAATACCTGCCTGTGCCTTTAAGAGAAACCGGTGATGTCATTTTATGCAGGTGGAGTAGAGTGAAGAGCTGCAGTGTTCTATAGAGAATGATGTTCGAGTGCTCCTCCCAGGTTTGGTGAGGCAAGGTGAATAATATCTGTGTAAATTTGTTTGTACTTGTTCATTAATCTAGGATATCAGTAATTTGACATGTGGATGCTTTAGATTTTAGCGAGTTAGGTGTCAGCACTGGAATAGCGTGGTTGTCCCTTATCAGCCTACTAGGTTAGGCATTTCAATAATTCAACTAGAATTCAATATATTGTAAAAGTTTATTTTTCTCTTTCTTTATTGTTTCATGACCAAATGTGAATATAATGGAGTAATGTGAATGTGTTCATCTCTATTCACGTAGTGTGATCGAGAAGAACTCATTTCAGGGTCCACTCTATACACGTTTGGAAGTTAAGCACGTGCGTGCAAATATCTCTTAGTTCAGATGAGATGTGTTTATTCATATTTTTGATGATATGTATAAGGCACAGGGTTGGTAGTATTCTGGCATTGTTTGTATTTTTTTTAGAATTGCCACTACCATATTGGTTTTGTATAGTTTTTAGTTATTTCCATACTGCATACGTATCAAGCGTGTGGTCCGAAATTAGTACAAAATTGTAACAATGGGAACTGTTTTTTAAAATTCATTTCGTCATTTTTATTTTGATACCCTCTTTCTGCATTAAAACATCTAAAACAGATAAAGAAATGAAAGACCCAAAAAAGTATTTGTTTCCTGCGTGTGTATTTTTCCTCAAGCTAGAAAAATTGTGTTTTTTATTATTGTGTTATTTATCTCTTGTGTTCTTTTTCGTGATGCTTCATATTTGAAGTAACAATTATTTTGTTCCCTTTTACACTGGTGCACAGGAAATGTCATTAGATCTTGAATCTTGACATTATGGGCTTGAAAGCATAACAGTGCTTTAAATCTGGCTGTTAGCTCAGTGAAATATTCTTGAATTGGTACGTCCAGATCAGTCCAAACAACAGTAGCAGATTAATGTCATACTTGCATCACAATATTGCATTCTTGAGTTCACTAATGCTCTCCACCTAAGCAAAAGTCCCTTCTCAGAAGCAGAGAGAATGAGAGATTGCACAAATGAAACATCAACCCATAGTTTGTACCCAAGTGTCTACATAAATCACAAGTGGTATTTTCTCCCTGAATGTGTAGATTCTGAGATGAAACTTCACATGACCTTTACACTTAGACCAGGCGGTTCCCAAACTGGTGTCCACAGTCTCAGTGGTCCATAGCATAAAAAACTTAGTCTTTATTGCCCTTCAAATTATAGTTATTACATGACACAGTGGTCTGGACCCTGGGTTTGCAGGAACCTTGTTTTTCTCATTCTTTGCTCTACTAACTCATTAGTAAAATATTCCATGTCTGACCATAGAGTAATGCAGAATTATGGGGAATTGATCACAGTCTAGAAATTTGGCCATATTCTCCATTAATTTCAGGAAAATTGACTTACCATGGAGTGGAGTTGCAGTAGCTAGTATTTGCAGGTTGTTTTGAATTACATGGCAAATTCAACCAGTCACTTTCTATTGTAGCACCCAGCAAGCCTCAGGCTCACTCAGCCCGCTTACGTCTAGGAGAGACAGCCTTCAGCCCCGCCAAACTGGATAATCAGCTTGTGTCGATGCTGTGTGATGTCCCCAACCCGCCAAATAACAGACAGTACACCATATGCGATTAAATGATTACACTTTATAGATCTTACTGGAACTATGTACTTAATAGAGATACAATATAAAAGGAAAAAGTAAAAGGTGCCAATCTTATCAAAGTTCAACCACTTCGTGCACAACCATTGGAGCTCAGTTAACGAAGTCTTCTTTCCACCATTCAATCCCCTCTGACCTCCTCGACCCGCCGCCTGGCATCAACCACGGTGGTCGACCCGACACTCCACACAAATCGGTCCTCGTCTCCTCTCCTCGCCGAAGACCCTGGGCCTCAGACTCCTGCTCCGGGTGCGTTCCGTCGCCCAACTTACAACATCGCATCCTCTCTCTCTCTGTCCCCATTGCACCTTCACCCCAAAGCTCACAAAACAATAGTTTACAGCCACACAAGAAAGAATAACATCTATCCCAATGGGTTAGCAAATGAATACAATTCTCATTATCAGTAATTATAATCCAAACAAGCTGAGAGAGAGAAGCACTTTCTCAGCAGTTGACATAAGAAAGAAGCCATTTTTATTTTTAACTTAACAAAGAAGCCGTTTTATTAGCCTTAGCAGAAACATAAAAGAGGAAACCTCTTACACTATTATCAGACATTCCACCTACCCCTGCCCTTCTCAAAATGTTTGCGTCAAAGGTGACATCCATAATTAAGGACTCCCATCACCCAGATCATGCCTTGTTCTCATTGCTACCATCAGGGAGGAGATACAGAAGCCTGAAGGCACACGCTCATGGACTCAGGAACAGCTTCTTCCACTCTGCCATCCGATTCCTGAATGGACCCATGAATGCTATCTCACTACTTTTTATTTCGAGTTTTGTTCACTCATTTAATTAAACTATTTAATATACAGTATACATACGTACTGCAATTCATTTTTTTTTCTATTTGTGTATTGCATTGTACTGCTGCTGAAAAAGACAAATTTCACCACATTTGCCGATGATACTGATTTCTACTGCTGATGCCTGACCTGCTGAGTATTTCCAACATTTTCTGCTTTGACATCTCACATCCGGCAATGCTTTGGCTTGGAGATGAATGATCAGGGAAGGAGGTTCAACAAATACAGTTGTGTGTTTTGAAGATGACATTATTGGAAACCATGTTTCAAGCTGGAATGTAGCACTGAATGTTCAGAATGTACACACATTTGTAGTCAATCGAAGTTGCACTCAAGGGTTGAAGGTATGATTTAATGAGTGTCAACTGCTTTAGAAAACATTAGCTCCACTGTTTAAGATTGCCATAATAATAAGAGAAAACATTTTCCAAATTCTGTGCAATTTTGGGTGCCGTTTATTCTGAAATTTGGCTTGTATCCAAACTTATTCCCATATGCTTCCATCATTGTGGAAGGATTTTAGTTTCTGGGGAAGTGGCCTGCAGAGCAATGAGCCTATTAGCAGGCGATAAAGGGAAACATGGCCAATTTAAGCAAATAGTTTTACCCTTGGCTAACCACAATGACAACTGAGACAGTAAAAACTATCTATTCAGCTTTTGCAATTATGTGATTTTATGGGAACCAGCAAGGACCAATTTAAATGTCTCCCAGGAGTTACAGTGCTGTTTAAAAGTATCAAGCACTTACATAAGGTGCCTAAGACTTTTACACCATATTGTAGTAATAATATAAAACAGAATATAAAGAGAGGTGGGAGTTTATATTAGACCACTGGAAAATGATGCTGGTGAGGTAGTAATGGGGGACAAAGAAATGGCAGATGAACTTAATGGGTACTTTCCATCTGTCTTCAGTGTGGAAGACACTAGCAGTGTACCAGTGGTCAGAGGGTATCAGGGAGCAGGAGTGAGTGCCATTGCTATTACAAAGGAAAAAGTATCAGGCAAATTCCAAGGTCTAAAGGTGGGTAAGTCACCTGGACCAGATGGACTACATCCCAAATTCCTAAGAGAGGTTGCTGAAGAGATAACAGATGCATTGATCATGATCTTTCAATAATCACTTAATTCTGGCATGGTCCTGAAGAACTGGAAGATTGCAAATGTCACTCCACTCTTTAAGAAGGGAGGAAGGCAAAGGAAAGGAAACATAGAAACATAGAAAATAGGTGCAGGAGTAGGCCATTCGGCCCTTCGAGCCTGCACCACCATTGTATGATCATGGCTGATCATCCAACTCAAAACCTTGTACCTGCTTTCTCTCCATACCCCCTGATTCCTTTAGCCACAAGGGCCATATCTAACTTCCTCTTAAATATAGCCAATGAACTGGCCTCAACTGTTTCCTGTGGCAGAGAATTCCACAGATTCACCACTCTCTGTGTGAAGAAGTTTCTCCTCATCTCAGTCCTAAAAGGCTTCCTTTTACTCTGACCCCTCGTTCTGGACTTCCCCAACATCGGAAACAATCTTCCTGCATCTAGCCTGTCCAATCCCTTTAGAATTGTATATGTTTCAATAAGATCCCCCCTCAATCTTCTCAATTCCAGTAAGTATAAGCCTAGAAGATCCAGTCTTTCTTCATATGAAAGTCCTGCCATCCCAGGAATCAATCTGGTGAACCTTCTCTGTACTCCCTCTATGGCAAGAATGTCTTTCCTCAGATTAGGGGACCAAAACTGCACACAATATTCTAAGTGTAGTCTCACCAAGGCCTTGTACAACTGCACTAGAACCTCCCTGCTCCTGTACTCAAACCTTTTGCTGTGAATGCCAACATACCATTTGCCTTTTTCACCACCTGCTGTACCTGCATGCCCACCTTCAATGACTCAGTGTACAATGACACCGAGGTCTCGTTGCATCTCCCCTTTTCCTAATCGGCCACCATTCAGATAATAATCTGTTTTCCTGTTCTTGCAACCAAAGTGGATAACCTCACATTTATCCACATTAAATTGCATCTGCCATGAACTTGCCCACTCACCTAACCTATCCAAGTTACCCTGCATCCTGTTAGCCTCCTCCTCACAGCTAACACCGCCGCCCAGCTTTGTGTCATCTGCAAACTTGGAGATGCTGCATTTAATTCCCTCGTCTAAATCATTAATATATATTGTAAACAACTGGGGTCCCAGCACTGAGCCTTGCGGTACCCCACTAGTCATAGGCCAGTTTATAGGCCAATTATAGGCCAGTTAGTCTAACCTCAGTGGTTGGGAAAGCATTGAAGAGCATTGAAGTCTATTATTAAGGATGAGGTTTTGGAGTACTTGGAGACTGATGATAAAATAAGCCAAAGGTCAAAGTCAGCATGATTTCTGTAAAGGGAAATCTTGCCAGACAAATCTGTTAGAGATCTTTGAGGAAGTAACAAGCAGGGTGGACAATGGAAAGGCAGTGGATGTCATTTACTTGGATTTTCAGATGGCATTTGATAAGGTGCCACACATGCTTAACAGGATAAAATCCTATGACATTAAAGGAAAGATACTGGCATAGATAGACAAGCAGGAGACTTGTGGAAATAAAAATGGCCTTTTCTGGTTGGCTACCAGTGACTAGTGGTGTTCCTCAGGGGTCACTATTGGGACCACTACTTTTCACATTGTCAGTGATTTGGATAATGGAATTAATGGCTTTGTGGCAAAGTTTACAGATGATATGAAGATAGGTGGAGGGGTAGGTAGTGTTGAGGAAGCAAGACTTAGACAAATTGAAAGAATGGGCAAAAAAGTGGCAGATGGAATACAGTGTTGGGAAATGTACGATAATACGTTATGGTAAAAGGAACAATAGTGTGAATTATTATCCAAATGGGGAGAAAGTTCAAACATCAGTGGTGCAGAGGGACTTGGGAGCCCTCATGCAAGACTCCCAGAAGGTTAATTTATGTGTCGAGTCTCTTTTTGTCTTATTTTAATATGAAATATAAATATTATATATTCATACATTTAATAATATAAGTATTTAATATTATAAATATTAAATCAAAATATTTTATTTTATGGACCTATTTCAAAGAAATCTATAGCATATTACAGGCCCTTCAGCCCACAATGTTGTGTTGACCTTGTAACCTACTCTAGAAATTGCCTAGAATTTCCCTCCCACATAGCCTTCTATTTTTCTAAGCTCCATGTACCTATCTAAAAATATCTTAAAAGACCCCATTGTATCTGCCTCTATCACCTTAACTGGTAGTGCACGCTACACTCCCACCACCCTCTGCGTGGAAAAACTTAACACTGACATCTCCCTTGTACCTACTTCAAAGCACTTTAAAACCATGCCCCCTTGTGATAGCCATTTCAGCCCTGGGAAAAAGCCTCTGACTATCCACACAATCAACTTCTTTTTCTACATGGATCATCAGGTCACGCCTCATCCTCTGTGGCTTCAAGAAGAAAAAGCCAAGTTCACTCAACCTATTTTCATAGGCACACTCTCCAGTCCAGGCAACGTCCTTGTAAATCTCCTCTGCATGCTCTCTATAGTATCCACATCCTTCCTGTAATGAGGTGACCAGAACGGAACAGAGTACTCTATATGGGGACTTACCAAGGTCTTGTATAGCTGTAACATTACCTCATGGTTTTTGAATTCAATCCCACGGTTGATGAAGGCCAACACACCATATGCCTTCTTAACAGCACTGTCAACCTGCGCAGCAGCTTTGAGTGTCCTATGGACATGGACCTCAAGATTTCACTGATCCAGCACACTGTCAAGAGTCTTGCCATAAATATTATATTCTGTCTTCAAATTCGGCCTACCAAAATGATCCACTTCACACTTATCTGGGTTTTACTCCATCTGCCACTTCTCAGCCCACTTCTGCATCCTATCGATGTCACGCTGTAACCTCTGACTACCCACAATGTTCAGAACTTTTGTGTCATCAGCAAACTTACTAACACGCCCTTCTACTTCCTCATCCAGGTCATTTATAAAGATCACAAAGGAGAGGGGTCCAAGAACAAATTCCTGCGGAAGACCACAAGTCATCCTCCATGGAGAATGCGGACCATTCACAACCACCCTTTGCTGTCTGTGGGCAAGCTAATTCTGGATCCACAAAGAAAGGTCTCCTTGGATCCCATGTCTTTCTGAATGAGCCTTAATGTATGCCTTGCTGAAATCCATATGTACTAATCCACTGCTCTACCTTCATCAGTGTGTTTTGTTACATCCTCATCAGGTTCGTAAGGCATGTCCTGCCCTTGACAAAGCCATGCTGACTATCCCTAAAGAGATTATGTCTCTCCAATTGCTCATAAATCCTGCCTCTCAGGATCTTCTCCAATGACTTGCCCATCACTGGTCTATAATTTCCTTGGTTATCTCTGCTTCCTTTCTTGAACAAGGGATCAACATTTGCAAACTTCTAATCCTCTGGTATTTCTTCTGTCCCGATTGATGATGTGAAGATCATCACCAGAAGCTCAGCAATCTCCTCCCTCGCTTCCCTGGAGTACATCTCTTCCTGTACCGGTGATTTATCTAACTTAATACCTTTCAAAAGCTCCAGCACATCCTCTTTCTTAATGTCTATAGACTCAAGCATTTCAGTGCGCTTAAACTCATCCCCACAATTGTCAAGGTTCTTTTCACAGGTGAATACTGAAGCAAAGTATTCATTAAGTTCCTCCACTACCTCCTGCAGTTCAATGCACATGTTTCCACTCTCGCCCCTGATTGGTCCTATTCTCACACAGCTCATTCTCTTGCTCTTCACATTTTTTTTATAATGCCTTGGGGTTTTCCTTAATCCTGCTTGCCAAAGCCTTCTCATGGCCTCTCTATCTGTTCCTCAATAAGTCTGGTGCTATTGGGGATCTATAAAAAACATGCAGTAGAGTTATTGCCCCCTTCCTGTTTCTGACTTCCACCCACACTGACTCAGTAGACAATCCCTCCATGACTTCCTCCTTTTCTGCAGCCGTGATACTATCCCTGATTAGCAATGCCATGCCCCAACCTCTTTTGCCTCCCTCCCTGTCCTTTTTGAAACATCTATAGCCCGGCACACTTAGCAGTCATTCCTGCTCGAGTAATCCTAGTCTCTATGATGGCCATATCATAGGTCTGCATATTGATCCACACTCTAAGTGCTTATGATACACTTTGCATTAAAATAGACATATCTCACACCATCTGGCTGAGTGCTTCTTACTCTGTCATCTGATTATGTTTCCTCAAACTCCCTTCAGCCTCCTTCCTAACTCCTTGAACTTACTGCGCAGGACCTCTACCCCTCTCCTGCCTGTCACTGGTACCAGCATGTACCACGAACTCCAGCAGCTAACCCCCCCCCCCCCCTCAAGAATATTCTGTAACCGCTCAGAGACATCCTGGACCCTAGCACCCAGGAGGCAACTTGCTCTTCTGGCGTCTCTTTTGCTGCCACAGAATCTCCTATCTGTCCCCCTAACTATCGAGTCCCCTATGAACATTGCTCCGCCTGACTTCACCCTATCCTTCTGAGGCTCAGAGACAAAAACAATGCTATTGGTCTGGCTGCTGCTGCCTTGCCCAGGTAGGTCATCTCCCTCAGCAATATCCAAAGGGGTATACCTGTTGCTGAGGGGAATGGCCACAGAGGGACCCTGCACTGACTTCCATCTCCCTTTACCCCTCTCAGTGTTCACCCATCTATTCCCCGAATTCTACACTCTGGGTATAATCATCTGCTCAAAAGTCATATCTATGAATTGCTCTACCTCCCAGATGATATTAGTTTATCCAACTCCAGCTCTTTAATGCAGTCTTTCATGAGCTAGAGTTGGCTGCAGTTCCCACAGGTTTAGTCATCAAGGAGACTATCAGGGTCCATGAATTCCTACATCCTACAGGAGGAGCCATATCTGTCATCCTGCCTGCACTGTACAATGGGCAACCAAGACCAAATCTTCTAACCTGTTTTTGTCCTCGGCCTCTACTCGTCCAAACCTATTGAGTCAAAGCCTGACGCTCCTACTCTCATCACTGGCCCACTCCCAACAACGGCCACCTCGCTTGCCCCTTCTGTATTTCTATTTAATTCGCAGTGCTCTGCTCCCAATGTCGATTGGACCTCTGGAATGTCAGAACACCCGTGAAGCTCTCCTTTAATACTCGCTTCGCTGACCTGCGAGTAACCTCTTCGAAGTGCTCTGCTCCCGATGCTGATTGGGTGTTTGGAATTTCATTTGTACTTTTAATCTATTCCAGGTAAGTGATGAAATTGATGGAAAAAAACTGAGTAACTGAGAGTTGTATGTGCAGAAACACTGCCCAAGGAAGTGAATTAAACTGCCCGGTCCAGATATAGTGACTTTTACTTACTTAGGCTTTAGAATATCAGTTTTAATTTTACCCTCTGGATTTCTAATGTTACTTTGTTTCTTAATATATTCTTCAAGAAGCTTAATGGTGTATTGAGTCTAAGCCTGAGTTATAGATTTTTTTACTCATTTTATAGTTCCCTTTATAGCCAATTTGATTTCAAAACCCTTGATGCATCTAAATTGTCAAACTGGATGCTTTCTGGGAAAAGCCTACAAAAAGTAGTGGATACAGCCCAGTCCGTCACAGGCATTGGGCACATCTACAGGAAAGCAGCATCCATCATCAAAGACCCCCACGTCCAGGCCATGCTCTCTTGTCGCTGCTGCCATTGTGAAGGAGGTACAGGAGCCTTGGGTCACACACCGTCAGGTTGAGGGATAGTTAGTACCCTTTGGTTATCAGGCTCCTGAACCAGCATGGATAACGTCACTCACTTCAACTCTGAATTGATTTCATAGCCTATGGATGCACTTTCAAGGACTCTGCATCAACTGTTGTCAATTTTTTAAAATTTATTACATTTACACAGTTGTCTTCTGTGTGTCAGTCTTTAGTTTTTCATTGATGCTGTTGTATTTCTCAGTTTTGCTCTGAGTGTCTGCAGGAAAATCAATCTCAGGGTAGTATATGGTGGCATATATGTACTTCGATCATAAGTTTACTTGGATCTTTGAACTTTATTCTATGAATGTGCTCAGTTGGGTTGAATTATTTATTACACTGGAAGCCTCGGCTACTACTGCAATTCAAAACTGAACACCCTGGAATCGGAACAATGTCAAAAGAAGGACTCAAACTAACCTGTTTAATTTTGCCAAAAACAATTGAAAGGGCAATAAACTTAGAATTATGCATATCATATTTTCTTTTTAAAAAGTTCCTGGTTTGTGCTACAGGATCATTTCTAATCCTGCTCTTTAATTGGTTCTGCCTGTTGGTTGCCTAACACATAACTGATGCTTGCCTGCTTCCTCAGGCGAACTTGCCCATTGAAATACGACCTAAACCACTTTGAAGTCCTATATGGAAACAAATGACCATATCATTCAGCATTACATTAAATCATGATGACTGTTCACTGATGTATGGACAGAGTAATACTTCATTGTACAGATTGGAGCTGGAACATACATAATTAACACCTGGTCGTTCCAGTGTGTTTTCTGCTAAGATTTTCTTCTATTGCAGCCTCTCGCAATCAATCTAAGGGGAAGACTTATCTGAGGAACATCCTGCATGCTGGTAGGAAGTTAACTCCTTACTGTCAAAATTGCACTTGATAATTATATATATATATATATATTCAAAAAAAAAAATTTCTTGAGAATGATTCACCATCTGCTTTCTAGACTGTCAATTTACAGTTTATAGGTGCATTCTTAGGCATTTGTCTCATTGTTCACAACTCACACACTTTTATGTCAATCAGTGAATACATTTGTGTGAGTACTTTTAACGATGTGTTGCAGGTACACATAGTGACCACTTTATTAGGTACACCCAATACCTGCTCTTTAATGCAAATATATAACTAGCCAATCATATGACAGCAACTTAATGCGTAAAAGCATGCAGACATAGTCAAGAGGTTCAGTTGTTGTTCAGACCAAACATCAGAATGGGGGAAAACTGTGATCTCAGTGACTTTGACTGTGGAATGATCATTGGTGCCAGACAAGATGGTTTGAGTATCTCAGAAATTACCGATCTCCTGGGATTTTCAATAAGGTCACCCCTCATTCTTCTGAATTCCTGTGAGTAGAGGCCCAGAGCCATCAAACAATCCTCATGACAAACTTTTCAATCCCAGAATCATTTTCATGAGCCTCCTTTGAATGCTCTAAAATATCAGCACATCCTTTCTTAGATAAGGTGCCCAAAACTGCTCACATTACTCCAAGGCCTCACCAGTACCTTATAAAGACTCAACGTTACACCCTTGCATCATTAATTATTCAGCAGTACATACAGTAAGGCCTAAAGTATTGAGTACTACTGAAATTTAAAGCAAGGTAGTGTAATGATTAGCACAATTGCTTCACAGTGCCAGTGATCATTTATTGGGGTTTAATCCCTGTTACTGCCTGTAAGGAGCTTGTACAATTTCCCCACAACTGCATGGGTTTTCTCCAGGTGCTCTAGTTTCCTCCCATATTCCAAAGAAGGTATAACTATTATCTCAAGTGTAGCTATGCAGTTAATGCATTGTGGGCATGTTATGCCGACTCAGGAAGAGTAGCGTAGCTTGTGGGCTGCCCAACACAAATCTCACTAATTTGATTTGAAAGTTCAAAGTAAAGTTATTATCAAAGTACTTGTATGCCACTAAATACTGCGCTGAGATTTATTTTCTTGCAGGCATTCACAGTAGAACAAAGAAATACTATAAAATCAATGAAAAAAACTACACACAAAGACAGTCAACCAACATGCAAAAGCCAAACTGTGCAAATACTAAATAAATAAATAAATAAATAAATAGACAGTACTGAGAACAAGTTGAAAGTGAGACCATTGGTTGTGTTCAGCGATCAGCTCATTGTTGTGTTCAATGAAGCTGCCCTTAAAATGACATCACGTCTCACCACCACCATCTTGATTTGATGCAAATAACACATTTTCCTATGTTTTGATATACATGTGAGAGAACTAATTATGTAAACTAGATAAGGACCTACCCACAACCAAATCACTTAGTGGCACAGTTCAATATTGGCCTAGCTCTGTGGCTCCATTTAAGGGTTTTGTCAATGTTACGTTTTTTCACAAAAAGCTGCTAATATTATCACCTTTCAAAGATTCAATGTATGTATGCAGTAAACTGCCAAGATTTGTCTTCCCACACAGAGACACAAAACAAAAACCATGGAACCTGTTCAATGACAAACATCAAACTCCAACACACAAAAATAGAACAAATCGCGCAAATGGTAAAAAGAATTATGAGTGAAAAACACAGAATATAAAAACATCAAACAAGAAAGTCAACAGAACAGTCCAGGAATGTTTAGTTTCAGCTCAGTTGAGTTCAATCTAGTGCTATGTTTTTTGTTGACTCTCCCCTCTCCCCAAGTAACTGATTCTATAGTATTACAGCAGTTTGCCCATTATGCCGTTGGTGTTTAGGGCAGCGATGAAGGTCCTCTATCTCTCTCTGTCCGTACTGCCACACACAGATGTAGAAGGATTCTTCATTGCTGTTTCAATAACATTTTTTTTTTGACCAGTAAAGGTTGTTGGCCCTGAGCTGTATTTCCGAACATGGAGGACCAGTGAGCCACTCTTAGTCCGTCCTCTACCCTTTGACTTGTTTGGCATGGGTGACCCTACCAAGAGCCAAAGCACGCGACCCTGGTTCTACCCAACATAATGTGGCTCTCTGTGTCACTGAGGCGTGCAAGCCTCCAAAACCTACGACAAGGTTGTGGTCCTCTTGGAGGATTCTACGGTATTAAGAACAATAATTTTCCCAACTTTGAGAATATCTACTGGGCTTAGGTGAGAGAAAAGCTTAACCTAGGGCATAATTAGGAACAATTTTTGGGGGTGGAGGTGCACATTATCGTCACCATATTGTATGCACATGTCCATTCCACGTCACTGATGACCTAACAGTACTGTTTTCTGAGCTAGGCCTTCAGCTCCTGCAGGGTAGAAATCCCGGTCCCCATTCTTAAACTGGGAGACTACCTGGTACTTGAAAACAGGAGCAACAATGCCACTGATAATCCAGGGACAATATTCTACCAGTCAGTCAGTGTAAGCTGAAGCTGGAAGTCCCACTGACACTGACCAGAAGACCAGAAGACGTAGGATCAGAATTGAGTCTGATCCTGCATTCGATCATGGCTGTCTTATTACCCCTCTCAACTCCATTTTCTTATCCTCTCCTCATAATCTTTGAAGCCCTTACTAATCAAGAATCTATTGACCTCTACTTTAAGTGTACTCAATTGCTTGGCATCCCCAACTGCCTGTGGCAATGAATTCCACAGATTCACCATCTTCTGGCTAAAAGGCAGAGATACCTTTGCTCTCTCTCTTAACCATACTTCTATTCCACCCAAGCCCCTCCCCTTCTCATTCCCTCACATTCTCTATCTTATCACTTATATTCTATGTTTGCCAGACCACACTCTCTATCCACCTTTCCCATTTCCTCTTTTCCTTCTGAACTTGTTGGGGAAGGGGTTGGGTTTGGCACTGCTTCCTGTGAATCTATCCATGAACTGAGAGTGACCCCAGTGCACCGTGGGTAGTTCCCAGTGAACAGCCAGAATCGTGACAGTGATTGCCAAGTACTCATTCTGTAGGAAATCATTCCCATTGTGCCAGTACAATGGCAAAATTGGGTGGACAGGACAATAGCGTAGAGGTCAGCGTCACACTTCACAGTGCCAGTGACTCGGGTGCAGTTCTGCCGCTGACTGTGAGGAGTTTGTATGTTCTCCCAGTGACGGTGTGGGTTTCCTCCAGGTGCTCTGATTTCCTTCCACTTTCCAGAGACATATTAAAGGGTTAGAATTAGTAAATTGCAACGTTGGCAGTTGCATGGTGACATTTGTGGAGTGCCCCCAGCACACAGAGTCACAGAAAAGTACAACACGGAAACAGGCCCTTCAGCCCATCTAGTCCATGCTGAAACTTTTTGATCTGCCTACCCCATCGACCATAGCCTTGCACACCCTTACTACCCATGTAGATATCCAAACTTTGCTGGAACATTGAAATCCAACCTACATACACCACTTGAGCTGGCAGCTCAATCCACAGCCTCACAACCCTCTGAGTGAAAAAGTTTCTCCACATGTTCCCCTTAAACTTCTCACCTTTCATCCTTAACCCATGACTTTGGATTGTGTTAGTCGTTGACTCAATTGACATATTTCACTGCATGTTTCAATGTACATGTGACAAAGTTAAAGCTTTAAATCTTTAAAACAAAAGGATGGAGATGGGTGTCCAGGGGGAATACTGAGTGATAATGTATATCCAGAATCCATGCATATACGCACAACAGCCAGAGTCTTGTTGACACGAGAATGAGAGAGCGTCCCCGAAGCAAAAGCAAGCTCTGCTACCTGGATCAGCTTGTTGTGTAATCCCGATAGATGTATGGAAGATCATAAGGAGCGTAGACAAGCCAAAAGCACGTAATCTTTCCCCTAAGTGCTAAAAACAAGAGGGCATAAATTGAAGATCAGAGATGAGAGGTTGAAAGGATGCATCAGAAGCAGCTTCTTCACACAAAAGCTGGTGAGTATTTGGAATGAGCTGCTGGAAATAGTGGTTGAGGCAGGCACATTAGCGGTGTTTAAAAGGTATCTCAGAACAGCAGGTGTTTCAAGGGTATACAGATGGATAAGACTAGCTCTCTGGAAGAGTTGGGCCAAAGTTTTTAATGTGAGACCCTCAGACTTTATAACTCTATTGGTGTTGTACTGTCTTAGCAGGACTGGCGATTATTCATTATGCGTGACGTTACCGGTTTAAGATGGTGCTATTGATACCCAGTGACAAAATACAAAACAAAGAAAACTGCTAAATACCTTATGAGTAACTCTTCATTAATAATGATCACCACTAACAATGGAGAGGCGAGGTGAGAGGAGGTGGAGGCGAGAGCGAGGGAAGTCCCAATGTCTGATCGATTTAAGGCCAGGCCGCATTGGGAAAGGTCAGGTGCAGGCTGAATTGTAGTGGAAATGTCCAGGAACAGTGTGGACCACGAGCGAGGAATGATCTAATGTTTGTTTGACTTGAGTGCCGAGCCAGATTGAAAATGTCAGGGTGTCGGTACCGGAGGCGAGGGACAGGCCATTTCTGCTGCTCAGCTCTGCTGAACTGGTGCTGTGGCCTGCTCCAGCTGCAGTGATGCCTGTCTTCACGTCTGTGTCCCACAGCATTGACTCAGCTCTGCTGAACTGGTGCTGTGGCCTGCTCCAGCTGCAGTGATGCCTGTCTTTGTGTCTTTTGTAAAATTTCAGTTCTGAGTGCTATTTGCTTACTTTTATTGTTTGCACAATTCTTTTGTCTGCGCACTGGCTGGTTGGTCATTGCTTTAATGGGTCCTTTTGGGATTCCTCTGTTTTGTGGCTGCCTGTAAGAAGATGAATTTCAAAGTTGTATAGTACTTACATACTTTGATGATTAATGTACCTTGAACATTGCTGCACATCCTGACTAGTATGGAAGAAAAGCTATTGCTGACAGTTGTGAAACAAGACACTGAGCAGAAAAAGGAAAGTAAAGATAGCAAAGGATGTGGAGTGTGGTGTTGGGGGGGTGGGGTGGGAACAGGAGATGGAGATGATTTGGAAGGAGGGCTCTAACAAAGAGAATGTGTTCCTTGCCCAAGTTCCACATGAACAAATAATTCATGAACAAACCTGTAACACTTGCAGATCTCAGTAATGACATCACCGTGGGTCTGCTTTCTATGCTGATGTTTCAGATCTGCTATTGGTTCCTGCAGGGCATGCATACTTCAACAAGCTTTGTGAAATACAAGGAAACAGATGCTTGTTTAATGGAGTAGGACAGCGTAAAGTAATTAATCAAAAGTCCTTATTCGGGGTGTTTCCATTGGTATTAAATTTACTGCTAATCTTCAAGACCAAATCTATCTTGTTACAGATAGTTGACTGACTTGGAATTTGTCCCAGACTAGGTGATATACCAATATTCCAATGAATCTGAATCTCCTCAGGCACTCTTCCTATCATGCTCTACTCATCAGTTCCACTGAATGAGAGCACCCATACACCTCAAGGCTTCTGCATTTGCTTTCTTTACAACAATGTTTCCATGAATGGTGTCTCGCTACATGCTTTCATTCAAAGTTCAGGCAATACTTAGCTTCTCTGTCATTTCTGCCTTTATTCGTTCTCACTTTACACTTAATTTTGAGTTGACTAGTTTATAGTTTGTTCTTGGGAGAAAAGTCTTGAGCTCAAAATACACACTTCTACCTTAGAGTGGAAAAATCCAGATTGACACTACCTGTAGATAATAAATCTGTAAGTGCTTTTCTGGCATTCCACAATTCTTTATTTAATCTACCTTTTTGCATAAATGACAACCCCAGAGCTTACTTTCTGCAGGCCATCATCTACTAGAATAATCTTGTTCACATTATATATAGTGCTGAGAGAGTATGACAAAGGTGTTGTGCATTTAATATTAATATTAAAATAATGAGTGTGTGTGTGTGTGTGTGTGTGTGTATTTAATTAAGCATTCTTGTTCATTTAAATAATTAATTTTGAGCTGTTATGAACCCCAGTTTAAACACCTGTGTTATGAACCCCAGTATCATTCTTGGAACAGTACGTGATGTACTGGAAATCTGTGACTTTGTTTCTTGTAGCGTCACGCGATGACCTATCTCAGCGGTATAACAGCAGCAGCGAAGATTGCCCCAGAGACACACTTTGGGAGAGAGTTGTTAGTGAGAGTGAAGAGTGCAAGCTTCGATCGAACCCAAAAGGGAGTGGATAGTTGATAACGCTGTGCTCTTCAGAGGTGACTGCCATTTTGTAATTCAAACGTGGATTTTTGGCACCCACTTTGGTGACCCCTGCAAAGTCTGTGGTGTGTGGTGACCAGTCCTAGAAAAGGGACTTCTCCTGTCAGTTACGTGGTGAAATTCTCACTTTTTGTGGACTCTTCGAAACAGACCGCATCATAAACTCGCTTCCACTGTAAAGGTACGGTGGCCGCTACGTGAGATCGGTACTCGCGAGGTACCGTTTATCTGCTGAATCGCCTGCGGAAACGTACGGTGGCCGTTTCGGCGTATCTCTGCGAGACTTGCTTCTTCGCTGTATTTTGAATCTCCATCTTAAAGATCATCACTTTGTTACACTTTGAAACTAAAAGTCTCTCCTATCAATTCCCCCGTGAATCCCTTGAAACTTTCTGAACTGACATTCTGAGACTGTGCTCCAGTAAGATTCTGTTAAGAATTGTTCCTAAGTTTAACCGTTTGGGAGCTATAGACGCATAGAGCTGTTAACTTCATTTTAAGTTAGTCGCTTGTTTAATTTTCTGTGTTTCTGCTTGAGTGTTAATAAACTTAGTTCTTTTGCGATAATTCCCTGACTCCGTTTCACATCCATTACTGCTGGATCCACGTAACAGGGCTACCTGTATAAATATGTTATTTGCATACACCATGCTGCCAAGTGATACATCCATATGCCTCGCTTCAACGAAAAGGTGAAGTTACACCTGCATTTGGGACTGCCATCTCTTCTTTGAATTAATTTATTGTTTTGAAGTTTAAAAACATAACAGTGGCAACAAGGATGGGTTTGGAAACTGGTTCAGTTGTTTTAGGTGTTCCACAAAGTGAGTTTGGCATTTCAAAGATACTGAGTTGAAGCCTGCAGATATCCAACTCAGAACTTATACTGGAGAAAAGGAAACTCCTGTGGGAACGACATCTATAACTGGGAAATACAACAGCTAGCAAGCCACATTGAACTTGTATGTGGCAAGAACAGAAGGACCAGAATTGTGAGGACATGATTGGCTGCAACAACTATGATTTGATTGGAGGTCCATCCACAATTGGAATGCTACATGTCCTGCAATGAAACCAATTGAAAGCAAACTTAGAATGGTTCTGAAGGATGCCATGACTGGGCACCATGAACCATTGCCCAACCTCTGTCTCTGGTTGGAAAGTACCTTGGACCAGAAAGGATCATGTTGTTCAGAGGAAGTATGAAACTGATGAAAGCAGGGTCTGACCACAACAGTTTTTGTAAGCAATGTACCTGAGAAAGCTTCTGATATGTTAATCAGGCAGTTACTTGTGAAAGGTGATTTGGTATTTAGCTGGAAGAGAGTTGAAGGACGTTCAGGAAAGTTGCAAGATTTACTGCCACCATGACACCAGACTCAGGGTGGAGTAGCAACACCTTATATTTTGTGTTGGGAGCCTCCAACATTGATTACTCAAGCTTCCGGTAATGCCCCCCCTTCAGCATTCTCCATTCCCATTTCCCTCTCTCACCTAATCTCCTTACCTGCCCATCACCTCTTCCCTTTCTTCCATGGTCTTCTACCCTCTCCATCCAGATTTCCCCTTCTCCAGCCAGTTATCTCTTTCATCAATTGACTTCCAAGCTCTTCTCTTCACCCATCCCCCTCTCCTGGGTTCACCTATCACCTACCACCTTGTACTTCCTCCTCTTCCCCCACCTTCTTATTCTGACTTCTCATCATTTTTCTCCAGTCCCAATGAAGGGTCTTCGTCCCAAATGTTGACTCTTTATTCTTTGCCATAGATGCTGCCTGGTCTGCTGAGTTCCTCCAACATTTTGTGTGTGTTGCTAGAAGCACATATATTACTATATAACAAAATTTTAAAAATATTTTGATAACTGTATTTCAATATAATTGGTTTATTTTCTAATCCTATGTATTTTATTTTATATATTTAAATACATTATCCTGAGAAGAGGTCCAAAGGGATCCATGGAATAAAAATGGTTAAGAACCTCTGATATACACGGTGCTGCCTTCATAGCAAAGTTTAACAGGCTGGTAAGTGTATACACACTGCCCTATTGTTCCTATATTGTTCAGGGAGCGACCATTCCCCACTGAACATCGACGGCTCCTCAGTAGAGATCATTAAGAGCACCAAATTTCTTGGTGTTCACCTGCTGGAGAATCTCATCTGGTCCCTCAACACCAGCTCCATAGCAAAGAAAGCCCAGCAGCGACTCTACTTTCTGCGAAGGCTGAGGAAAGTCCATCTCCCACCCCCCTCCTCATCACTTTCTACAGGGGTTGTATTGAGAGCATCCTGAGCAGCTGCATCACTGCCTGGTTTGGAAATTGCACCATCTCAGATTGCAAGACCCTGCAGCGGATAGTGAGGTCAGCTGAGAAGATCATCGGGGTCTCTCCTTGTCAAGCCTGCACTGTTTTTGTGCACTTTATGCAGTCCTGTGTAGGTCTATAGTCTAGTGTAGCTTTCTCTGTGTTGTTTTTTATGTAGTTCAGTCTAGTTTTTGTACTGTGTCACGTAACACCATGGTCCTGAAAAACGTTGTCTCATTTTTACTATGTGCTGTACCAGCAGTCATATTCGAAATGACAACAAAAGTGACTTGACTATACACAGTGCAACATATTGTAATCTGGCAACATAACATGAGTCTGACATTTGCACAATGTAATGTTATATATGTTACTTTATAACCATATAACCATATAACAATCACAGCACCGAAACAGGCCATCTCGGCCCTCCGCGTCCATGCTGAACTCTTAATCTCACCTAGTCCCACCTACCCACACTCAGCCCATAACCCTCCACTCCTTTCCTGTCCATATACCTATCCAATTTTACCTTAAATGACACAACTGAACTGGCCTCTACTACTTCTACCGGAAGCTCATTCCACACAGCTATCACTCTCTGAGTAAAGAAATACCCCCTCGTGTTACCCTTAAACTTCTGCCCCCTAACTCTCAAATCATGTCCTCTCATTTGAATCTCCCCTACTCTCAATGGAAACAGCCTATTCACATCAACTCTATCTTTCCCTCTCAAAATTTTAAATACCTCGATCAAATCCCCCCTCAACCTTCTACGCTCCAATGAATAGAGACCTAACTTGTTCAACCTTTCTCTGTAACTTAAGTGCTGAAACCCAGGTAACATCCTAGTAAATCATCTCTGCACTCTCTCTAATTTATTGATATTCTTCCTATAATTCGGTGACCAGAACTGTACACAATATTCCAAATTTGGCCTTACCAATGCCTTGTACAATTTTAACATTACATCCCAACTTCTGTACTCAATGCTCTGATTTATAAAGGCCAGCGTTCCAAAAGCCTTCTTCACCACCCTATCTACATGAGACTCCACCTTCAGGGAACTATGCACTGTTATTCCTAGATCTCTCTGTTCCACTGCATTCCTCAATGCCCTACCATTTACCCTGTATGTTCTATTTGAATTATTCCTGCCAAAATGTAGAACCTCACACTTCTCAGCATTAAACTCCATCTGCCAATGTTCAGCCCATTCTTCTTACCGGCATAAATCTCCCTGCAAGCTTTGAAAACCCACCTCATTATCCACAACACCTCCTACCTTAGTATCATCGGCATACTTACTAATCCAATTTACCACCCCATCATCCAGATCATTTATGTATATTACAAACAACATTGGGCCCAAAACAGATCCCCGAGGCACCCCGCTAGTCACTGGCCTCCATCCCGATAAACAATTATCCACCACTACTCTCTGGCATCTCCCATCTAGCCACTGTTGAATCCATTTTATTACTCCAGCATTAATATCTAACGACTGAACCTTCTTAACTAACCTTCCATGTGGAACTTTGTCAAAGGCCTTGCTGAAGTCCATATAGACTACATCCACTGCCTTACCCTCGTCAACATTCCTCGTAACTTGTTCAAAAAATTCAATAATGTTTGTCAAACATGACCTTCCACGCACAAATCCATGCTGGCTACTCCTAATCAGATCCTGTCTATCCAGATAATTATTAATACTATCTCCAAGAATACTTTACTCATAGGTGAAAGAGTCTAGGACATTCAATTATAAACAGTTGATAATTTGTTAACTAACTTATCAAGTGTTATATTAGAATACATCCACTGTCAAAATATTTTACAGAACTCTGGAATTTTTTTCAACAGTTTGGCAGGAGTTCATGCTTCTCACCTCCACCATACTTCATTAAAGAAATCTTCCACAAAAAGTCGTCGTTCTTAAGTGTTAATTAAAGAAAATTGAAACTCAAATCTCTGTTCATTTTCACAGTTCAGACACATGAAAATGCTTGTTAAACCGACCACTGTGTGTGGCCATGGAATGGCAATTGACACAGTTGAATGGTGATTCACAAGTTACTTCACAAAAGAACAAATTCACCTAAGGACAAAATTCTCACAAGCAATTCATCCTAACTACCCGTCTTTTGATCCAACAAAGCTTCAAATTACTTTTACCCCTGAAGGGATTAAAGGAGCAAAGGTCTTCAACAATTGCACAGATCACCACAGATCTGAAGGGGATCAGAGGAAAATAATGGGCTTCACAACCAAAAACCAATTTTACTCTATAGGGAATCCAAACAGCATTAATTAAATACAGCGCATTGAATGTCTGATTAAGGAAATTATGTCAAAAGTTATCAAACCAGAATTTTAGTTCATGAATGATATTTCCCTTTATATAAGGTACCACACATAGCCTTTGATCAACATGACAGGTCCTAATTCAAATATACATTTGGGTCTCATTATCTTTTCCTTGTGGTGACTGGTTGTCAGGAACAAAGAGAACTCAAACACTAGGACTATATTTGAAGAGTTGTGGCTGTCCTTTAAGTATAATATTTATTTATGAGTTCAATAAAAGCTTTGCTAAACATCAGGCAAAATTAAATTGCTGGAATAGAATAATCTCAGGAATATTGACACAGAATCTTAAGTAATCAAAGGCTGGGTTAATTCAATGTGGTGTGGAGTTTCGGACAGGACATCTAAAATTCCAGGCTTCTCTATGTGGCATGAAGATGTTTTACAGAGCTGTTTTCCTCAACCACTGAAATTATTATTTTTTGTTGTTTTTACATGTACATCTTAGAATTGTGATACAATATCAAGCGGCAAGGTGATGTAGTGGTTAGCAGAACGCCTTACGGTACCGGTGACCCAGGTTCGGTTTGCACACATTGAACTACCTGTAAGGAGGTTGTATGGTCTCCCTGTGACTGCATGGGTTTGCTCCGGGTGCACAGTCCAAAGACACACTTAATTGTTCATTGTAAATTGTCCCATAGTTAGGCTCAGGTTAAATTGGGATTGCTTTGTGGCATGACACAAAGGACCGGAAGGCCCAACTCTGTGCAGTATCTCAATAAGATTTTTTAAAAATTGCACATGATGAACTTATACTAATTTGGTCGTCTATCCCTGCGAAGCATGCACACTAGCATATACCATGTATATGGCACAGAGAACACACGGAAAGAGAGGAATGGACTCTTTTGGCCCTTTGAGCTGAGCCGACCAACAATCCCCCGAGCCTAATCACAGGACAATTTACCAATTGCATCATCCGTCATACCACACTCACTTGCATCATTTGAAGCAGGAATTAGATCATGTGTTCTGCCCTGGAAATATTGGCCTCTCGCAGAGAGCCATGTTTTCACGGCACCTCATTAGTAATCATATTCCATAAAGACCTGCCCAGCCACTTCAGCACTGTGTTGTAGTGAATTTTGGAGGCAATCCGGAGATTTAGGAGGCTATCATGAACTGCACCAGTTCCATTTTGTTGCAGGATCAAACAAAAATGCCAAATCCTTACAGATCTGCTCACATTGCACAAAGCAGTCTCCTCAGATAATGTGAAATAAATGGAGGAAATGCTGGAAGTATTCAGCAGGTCAGATAGTAATGTTCAACATCAATCACCTTTCAGCAGAATCAGACTAAAGTAGGTTAACAATAGACGTTTTACGAACTAGGTAATGGTGCTCCGTTTATCTAAAACATTCCTCTTCACCCAATCTTACTTACTTACTGCCTGTTATGCTACATATGGTTTAGCTACTCAACCCAGTGGAACCATTTCTAGTGACAGGAAAAGAGGCAAAGCTGGGTTACTGGCACCATTTCTTCTCCTTGCCTGCCTGATGCCCCTCCCCCTTCCCTTTCTCTCATGGTCCACTCTCCTCTCCTATCAGGTTCCTTCTTTTTCAGCTCTTTACCTTTTCCACCTACCACCTCCCAGCTTCACTCTGTCCCCCTTCCCACACCTACCTGGCTTCACTCATCACCTTCTAGCTTGTACTCCTTCCCCTCCCCCCACCCTCTTACTCCAGCTTCTTCCTCCTTCCTTTCCAACCCCGAGGTAGGGTCTTGACCGGAAAACTCAGTTGTTTTTTTTTCATTTCCATGGATGCTGCCTGACCTGCTGAGTTCCTCCAGCATTTTGTATCTGTTACTCTGGATTTCCAGCTTCTGCAAGATCTCTTGTGCTTATGTACATTCTTGTTCTACTTATTGGAAATTAATGATATTGCTGCCACAGATTTTTATCTACGTGGTTAACATTTAATTTCTAACATTCCAATTTCCTTCTGTTTTACTCTCGATTTTCAAGCTATAGTTTTGTGTTCCTGGTTAAAAATATTTACTTCAATGTTTATTTCCCCAACATTTCCATCCTGCCAGAGCACCCTTGGGATTTGCTTTCTAAGGCAGGAGGAGCACTTGATCTACTTTGTTAAAACGATAATCTTCTGCTTTCCTATATGAAATGAACAATTCGGACAAGAAAAGAGGGCTTCAGGTTCTTTTTCAGGAGAGAAATGTTGCTCCAGGTCCAGAGGTGAAAAGGGTAATCAGCACATGTGAAAAACAGCTGCTTCTAGGGTGAAAGTGCGAAGTCAAAGCACTAGTCCTGTGATTTCAGCCGCTCTGGAAAATACAGGCCTATTTGTTTGAAATTAATAATTACATTTTTATCCTGGAGCATTATTCAATAAGAATTCATATCCTTTCTCACGACACTCAGTAAAAGAGTCACTAGAAAAGCAGACATTAGAGGGTTTTTTGTTTTCATGAATCACTGAAATTAGCAGAAACGAGGGGCCACTGCATTAATAGCTCATTGCTTAAGTCCTTTTCATGTTATTTTACACTACTGTCACAGTAGCTTTTTATAATGCATTTCATATTAAATATTCCCCTATATTTCTCAGCTTTTTTCCTGTTCTTTAAACTTATCCTTATATCTTCTTATAAATACATTCAAAATACAAAGTAAATCTATTATCAAAGTAAGCATATATCATCATATACTACCTTGAGATTCAGTTTTTGCAGGCATTCACAGTAGACCAGTGGAATACAATAGAATCAATGAAAAACTACACACAAAGACTGACAAACAGCAACTTGCAAAGAAACCCATGTGCAAAGGAACAGAAACTGCAAATAATAAATGAATAAATAGACATAAATGTGAGTAAGTCTGTAGATGCCGGAAACCCAAAGCAGCACAAACAAAATGATGGAGGAACTCAACAGGTCAGGCAGCATCTGTGGAAAAGAGTAAATAATTGCTGTTTCGGGTAAAGACTCTTCTTCAGGACTGAGAAGGAAGTGGGAAGATAAAAGGTGCAGGGAGGGGAAGGAGGCTAGCTGGAAGGTGATAGATGAAGCCAGGTACGTGGGAAAGGACAAGAAGGACTCTGATAGGAAAGGGGAGAGAACCGTAGGAGAAAAGAAAGGAGGAGGCGGAGAAGTAATCGGCAGGTGGAAAGGTAAAAGGTCAGAGTGGGGAATAGAGGAAGGGGGAGTGGAATTTGTTTACTGGTAGGAGAAATCAATATTTATGCCATCAGGTTCGAGGCTACCCAGACAGAATATAGGGTGTTGCTCCTTCACCCTGAGAGTGGCCTCATCTAGATGCAAGAGGGGACCATGGACTGAAACAGCGGAATGGGAATTAAAATGTTTGGCCACTGGGAAGTCCCAGTTGTGGCGGATGGAGCAGAGGTCCCTTAATTAATGATGGGTCTTACCAATGATGAGAAGGCCTTATTGCAAGCAGCAGCCACTGGAGTTTAGAAGCTGGCTGGTGGTGTAGTTGTATCCACACCGGACTTCAGGGTGGGGGGGTCCCAAGTTCAAATCCAGCTGGCTCCTGCATGCTTTCCACTCATGCTGGGTTGATCCTCCAGCTAACAGCCCAGGCTCATTAAAAAAACAGGCAAATGCTAAAGAGACAGCAAGATTGCCGTCTGATGTGCCACTAGGAGCAGAAAAGAGAAACAACACGAGCCCGGAGGGCTGCTGGTTGGAGGAATTGTACTAGGCTCGTTGAGGGCAGGGTGAGATGAACTGATGTATCTCTGCTGGAGAGGGTGAGGAGTGAGCCCACTGGTGTGTTTCAGAGCACAGGACTGCCGGCATGTTCGTGTGGTTGTCAGGAATGATGGACCAGTACTGGAGGGCTGGGTGGATCTGGTTCTCCAGGTCCCAGATGAACAGGGTGAGGATCTAAAAAGATGGGATCTTGGACTGGGGGTCAATCTCTATTTCAGCTGTGTTGAACAGTTGTGACAGGATGTCCACCTTGTCCTTGGAACTGGGTTATGAAGAAATGGTGAAGTTAAGTTGCTGGAAGAACAGAGTCCATCCAGTGAGCCTGACATGGGTTGAGTTGGTGGGTCTGTGGAATGGACATTGGGTTCTGATTGTTAGACCAGATTAGAAAGAGCTCAGAGTTCCCCATCACCAGTGTCTCCATTCCTCCAAGGCCCATTTAATGGCCAGGAGCTCCCTATCTCCTACTCCATAATGGTGCTGTGTAGGGTTAAATTTGCACAAGAAGAAGGCACAAGCTTGAGTCTGTCTGGTCCTCGATAGGAAAGAATGACCCCAGCGCACAGGTCGGATGTGTCTACCTCTACCACAAAAAATCTGGAGGGGTTCAGATGGCAGAGAATGGGGCAGTGGTAAAGCATCTTTTTAGCTCCTTGAAAGTGTGTTCTGTGGCAGCAGATCAGATTGCTCATGAGGTACAAGTGTTAATTGGTAAAAGGAGCATCAGTTTGTTTGTAGTTTCTGATGAAACGGTGGTAAAAGTTGGAGAAGCCCAAGAAGCACTCTAATTGTTTGAGGGAGTACAGTCAGCACTATTCAACAATGACATGCACTTTCTCTGGGTCTATGGTTATGCCGTGGGTGGAAGCATATGACCCGGGAAGAAAATTTCTGGAAAGTGGAACTGGCATTTCTCTAAACTGCAGTACAGTTGGTTCTGAGGAGAGGTTGAAGGATTGAATGGACATGATAGACATTGTCTTGGTGGTCCCTGGAGAAGATGAGAAGAGGTAGTTAAACACATACCTGTGTAGAATGTCTTGCAGGATCTCATTAATGAAGACTTTGGAAATGGCTGGTCTGTTAGAAAGTTTCAAAGGCATCACCAAGTATTTGTACTGGCCAGTGCGTTATGAACGCAGTCTTCCACTCATCCCCCTGGCGGGTGTGGATCAGGTTGTATGTGCTCTGTAGATCCAGTTTGATGGGGATCTGGGCACAATGGAGATTTCTGTAGGCATTACCCATCAAGCAGAGAGGGTAGTGTTTCTCAATGGTGGTTTTGTTAAGTCCAGAGTAGTCAATGCAGGGTCAAAAAACCTTATCTTTCTTTTTGATAAAGAAGAAGCTTGCCCCAGCTGGGGAAAGGGGTGGTCAAATGAAACTGTGCTGTAGTCATTCAGCACTGTAGTCATCGATTGCTTGGGTCTCAGAAGGGGAGAGGGAGAAGAGATAAACTCGGGGAAGGGTGATGCCCAGCAGATCGTGCAGATGTGTGGTCTGTGAGGTGGCAGGGTACTGAAGGCAATGGTTAAGTTATGGTACTCAACAGTTTTTAATGAATTGCAGACTCTTCTACTTATCGAGGGAGTTAACTGCAGTTTTGATTATTGCTGTTAACTTTGCTCCCTGTGCTAGTGCTGGAGAAACACTGCAGGAGCTCTTAAGATGCAATCTGCATCCTCAAGGCCACTCACCCCAATGGTTTCTTCATCATTGCCGGTCACTTCAATTATGCCAACTTAAAAACAGTCCTAACAAAGTTCTACCTCTATGTCAACTTTGCAACCAGAGGGGAGAATATATTAGACTTGTTTATACCAATGTTCACGAAGCCCTTAAGGCTATCTCCTGCCCTCATCTCATACTCAGACCACATACTTATTTTGCTAATCCCTGCATACAAACCACTGGTTAAAAGGGTCAAACTAGTTTACAGGAAGATTGGGAAATGGCCAAAAGCTGCCACCTCAGCTCTACAGGATTGCTTTGAAAGCACAGGCTGGAGTATATTCACGGGGGTGACAACATACAGACTGGAGCAACACGTAAAACATGTTGGAGGAACTCAGCAGGTCGGGCAGCATCCGTGGAAACGAGCAGTCAACGTTTCAGGCTGAGACCCTTCGTCAGGACATCCGAAGTTGACAGTCGTGATGAAGGGTCTCGGTCCAAAACATTGACTGCTCGTTTCCACGGATGCTGCCCGACCTGCTGAATTCCTGCAGCGTGTTGTACTTGTTGCTTCGACCCCAGCATCTGCAGTGTCCTTTGTGAACCTACAGACTGGAGTGTATTCAGGGAGCTGGCTATGTCACCATTGATAAATATGTGGGATTGGTAAATGGCCACAGAGGAAAGTGCATTGAGGATGTTACCATGATTCAACTCTACACTACCAGAAACCATGACTGACTGCAGAGGTTTGTGCACTGCTTAGGAATCAGGACCTTGCCTTCAGATCGGGGACAGGACGACTCTAAGGTCAGCAAGAGTCACTCTCTACTGTGCCGTCAGGAAGGCAAAGTGAGAATGCACACAAAATCCACAGACACCTTTTTGACACCAGGGGCATATGGCATATGTGGCAAGAGATACAAATCATAACCGATTATAAGTCCACCCTGCGCATCAACAACAGTGAAGCCTCCCTTCTTGATAGGCTGAATGATTTCTATGTACGATTTGACCTTCTGAAGGATGTAACATTGAGGAAAGCCCCCTCGACTTCCAGAGGAACAGACCTCCTGTCTGGCCACAACCGAGGACAGGAGGACCCCAGCCAGGGTGAACTCACACAAAGCAGCAGGGCTGGACAACATACCTGGTCAGGTGCTGAGGTCTGTGTGATGCAGATAACTGAAGGGGTTAACAGGCATCTTCAATATCTCTCTGAAACAGACCACTGTCACTGCAGGTTTCAAGGCAGCCACCATCATTCCAGTGCCCAAGAGAGCGACGGTAACTGGCCTAAATAATAATCGCCCAGCGCACTGACTTCAAAAATTATGGAACAGTTTGAGCAGCTGCTAATGGATCATATAAAATCCCACCTTCCAGCTACATTGGACCTCTTCCAGTTCAGCTACCAGTCAAACCAGTCCACTGATAATGCAATAGCCTTGGCCCTCCACTCCATCCTGTTCCACTGAGACAATGATGCCTTGTATGCAGGAATGTTCAGGTATGATGTTGTGGCCATCACTGAATTGTGGCTGAAGGACAGTTGTAGTTAGGAGCTGAATGTTCAAGGTTACACGTTATATAGGAGAGATAGGAAGGTAGGCAAAGAGCTCTATCGGTAATGAAAGGCATCAAATCAGTAGAAAGATGTGACATAGGATCAGAAGATGTTGAATCCTTATGGGTTGAGTTAAAGTGCAAGGTAAAAGGACGTCGATGGCAGTTATATACAGGCCTTCCAAAGGTGGCTAGGAGGTGGACCACAGATTACAATAGGAGATAGAAAAGGAAGGCGTGTCAAAAGGGCAATGGTGTGGTAGTCATGGGAGATTTTAACATGCAGGTCGATTGCGAAAATCAGGTTGGTAATGGATCTCAAGAGAATGAGTTTGTTGAATGCCTAAGAGATGGCTTTTTAGAGCAGTTTGTCATTGAGCTTACTAGGCGATCAGCTGTATTGGATTGGGTGTTATGTAATGAACCAGAGGCACTTAGGGAGCTTAAGGTGAAAGAGCCCTTAGGAACAAGTAATCACAATATGATTGAGTTCAACTTGAAATTTGAGAGGGAGAAAGTAAAGTCTGATGTAACAGTGTTTCAGTTGAGTAAGGGAAATTACCGTGGTATGAGAGAGAACTTGGCCAAAGTAAATTGGAAGGAGATGCTGGCAGGGATGTCAGCAGAGCAGCAATGGCGTGCATTTCTAGGGAAAAATGAGGAAAATTCAGGACATGTGTATTCCAAAAATGAAGAAGAACTCAAATGGTAAAATAGTACAACCGTGGCTGATAAGGGAAGTCAAAGCTGTTGTAAAAACAAAAGGAAGGCCATACAACAAAGCAAAAATTAGTGGGAAGATAGAGGATTGGGAAGTTTTTAAAAACCTACAGAGAACAACTAAAAAATCATTTGAAGGGAAATATGAAAGCAAGCTAGCAAATAATATCAAAGTGGATAGTAAAAATTTTTCAAGTATGTTAAAAATAAAAAGGGAATGAGAGTGGATACAGAATCGCTAGAAACTGAGACAGGAGCAGTAATAACGGGGAACAAGGAGATGGCTGATGAAGTTAAATGAGTATTTCGGATCAGTCTTCACTGTAGAAGACACTAGCATTATGCCTGATGTTGTAGTGTGTGAAGGAAGAGAAGTGGGTGCAGTTACTATTACAAGAGAGAAGATGCTCAAAAAGCTGAAAGACCTAAAGGTACATAATTCAAGTCACACGGACCAGATGAACTGCACTCTAGGGTACTGAAAAAGGTAGCTTTATAGATTGTGATGGCATTAGAAATGATCTTTCAAAAATAATTGGACTCTGGCATGGTGCCAGAGGACTGGAAAATAGCAAATGTTACTTCACTCTTTAAGAAAGCAGGAAGGCAGCAGAAAGGAAGTTATAGACCAATTAGCCTGACCTGACCTCAGTGGTTAGGTGTCAGAGTCATTAGATGAGGTGATGGAGTACTTAGTTACAAAGGACAAGATAGTACAAAGTCAGCATGTATTTCTTCAGGGAAAATCTTGCCTGATGAACCTGTTGGAATTCTTTGAAGAGATTACAAGTAGGATAGATAAAAGGGATGCATTGGACTTTCAGAAGGCTTTTGAGCAGGTGCCACGTATAAGTTTGCTTACCAAGTTAAGAGCCCATGGTATTACAGGAAAGTTACTGACATGGTTAGAACATTGGCTGATTGATAGGAGACAGTGAGTGGGAATAAAAGGATCCTTTTCTGGTTGGCTGCCAGTGACTAGTGGTGTTCTACAGGGGTCGGTGTTGGGACTACTTCTTTTTATGCTGTATACAAATAATTTAGATAATGGAATAGATGGCTTTGTTGCCAAGTTTGCAGATGATACGAAAATTGGTGGAGGGGCAGGTAGTGTTGAGGAAATAGTTAGGATGTAGAAGGACTTAGAAAGATTTGGAGGATGGGCAGGTGAAATACAATGTTGGAAAAAGCATGGTCATGCACTTTGATAGTAGAAATAAATGTGGGGACTATTTCCCAAACAGAAAAATATCCAAAAATCTGAGATGCAAAGGGACTTGGGAGTCTATGTGCAGAACACCCTAAAGATTAACTTGCAGGTTGAGTTGGTGGTGAGGAAGGCAAATGCCATGTTAGCATTCACTTCAAGAGTTCGAGAATACAAGAGCGAGGATGTGATGCTGAGGCTTTATGGGGCACTGGCAAGGCCTCACCTTGAGTATTGTGAACAATTTTGGGACCCTCATCTTAGAAAAGATGTGCTGGCATTGTAGAGAGTCCAGAGGAGATTCACAAGGAAGATTCCAGGAATGAAAGGGTTATCATACGAGGAACGTATGATGGCTCTGGGTCTGTACTCGATGGAATTCTGAAGGATTGGTGGGGGGGGGGGGCAGAATCTCATTGAAATCTTTCGAATGTTGAAAGGCCTACACAGAGTAGATGTGGAAAGGATGTTTCCCATGGTGGGAGAGTCTAGGACGGGGGTCGGCAACCTGCGGCTCCCGAGCCATTTGTGGCTCTTTCACCTCTGTGCTGCGGCTCCCTGTGGCTTTGGGAAATAATTGGTCAGTATTTAATTAAAATGTATTTTATGTTAGTTTGTTAGCTTTTGAAATGTAATTATGGTGATCTTGTACAACCTAAGTGTAGCGACACATTTCCTGCCACATCCGAAACGGCTCACAATTAGCCAGCATTCCGGCTAAGGGAGATAGCCTACGGGGGTTTGTGAGTACGCGTCTTTTGCAGCATCTGCGTCCATGGGGGCTGGGTTGAGGGAGGCTTAAAAGCAAGGCTGTTTAGTTCGAATAAAGCTATCTTTGACTGCAGTTTACTGACACCGCTACAACGTGTTTTTATCGCTGGCTGTCCAGACGGAAGGTGCTGAAACGCTTTGTCGCGTGTCTGGAAGAAGTGAAAACTTTCCTGGGCAGCAAAGGGCTCACCTTTCCTGAGCTGGAACAGCCAGAGTGGCTGGAAAAGCTACACTTCATGGTAGACATGACAGCGCACCTGAACACGCTGAACACAGCTCTTCAGGGGAAAGGACGTACAGCCCTGCACATGTTGGAGGATGTTTTGGCATTCGAGCGCAAGTTGACAGTGCTTGCCAGAGATTTACAGAAAGGCACTTTGTCTCACTTCCCCAATTTGAGAGAGTTCAAACAAGGTCACGACATGATAATTTCGGAGTATTTACATTCTGCAATCATCGCAATGCAAACATCGTTTGGGAAACGCTTCTGTGAGTTCAGAGAGGAAAAAAACACATTATCCTTCCCGGTCACTCCCTTAAGCATCGATCCTTCCCTACTGAATACGACTGCATTGGCAGGTGTGAGTCAACCTGATCTTGAGATGGAACTGGCCGACATAGCCGACAAAGACATATGGGTGTCCAAGTTTAGACGCTTGACAGCAGACCTTGAAGATGTTGCCCGTCAGAAGGCCGTTCTTGCTCAGAAACACAAATGGAGTGATATTGAAAACCTCACAGATGACAGCTTGCGATCCTGTGTAAAGATGAAGGTGACATCATACAGCCCTGATGTGCAGACGCTGTGCGCTGAGGTCCAGGAGCAGAAATCCCATTAACCAAGTATGATAAATATTTTAATTGCCTATTATTTTACTCATATTCATATTTTTTCATTGTTCAGTGAAATAGTCCTTTCATTTTTCAGGATGACAGCTGGCTGACGTTATTTTTGGTTTGCTGCTGGCGGAAAATTTAAGTTCGGCGTTTTTCATAAATACAAGAAGGACTCAAATAGACATTGAATATTTTACTTAAAAGTAACTTTCAACCCAACGTCTTTTTTTCGGAGTTCAAAATGTTTTTGTTGCATGCAGAAATGTAATTTCGTTTTCTCTGCAGGAGTTCATCAATTTCATAAATGCAACACATTATAGTTTGTTTATACATAGCATAAAGGCAAAAAAAACGTTGTATGCAGTGTTATTTCATTTTAAATGTCAAACGGGTTTTGCGGCTCCCAGTGTTTTCTTTTCTGTGGGAAACGGGTCCAAGTGGCTCTTTCAGTGGTAAAGGTTGCTGACCCCTGGTCTAGGACAAGAGGGCACAGCCTCAGAATAGAGGAGTGTCCTTTCAAAACAGAGATGCGGAGGTATTCCTTTAGCCAAAGGTTGGTGAATTTATGGAATTTGTTGCCACATGCAGCTGTGGAGGCCAGGTTTTTGGGTGTATTTAAGGCAGAGATTGATAGGTTCTTGATTGGACATGGCATCAAAGGTTACAGGGAGAAATCCGGGAACTGGGATTGAGGAGGAGAAAAAAAAGGATCAGCCATGATTGACTGGCAGAGCGGACTCAATGGGCCAGGTGGCCTAATTCTGCACCCATGTCTATGGTCTTATATTATTCATCAACTTCAGCTCAGCATATAAAATGATGATCCATCAGCAGCTGGTGAATACTGTTACAGACCCCGTAACAGGTTAACGAACCAGCAGAAATGGAGAACACTTTGGAGTCTGGTATTGCTATTTACTAAAGCTCGTTTATTAGTAACTACGCAATACAGTAATATAAATTCAGATATATCAAACAGGTCAGCAAAGTTCATGCATATATAAGTGCGGAAATATATAAAAGCCAAGCTTCTTCAAGCTTAGGAGGTAATTGGAAACAGTCTTATGATAGAATGTAAGATAGTTCAGTTCAATGCTCAGGTTAATTATTGAGAAATGTTTGTAATCCAAAGGCGAATGTTGTGAGAGGACAATTACGTTGATATTCCACAGATTCCATGACAGCAATACAAAATAACAATAGCAGTAGGTTTTATCTCTGAAGTTGTTCCACTCCACACACGAAGTATCACCGACAGTGATCTTCAACGAATATCCTTTCAACACAAGTGGTACCACACCCAAATTCAGCTACGGGACATCTCAAAGTGGTGGCCACAGGATTCTCAAACAGAATCCACGTATGGATTATCACCAACAGCAGCTTATCACAAAGGGGAGCATCTTCAAGGGAACCACCACCCAGGCAAGGGTCAACACACCTGTAGATTCCACAAGGTTACCCCAATCACACAACGTGATAGCCGCTTATCCAGTTCCACGACATACGAAATAACTCCAACAGTGATTTGCCACAGGGGTGCCTTTCTTCAGTGAATTACCACACCCAGACAAAGGGTAAATACACATGTGGTATTCACAATGGTTTCCCCTCACCAGAGAACCACTCCTATGGATTAACTAAGTGGCACAATCACTTTAGTAGTCGAATGGAAACAAACTCAACCTCACAGGCTACTTAGACAGAGTAATTTATCAATACTCTGGATCAATCTCAGCTCACCCCTTTTGGGCTACTGAAAGTTTAAACCAGCGACTGACTCACTGGTGTCTTTCGTTGACCAAAACCGTCTTGACTCTAACTGTGTCATTGTATATTCAAATCAACAGACAGACATACTTTATTGATCCTGAGGGAAATTGGGTTTTGTTACAGTCGCACCAACCAAGGATGGTGGAGAAATATAGCAATATAAAACCATAAATAATTAAATAATGATAAGTAAGTTAAGCCAAGTCCAGAACCAGCCTATTGGCTCAGGGTGTCTGACACTCCGAGGGGGGAGTTGTAAAGTTTGATGGCCACAGGCAGGAATGACTTCCTATGACGCTCAGTGTTGCATCTCGGTGGAATGAGTCTCTGGCTGAATGTACTCCTGTGCTTAACCAGTACATTAGGGAGTGGATGGGAGACATTGTCCAAGATGGCATGCAACTTGGACAGCATCCTCTTTACCGACACCACCATCAGAGAGTCCTGTTCCAGCCCCACAACATCACTGGCCTGACAAATGAGTTTGTTGATTATGTTGGTGTCTGCTACCCTCAGCCTGCTGCCCCAGCACACAACAGCAAACATGATAGCACTGGCCACCACAGACTCATAGAACATCCTCAGCATCGTCCAGCAGATGAGCTGCAGAGAAACCATAACATTCGATTGTCCATCAAATAACTCCATCTCTGTCTCTCTCCCCTCTCCCCCCCTCTCTTACCCCATCCTCCCTCTCCCCCCCCAAACAGTGTCTAAAAGTCAGTCTCATTCTCCCAGCATTTTAAAGTGACAGTCCACAGAAAACATGAACCCTAGGGGTACATAACAGTATTGTGGTCCTTGCTGGGACTCAACACGCTCTCTATAACTGGATCTTGGTGGTCTTGATGGAAAGACCTCAGTTATTCCGAGCTGGCAGCAACATCTCAAGCTCCATCACGCTGAGCACTGGTGGCCCCCAGGATTAGGTGTTCAGCCTGCTGCTGCTCACAGAGTTGACTCACGGCTGCCCTGCCAGATTCAGTTCAAACCCCATCATCAAGTTCGCTGATGGTAAAACAGTGATTGGCCTCATCAGCAACAGTGATGGGTTGGCATAGGGAGTCTTGTCAAATAGTGGGAGAACAACAATCTGAGTCTCAATGTGGACAGGACAAAAGAGAGGGGTTCAGAGGTAGGCTTGGCAGGGAGACCAAACTGAACACACACTGTCCAGTCCAGAAAGTTGCCTACAGCCCTTTAATCCACCAGAGACTTTTGTGTGCATACAGCCATCAGGGTATGGAGGAGGACAGAGAGTATGGCTCGGGCTATGGAGCTGGAATGAGGGGCCGGGGGAGTTTACCAGGTGGATGGCCGCTCGACCCTACCTGGTGGTGCCCTTTTCCGGAAGAGTGAGCGTTTGATGATCGATAGTAAGTACACAAGTTGTTTCACCACTGATGCTCGTACTCTTGCAGCATTAAGGGAGCTCTCCCTAGCTACATAGATTCTGGAGGCATTGGTAATGAGGATCCAGCGGTCCGAAGTGGTTCTGGGAACAGAACTGGGTTTCTGGCTGGGAATCCGGAGGGTTATTCGATAGGATGCTTGTCAATTCGGAGGGACAGAGTAATGAGGCTTTAGAGGTTCTCCCAGGTAGAAAGCTTGTCTTTCAAGCACTCTGTGAGGTTGTGATGGTAATGGGCAAGCAACACTTCTGCATTTCAAATGTGCTCTCCCGCTAGGGAACTCTACAGTTTAATCCAGCACCAAGCATGAGACTCAGCTCTGGCAAAGTACCCAGTCTACTGCCTCACTACTACTTCCCAAATGGTCAAAAACCTGGTATGTCTCAGCACTGAATTCCTCCTATTTCTTGCAAATGGTGGTTTTGTTGTCCCAGTTAATGTTGGTCCAGGTCAGAGCTCACCCAGTCAAGAGGGACATGACAAAGGCAATCTTGGTTCTATCTGTAGAATACAGAGATAGCTTGAGCTGTAAGTGTGCGATGCAATGGGATAGGAACCTGCAGCATCATTTTGGGGATCTCGTATCCAGGACTCAGGAGGAGGAGTTTGACTGACACATTGGAGCTGTATTGAGACAAGAGTTGGAAGGAAGTGGCGAGCACATGGTCAGTGATTCCCTGCTGCTTCTGGGTCGTTGTTCATGTCGACAGACAACTTCCTTCAGGCAAGAATACTTTGCTGAGTCAATCAGTAGTTCACTCATATTGTCAGAAAATGTAGAGGAGGCTCAAACCCCAAAAGCAGAGTACTGAAGACAATTCAACAATGAACAATTACTTTAATAATCAACTGCAAAATTTAAAAAAAGCCACCAGGGGCCCAAAACAAGAGAGAACAGACCTTAAACTCACAGGCAAAAGTTAACAGAAGGCTGGAAGTGACTGGATGAGGCAGGCTAAGGACTATAAATGAGAGCTGGGTTTAAATAGGCTGCAGGTGATGAGTTAGAAATGATTGGCAGGTGACTCCTATTAGCTGGATGGATTGTGGAAGGAATCTGCATGTGTTGGCATGAAACCTGCTGTACTTAAATGATCTGCTGCATTTTCCACATTGCAATATGAATTATACTTAGTGTAAGTTGTTAGGAGAGGTTCGGAAGTGGACGTCCATGTAGTCATAAAGTACTTAGTCTTTTTTATGTAATTCAACTATTCTTGCAAGATTATCTACTTTATTACTCATTGATAAAAAAACAGGTTTTCATGTGCTTGAATTACTGAGATATTAGCGATATAAGCGTACATAAGACTTGAGAAATATTAGTTATGAGGTAAATCTAAATGAAAATGAAAAATCTTTTCAATAAAATGAAGGGGCAAAAAGAATTAGAGGAATCTTGCTTCTAATTGAGGTTATCTATAATACTTTGCTAGGACGGTGGACACGGTACTGTTGCTATATGGCTAATGTAATGCTTGTGTTGCCTTAAGGCATTCGTTTAGCTTTATTACATTTTCGCTTTAGTAATTCATTTGTAATTATTTTCTAGTTAAAGTTAAGGTTGTTGAAAGTAAATTTGTTGTCTGTGATGTATCGTGGCATGCAATGACGTCACACCCGGTTTCGCCGCATCTTGTGGGAAAATACCGGTTTGGAGAAACGGGAAGGAGGGGGCTTGTGTGCGCAGGATCAGCGCGAGGAAAGTTTTCATTCTACGCACTAAGAAACATCATAGAAGCAAAGCCTTTTCACCATACGTTACTGTGGAAGGGTGAACAGTAAACTGTTAATCTTACTGTGATCGTGCCCTCATTGACTACAGTTTATCTCGGTGTTTAGTTCAAAGTTCCTACACCTGTATGAGAACACTACAGTGAAAAGGCGACATTACCAGGTGTTTCGACAAGTGGTACGATGGCCACGCAATCAAGTGTCAAGTCATTGCCATCCAGCACCAGGAGCAGTAGGGCATCAGCAAATAAGGCTGCCCACACAAGAGCTAAAGCAGAAAACCGCCAAGGTGCGAGTGTCGTACGCTGAACAGGATGCAAAATTGAAAATGGAAAAGGCTGCCAGAGAAGCCGAAAACCAAAGGGAAGCGGCTGCCAGGGAAAGGGAAGAGGCTGCCAGAGAAGCCAAAAACCAGTTGGAAAGGGTAAGGATAGAAGCAGAGTTAGAAGTGCTGAAGCTACGCCGAGAAGCCGAAGCTGCCAGGGTGGAAGCAGAAATATTAGAAAGCGCTGAAGAAATGCACATTCTAGATGAAGTAAAATCTACTTCAGAAAGGACCAGATTGGAACGCACTAGCGAATATGTCCGATCTGAAATGGACTAAAAGATTCATTCTTCCTCTCCATACTTATTTGCTAATGTCCCATTTCATGAGGAGTCAAAGAGAAGTCCAATTGCATCGCATCCATCTGAGGAAGACAATTCACGCTTGCAACTTTGCGATGAAATCGAGAATGAAAGGGCTGAAGACAAATAATTCTCAATGCCAAACTTACCAGATTTGGTGAGAGAAGAGGCAATGGCTGAATTCAGAACAGCAAATCCCATAACGAATGTACACCCTCAGTCATATGCCCGCCGACATATTCCCCCAGCCAGTGTGCCACTTACAGTTGAACCCATGGCACAATATTTAGCACGACGAGATCTCGTCACTTCAGGACTATACCAGTTTGACGATAAACCTGAAAATTACAGTGCATGGTACTCCTCATTCGCCAACGCTACCGGCAGAGTCCAGCTCGGAGCAACCCAAGAGTTGGATCTTTTGACAAAATGGCTGGGAACAGAATCATGCGAACAGGTGAGAATACGTTCAGTGTAAATGAACAACCCCAAGCTAGCCTTACACAAAGCATGGGAGAGACTTCGGGAGTCTCTATGGCACTATTTCGAAGGCTGGAAAATTTTCCTAGGGTGTCAGCCAAGGACCACACTAAGCTAAGAGAGCTCGAAGATCTACACATGGAGATTGAAGGCGCTAAAGAAGATGGCTTTTTAACTGGCCTGTCATATTTAGATACTTCATACGGAATTAGACCAATCATGGACAAACTTCCATTTGGGCTGCAGGAGAGGTGGATGTCTGTTGGCTTAGAAAATAAGGAAGAGAATGGTTGTCTATTTCCTCCCTTTAAGTATTTCACTAGGTTTGTGTGCAAGGAGGCAAAGAAGCGAAACGAACCTAGCTTCATGAGTCAAGGTAGCAGTACAATTCACACCAAGCCAGTCAAATCCACTTTGAATACACACCTGAACTGCCCCAGTGCCAAAGAAGAGACCAAGTGAGTGACCCCTCTGACACCCTAATCCAGTCATGAAGGAAAGAGTGGAAAAGATGGCCTGGATCATCAAGCAATGTATCTTGACAGCAGTTTGATGACAACCTGGATTGCATCTTGGAAGCTACACTGGTAGGACCTATCTACAGATAAATCAATTCTCTCACAACCGTTGTGTTTAACTTTGCTGAAGAGCGATTCAGTGCAATGGAGAAGAAAGTGGATCTGAAACCATCACGGCAACCAAACAGAAGGGAAAGGGAGATTCATCACCTGAGAAGCGAGATAAAGACCCTGAACAAACAACTCAAAAATAGTTCACCTGATGAAACAGGAGGTCTCAAAGATCTAACCAGCAAACTATGGGAACAGCTGGATAAGCTCAGGAGTGTGGAGCAGCTGCAAAACCGAAGAAGGGAGAAAGCGAGAAGGAGAGTGCAGTTTGTTAATGTGGTGAACTACATATACCTGTCTGTACACACCCCTCTGCTGACTGCTCCTGTGGCTCCTCCCACAGACACCTGTATAAAGGCGATGGGGGCACTGCTCCTCCCTTAGTCTCTGAGATGTCGTGCTCTATTTTTTCTGCTAATAAAAGCCTATCGTTCACTTCCAGTCTCTGAGAGTTATTGATGGTGCATCGATTTTATTAGCAGCAATTTTAAAATATGGAGAGCATTTTACGACCCGACAGGTTGGATCTCCACCCTCAATCCCAGGAAGCCGGTGGCACTTTCGAACTCTGGCTAGCATGCTGCGAATCGTACCTGGAGGAGATTCATGTGACCGACCCTGCCATGATGCGCAGGGTTCTCCTCTCTAGAGTCACTGCAAGGGTCTACTCCATGATCAGAGACCAAACGGACTAACGGGATACGATGGATGCCCTCAAAAGACAATATCGGCGGCCGGTGAACACCATCTACGCAGGACATCGCTTAACAACACGGCAGCAGCGGGCCAGAGTTTGTTCGGGCCCTACAGACACTTGTGCGGGCCTGCGACTGCAGGGGGCTGAAGGCGGAATAGCATGCGGAGCTGCTAGTACGAGACGCCTTCGTTACGGGGATCAGGTCAGTGTACGTGTGCCAGCGGCTGTTGGAACACGCCGATCTTACCTTACATTCAGCGATTGAGTTGGCCAACATACTGGAGGCCGCTCTGCATGATGTTGATGCTGTCCAGGCATGCAATCTCCCGCCGGCCCCATGGACGCTGCAGTCCCTGCAACCCGCTGGCGAGTCAATCTTGGCTGCTGCCAATCGCCAGTTCGTGAAGTCCCCACAACCCGCCGGTGAGTCGACCACGGCTGCTGCCAGTCGCCAGTCAGTGAAGTCCCCGCAACCCGCCGGCAAATCGACCTTGGCTGCTGTCAGTCGCCAGTCAGTGAAGTCCCCGCAACCCGCTGGCGAGTCAATCTTGGCTGCTGCCAGTCGCCAGTCCGTGAAGTCCCCGCAACCCGCTGGCAAATCGACCTCGGCTGCTGCCAGTTGCCAGTCCGTGAAGTCCCCGCAACCCGCTGGCAAATCGACCTCGGCTGCTGCCAGTTGCCAGTCCGTGAAGTCCCCGCAACCCGCTGGCGAGTCAATCTCGGCTGCTGCCAGTCGCCAGTCCGTGAAGTCCCCACAACCCGCCGGCGAGTCGACCATGGCTCTTGGCCGTCGCAAGTCCGCACTGTGTTACTTCTGCAGACTCGAAAAGCACCCCCGAAAATGCTGCCCGGCACGAGAAACTATCTGCTCCAGCTGCGGAAAGAAGGGCCACTTCGCCAAGGCCTGTAAGTCCAAACCACAAGCGGGGTCGAGCAGCGCTGCGTGCGAGGCATGGGGGTCGTCTCTTGGTCGCCGCCATCTTGCCTGCCCACCGCTTGCAAGGCATGGGGGCGGTCATCTTTGTCGGTGCCACCTCGCTCCGCCTCCAACCCATGGGTGCTTACCAGGCACCAATACGGCGATTCAACTCTGGCTTCCGTGACCCTCGACCAAAGCGCTCCATACTAGCTCACAAGGTCAATGATGGACTTCCTGGTGGAGGGGCACAGGACTAGCTGCCTGTTTGACACGGGCGGCACTGAGAGTTTTATTCACCCAGACACGGTGCAATGCTGCGGACTCGTGACATGGCCGGTAAGCCAGAGGGTCACCATGGCTTCTGGGTCACATTCCACGGACATCTGGGTGGGTTGTGTAGCGACATTGGTGGTGCAGGGCACAGAATATCGGGACTTTGCGCTACTGGTCATGCCTCAACTGTGTGCCCCTGTGCTATTGGGGCTCAACTTCCAGAGCCACCTGAAAAGTGTGACAATGGAGTATGACGGGCCCCTCCCACCAATCACTGTCAGAAATTCTCAGTTCTGTGGGACTTGGTCACCATATACCCCGCTACTGACCACAGACACACACTGACCCCCACATCCCACACAGCACCATGCCAACAGCCGTGCTACTGACACCACTTGCAGCCTCTCCACCCTCAAGATCCCTCCCCCACTGCTGTATGCCAACCTGACCCCCGACTGTAAACCTGTGGCAACTAAAAGCAGGAGGTACAGCGTGGGGCACATGGCCTTCATTCAGTCAGAGATGCAGCGGCTGCTCAGGGAGGGGATCATTGGGCCAAGCACAAGTCCTTGGAGGGCCCAGGTGGTTGTTGTTCAGAACGGGCAGAAGAATAGGATGGTCATGGACTATAGCCAGACCATTAATAGGTTCACGCAGCTTGACGCGTACCCCCTACCACGCATCGCGAATATGGTCAATCAGATAGCTCAGTACAAGGTGTACTCGACCATAGATCTGAAATCCGCTTATCACCAGCTCCCCATCCGCCCAGAGGACCGCCCCTACACCGCCTTCGAGGCGGGCGGCAGGCTCTATCACTTCCTGCGCGTCCCTTTCAGTGTCACGAATGGTGTCTCTGTCTTCCAGAGGGAAATGGACCGGAGGTGGAGCAGTGCCAACTGAAGGCCACATTTCCCTATCTGGATAACATCACCATCTGTGGTCACGACTGGCAGGATCACGACACCAACCTCCAACAATTTTTCCAAGTGGCCAAAGCTTTTAACTTTACCTATACCAGTGACAAGTGATACCACCTGACTTGCTATCCTTGGGTATGTCGTGGAGAACGGAGTCATTGGCCCTGATCCCGACCGTATGCGCCCCCTGTTGCAACTCCCTCTTCCCACCACCCTCAGAGCCCTCAAATGGTGCCTGGGCTTTTTTTCCTATTACGCCCAATGGGTCCCTCACTACGCAGACAAGACCCACCCCCTGGTCAAGTCCACCACATTTCCCCTCTCAGCGCTCAGTTGCGTTCATGTTTAGCAACCAACAGCGGGGCAAAATCGAAAATGGTAAAATTTTGAGGTGGAGAATAGAACTCTCCACCTACAACTATGATATCCTGTACCGGCCTGGCAGACTCAATGAGCCCCCTGATGCCCTATCCCGGGGAGCGTGTGCTAGCGCATAGCTCGACCAGCTATACGCCCGTCATGCACAACTTTGCCATCCGGGGGTCACCTGGCTTTACCATTTCATGAAAACCCGGAACCTGCCGTACTCCCTTGAGGAAATCAGGACTATGACCAGGGACTGCCAAGTCTGCGCTGAGTGCAAATCGCACTTCTACAGTCCTGAAAAGGCACAACTTATCAAGGCCACCCTGATAAGGCCACGACTGAGTGTTGACTTTAAGGGCTCCCTTCCCTCCACCAACCACAATGTCTATTTTCTTAACATAATTGACGAGTACTCACAGTTCCCCTTTGCCATCTCCTGCCCCGATACCACTGCCACGTCTGTCATAAAAGCCCTGCACCAGCTCTTCACTCTGTTCAGATATCCCTGCTATATCCACAGTGATAGAGGGTCCTCCTTTATGAGTGACAAGCTGCACCAATATCTGCTGGCTAGGGGTATTGCTACTAGTAGGATGACGAGCTATAATCCCCGGGGGAATGGACAGGTGGAGAGGGAGAATGCCACAGTGTGGAAGGCCACACTCTTAGCCCTCGTCAAAGGGATTGCCGGTCTCTTGCTGGCAGGATGTCCTCCCTGAGGCACTCCACTCTATCCGCTCCCTGTTATGTACGTCCACCAATGCCACCCCTCATGAGTGACTCTTTTCTTTTCCCAGGAAGTCTGCCACTGGGACCACCCGACCGGCTTGGCTGACATCTGCAGGGCCAGGGCTGCTCCAGAAACATGCGAGGAGCAATGAATACTCCCCGCTGATCGAGAGGGTTCACCTACTTCATGCGAACCTCCAGTATGCCTATGTGGTCTTAGCTGATGGACGGGAGGACACGGTCTCCATCCACGACCTGGCGCCCGCAGGAGCACCAGACCCCTACCCCGAACACTCCACGGTGACTATGAACCCCATACCCACCGATGTATATACCAACGAGACACCGCACACACCAAGCCCTACACAGACTCCTCATGACACTCCCATACCTGGCGCCACGCGCATGCATGAGGGATTACTGATGCCTAACGGGCTGGCACCTCAAGTCAGGCCGGAGCCAGCACAACCATCATCACCAGTGCTACGTAGATCACAGCAACAGAAGCGTCCACCTGATAGACTTGACCTGTAAATATACTTGTGAGAAACTTCGCCCGTGGGGACTCTGTTTTATAACTGGGGGGGGGGGGGGGCGGTGAATGTGGTAAACTATGTATACCTGTCTGGACATGCCCCTCTGCTGACTGCTCCTGTGGCTCCTCCCACAGACCCCTGTATAAAGGCGGTTGGAGGCTCTGCTCCTCCCTCAGTCTCCAAGATGTAGTGGGCTCCCTTTTTTGTTGCTAATAAAAGCCTATCGTTCACTTCCTGCCTCCCAGAGTTTTTGATGGTGCATCAGTTAAAAACCCATTCAGGTTCACCAGGACTCTTCTCAGCCAGCAGAAATCCTAAAGGGCTCAAAGTAGGAGTAGAATAATTTCTGTGAGAATCACACAGCGATCCCCGTAGGATTCAGGGACTAGAATTCAATCCAAAGGTCCCCCAAACAAGAATCCAAACAACTGAAGTGAATGTGGCAGAGCCCAAGTGGCAGGAGGTCCAGGATATCATCAACAGAGCAAAGTCATCTACCACCCCAGGACCAAGTGGTATACCCTACAAAGTACATAAGAAATGCCTAAAACTCCTCCAGAGGTTGTGGAAGATAATGAGGAAGATTGGGACCAAAGGTTCTACCCCACAAAGCTGGAAAATGGCTGAAGGATGCATTGTTCCCAAGAAAGAAGATTCTTCTATAATCAAACACGAGGAAATCTGCAGATGCTGCAAATTCAAGCAACACACACAAAATGCTGGTGGAACACAGCAGGTCAGGCAGCATCTAGAGGGAGAAGCGCTGTCAACGTTTCAGGCTGAGACCCTTCGTCAGATTATATCTTCTATAATCACCAAGTTTAGGGCAAACTCCCTCCTTAGCATGGAGTGCAAGATATTACTGACTTCTAACTAATGCAGAACTGCTGTATCAACACATCCATCCAGAAAGGTGCCATTGATTTGTGAGGCCAGGCAGAAGAAAGGCAACCTACCAGTCATCTGCTTACACCTATCCAACGCCTATGGATCCTCATCCAGGCTGGCCTGGACCTCTACCATATCCCACAAGTAACACGAGACATGATCACCAGCTACCTAGGAGGATTCAGCTATGCTTCACTTCAGCCCACTTTACAACCAGGTGGCAAGACCTCCAAAAAGGGATTCCGACCGGCTGTGCCATCTCCCCCATCTTGTCTGTCATGGGAATAGAAACATAGAAAACCTACAGCACAATACAGGCCCTTCAGCCCACAAAGCTGTGCTGAACACATCCCTACCTTAGAAATTACTAGGCTTACCCATAGCCCTCTATTTTACTAAGCTCCATGTACCTATCAGAAAGCCTCTTAAAAGACCCTATTATATCGACCTCCACCACCATTGCTGACAGCCCATTCCACACACTCACCACTCTCTGAGTAAAAAACTTACCCCTGAGACCTCCTCTGTACCTACTCCCCAGCACCTTGAACCTATGACCTCTTGTAGCAAACATTTCAGCCCTGGGAAAAAGCCTCTGACTATCCACATGATCAATACCCATCATCATTTTGTACACCTCTGTCAGGTCAGCTCTCATCTTCCTTCGCTCCAAGGAGAAAAGGCCGATTTCTCTCAATCTATTCTCATAAGGCAAGCTCCCCAATCCAGGCAGTATCCTTGTAAATCTGCTCAGCACCCTTTCTATGGTTTCACATCCTTCCTGCAGTGAGATGACCAGAACTGAGCACAGTACTCCAAGTGGGGTCTGACCAGGGTCCTATATAGCTGCAACAGTACCTCCTCATATCAGCAGCAACAGATGTAACATGAGGCCCAGTGTTGGAACCTGGGATCTGACAACTTGCAAAATAGGGGCTCATGGAAGACATTACAGTGACCACTGTAACCCTTGTCCAAGCAAGATGGGTATTGGAAACTCTGGGCAACGTAGCTACCTGGGCTAGAATAACCTCCAAGGCCAGGAAGTCCAGATGCATGGTGATCAAAAAGGGCACGGTTATAGGGGACAACTCAGTAAAGTGGTTTATTGCAGCAATAACGGGCAGTGCCAACATCACCGGCACTGTAAAGCAGGCTGAAGAGTGGCTGAAGAAGATCAACAAAACCGGACTCCCTGGTGAATTTAAGACATGGTTGTCCTAACATGGTCTTTTACCAAGGCTGCTGTGGCTTTTCATGGTGTACAAGTTACTCATGGCCACTGTGGAAGGCATTAAGAGGAAAGCTAACAGCACGTGTGGAGTTCGCTGCGGATCTCCCCAAGTTTTATTTCAGTGGGGCTCTACATTAGATCAGGCCAGCTACAGCTCCTGTAGTGGAGGAGTTCAGGATGGCAAAGTGTAGAGTCGTGTTAACACTGAAGGGCTCCAATGACAAGCTACTAAATCAAGTAGGAATCACAACAAGATTGGGCCAAAAGTGGGCTGCCAACTCAGCCATAGGCCAGGCAGTGAGCTCCCTGTAATTGAGAGACACCATTGGCTACTCGTGCCTGCGATGGCAAGTCCTCAGCTCAGCACATTTCCAATGATGGGGGAGTGCAAGTGTGATGCACCATCAATAACTCTCGGAGATGGGAGGCGAACGATAGACCACGATTAGCAGCAAGAGAACACCACACAACATCCTGGAGACTGAGGGAGGAGCAGTGCCTCCAATCGCCTTTATACACGGGTCTGTGGGAGGAGCCACAGGAGAAGTCAACAGAGGGGCGTGTCCAGACAGGTATATGTAGTTTACCACAAAGTGCAAGGGGTAGGCATGGTCCAGGCAAAGGTACGGAACTGCGAGGACAAAAGGCGGGCAGTGGAGTTAGGTTCACAGGGCACCTGGGCAAAATGGGATCTTCCCAAGTACAAGATTATTTGGGTAGAGCTTCGGAGACTGGAGCCCTTCCATATCTCCTCTGCAATCCCTACACCATCAAAGCTGCACACATGGGGGCTGAGAGAGGACCCGAACTGCAAGCTTTGTGGTCAGTGGCGTATATACTGTCAGGATACAAAACAGCTTTAACACAAGGACGCTATAGGTGGTGCCACGGCAAGGTCCCTTGCTGACACACTGGAGCAGGAGAGGTGTAAAAAGAGACCGGCTGGCAGAGAGGCAAACAGGGCAGCCATTTTCATCAAAGAGAGGGCCATGCCAGTCATATCAAACAGACTTGAATCCAGTCTGCTGTTAACTGCCAAATCATGAAAGTTGAGGGTCGATGTAGGGAGGAAACTTCAGTTCCTGGAGGTGGTGCAAACACACTTCAATCAGACATCATACTGGCCCACAGAAGACATGAAAATCATCCTGGTGGTGTCACAGTACCATGGGAGGAAGGCCCTGAAGTACTAATCTGTCGTGCAGGAGTGCAGGGACAAAGGATGGCAGACGTGGCTATTCCCTGTGGAGCTCAGCTATAGAGGGTTGCTCATCAGCATGGAGGTTGCTGCCTGCACTGAGCCTTAATGGGAAGAGCAAGAACCAAGCAGCTCACAGGATTGGGGAGGAAGCAGAAAGAGCTCTCGCTGAATATGGAGCAGGTGAAAGGAGTTGAGCTGGAAGTTAGGAGCAGATGGGCAGTGACTTGGCCACCACTGCTGACCTGCTAACTGGAGGGTGTAGTGGTTAAGGGTTGAAAAACTCTATGAAGGTTGGGCAGCTCCTGCTGACATCTGGTCCTGGCCAAAGGCTATAGTTACCTTATCAGGTAACTGAAGGCAGCACCCCAGTGTATGATGCAAGTAAACTTTAATCTTTATCTTTAGTTTTCCAAACGCCCTCTGCATCTGAATATTAGTACAAAAGAGTGGAAAGTTGCTGCAGAAACATTGAGATAGAAGTAGAAGTGGAAATATGATCCCGATGCAAATAATTTTCAGGTTACAGGCATGATAGACATTTATGTAGAAGCTTTACTTATTACAGATTCTGCACAATTTATGGCCTGTTCAACTGGCTCCTCTAATGGAAGGAAATAAAATGCAGCGAAATTGTGTAAAACGGGCCATTAATTTGATCACATAAACCAACCAGAAAGCATATGGAGCACTTTACACTATTATAACTTTGTTTTGTTGTTAGAGAATTCAAACAGAATTTAATTTCCTTTTTCACATTATAAAACATAGCAGTGCTGCGCATAAATAGCACTTGTGTTTTATATCTTATTCTCAGCAGGAGAATGTGCTTTTAAATGATATGTCGTTACATTCCACAGTAACATTAAAAAACACTTTTAAAATCTATCACTTTAATTGACATCAAATATGGGAAATCTAAAACAATGGAAATGATAAAAGTGATGGAGATCACTCAACAAGTCAAACAGAATTTGTGGAAACAGAAATGGAGTGAATAAAGAACGTTCATCTGAACAGTTCAAAGCTGAAACAGCTTTAATCTAAAACATTAAGTTGTTGCTTTCTCCACAAATGCTGCCCGACTTACTTTATGCTATAGTGCACCTTCAACTGGACTGACAAATTCTTACTTTACATAGTATTTCAATTTCAAGTTGATGTCATTGAACTATACTCATGTATACAGCTAATCAAAACAATATTCCTTTGGATCCAAGGTGCAAAACGTGTACATATAAAATACAAATATAAAATAAAATTTATCACATATACATATAAAATAGTATTAAGACAATAATATTGGCAGGTAATTTAAAAACTCTGTAGATGTACAAATTGACTTAAAGCATATCTAGCCAAATAGAAGCAGAATAATGCTACTGGCATTATAAATAATAATGTATTAGTGTAATAAATGTAAATAAATAATGTATCGCAGGGTGGTTTGTGGAATCTGTTACTTATGATCTTCCAGGGATGGACAAGTTCAAAACAAGAGAATGCAAGCAGATTCGTTCTTCACAATGACTATTTCTGTTAGACTCTCGCAGAGCTGTTTCGCTGTATAATTCAGGCCATTATTAATCCACATAAAACAGTTAACCAATTGATTCAGCTGCAGGAGTGTTGCAAAGTAAACAGTAATACAGTAATTTAGCATTGGATGAATGCCATATTTAGCACTTGAAGGGAGCTCTGGTCTACATGGATATAAAAATATCTATAAGGCACTAACGTCATCCTCTATGAAAATAATGCTTAGTGTGCAATTTGGATTAAGAGAAAAGACAGAAACCTCAACAAGGCAACTGGCATGTCACAATTTCTGGCAAGAGACTTGCTCAGCCTTGAGATGAAACAGCTAATATTAATACCATACACTGTAGCATATTTCCAGCTCATGCAACAGCGATGACAATCTGGCCCATTATATAGGATGCATGCAACCTAAAGGCAAACTGTGTTGCACTTTATCAAGGTAAGTAGAGATAATTAGCTATTTTAATGCACATATTAATAAACGGCAGACAAATACCTGCCTTCTTTCCAGATAGTACAAATATGTGATATATAATATTCTTGGTAGTCAAGGTTCTTGATTAGTAAGGGTGTCAAAGGTTATGGGGAGAAGGCTGGAGAAAGGCTGAGAGGGATTAATGAACCAGAGATGATCAAATAACGAAGAGACTTAATAGTCTGAAGGGCCTAATTCTGCTCCTGTGTCTTATGGTCTTGCTCAGAAATATGAGCAAAAATGCCAATGCTATGTCTTTCAAGTACCTCCCAAGAGGATTAAAGGGCAGTCATCACAGGAACATCACCAATTCCGAGTTTTACACCACGCAAGTTGTTTATTTATTGAGAGACAGCATGGAATAGGCTCTTCAAGTCACGCCGTCTAGCAATCGCTCTGATTTAATCCCAGACTAATCACGGGACAAGTTACAAAGATCAATTAACCCAGCAACTGTGAAAAGAAACCGGAGAACCCCGATGAAACCCACAGAGTCACAGGGGGACCTACAAACTCCTGTAAGGCAGCGGTGGGAATTGAACCCGTACTGTAAACCACTGTGCTACTGTGCCTTCACCTGCATCTCCACTGTGGTGGAGCACCTCTCCACTTGGGCTTGAGAGTCATCATGAGAACCTTTTGTAGCCACCACTCTCAAGCCCAAGTGGGACGGGTAATAAATAGCAGCCTTGCTGGCAATTCCCACCTGCTTGAAAACATCTTGTAAGAGGATAGTTGGAAGATTGTGCTGTTCCAACTCTTCCTCTGAAAGACGGCTGTGTTGCCTTTATGGCAGTTATTTAGTTTATAATATTTTCGCTTAGTAATTCGTTTGTTAGCATTCTAGTTAAAGTTAGGATTGTTTAAAGTAAATTCGTTGTCTGTGATATAGTGCGGCATGTGATGATGTCACATCCAGTTTCGCCGCGTCCTGTGGGAAAATACTGGTTTGGAGAAACGGAAAGGTGGGGGTCGAGACATGTGCGAGCGCGAGCAGCAGCAAAGTTTTCTTTCTATGCACTAGGAACATTGTGAGAGCAACGCTATAAGTCATGAGATAATCGATATGTTGAATTAAAATGTTAATGCTGATCCTGTTAAAAGTAACGACGGTGGATAAGGTTTATGTTTTCATTAGTTAAAGAGTTGCAGATAGTTTGTGTTGAAGTGTATTTAAAGCAGTCAATGGCGTAGTTAGATTCTGACTGTATGCTGCACTTTAATGTAATGTAGTTGTTGTAGTTTTACCTTTGCAAGTATTTACGACGTAAATGTAATATCAAGAAGGAAACAAATGCTGTACTAATCTTGTATTGTTTTATCAACAGTTTTCACCATACGTTAATGTGGAAGAGTGAACAGTAAATGGTTAATCTTACTGTGATCCTGTCGTCATTGACAAAGGTTTAACTCGGTGTTTAGTTCAGCATTATCTTACACACCGAGCGAGAACACTACAATGGCAATGGTCAAACAATAGCTGAAGATCCAAAACCATACTCAAGTTTTGCTCTTCCATTAGGGGTACATTTAGATGTACATAAAGGTACATTAGGGGTGCGTTCTCATCACAAAATGTATGACAAGTCAGAAGATAACGTCACTCAGCTCTTCATTTTGCACCAGAATTTCATAAGCCCATAAAAGTATATAGGGAGGTAGCAGTTGCATACTTTGTAAATACCGATTACAACATACTAGCAGCAGGTGGTAAGTACAATCAATACTGATGGTCCTGTACACCTTCTGAAATTAACCCGTGCCAACCAATATCTTGCCCTTTATGTAGTGCTAGTGATCACTGTGAAGCCTTGGCTGTAAAAGAAGCTGTGTAGACAAGAGAGTAGGAACCTACTTACTCCCAAACACTCCTACTAAATCCGGCAAAATCTAGACCAAGCCCTGAAGCCTCGGTGTTCAGAAGTTCCCCAAGCCCCAACAAAAAAATGGCCGGAGGATCAGTGCCCAATAAAGCTTAATGGTTTCACATGGTTGACCAAAATTAATGAAAACAGTGATAGAAATCAAACAGATACTATAGATACTAACCTACAACTAAGAGGCTCCTATGTTAGTTGCGGATAACTTCACTCACCTGAAGTGATTCCAGAACTGCAGACTCACTTTCAAAGACTCTACAACACATGTACTCCGTATTTTTTTATTTGTACAATTATTGTATCAGTATACCACCCCCAGAGTGTCATGTGAGTGGGAGCAGTGCTGTTGAATGAAATAGAACAGTAAGGAAAGAATTGACTATGAAAGTGAAGAATGGAAAGAATGCTTTATTCTTGTAAATATTTTATATTAAAATAACATATATTTTGTTCAAAAAATATTGTCTTTTTTGCACATTGTTTATTTGCCCGTCTTTATTTGTATATAGTTTTTCATAAATTCTATTGTATTACATTAGTTTCCTGTAAACATCTGCAAGAAAATGGATCTCAAGTTAGTGAGTGCTGACATATATGAACCTTGATAATAAACTTACTTTGACTTTAGAAAGAAATCCCATCTAGCAGCCAGTCACACTCTGCAGCAGGAGCTTAGAATGATTGCATCAGGGCTTTAATAACATGACAAAACATGACAGTAATCAATATTGTGGCACTAATAAACATGATTTCCATCTCACACTCACACACTCACACACACGCGCACACACACACTCACACACACACACACACACTCACGCACACACACACACACACACACACACACACACACACACACACACACACACACACATCCCAGGAATGGAAGGGTTCATTTATGAACTCTGGGGCTGTATTCACTGGAATTTAGAAGAGTGAGGGGGAGGAGATCCCATGGAACATTGAAAGACCTAGATAGAGTGGTCATGGAGAGGATATTTCCCAAAGTGAGGGAATCAAGAAGCAGAAGGCACAGCCTCAAGATCCAAAGATGCCCCTTTAGAACAGAGATGAGGAGGAATTTCTTTAGCAGGGGGTGGTGAATCTGTTGAATTCATTGACACAGACGGCTGTGAAGGGCAAGTCATTGTATATATTTTAAGCAGAGTTTGATAGGATCTTGATTCCCCCCCCCACCCCCGAGACTTCCCACCAATCACCATAAAATGATTCCCCCTCGTAAAAGGCATTTCCACTCTTGGAAAATGTTTCTAGCTATCTACTTGATCAATGCCTCTTATCATCCTGTACCCCTCTATTAAGTCACCTCTCATCCTGATTCTCTCCAAGGAGAAAAGCCATAGTTCACTGAACCTATCCTCATAAAACATGCTCTCTAATCCAGGCAGCATCCTGGTAAATCTCCTCTGCATCCTCTCTAATCCAGGCAGCATCCTGGTAAATCTCCTCTGCATCCTCTCTAATCCAGGCAGCATCCTGGTAAATCTCCTCTGCATCCTCTCTAATCCAGGCAGCATCCTGGTAAATCTCCTCTGCATTCTCTCTAATCCAGGCAGCATCCTGGTAAATCTCCTCTGCATCCTCTCTAATCCAGGCAGCATCCTGGTAAATCTCCTCTGCATAATCTCTAATCCAGACAGCATCCTGGTAAATCTCCTCTGCATCCTTTCTAAAGGATTCACATCCTTTGTATAATGGGGTAACCAGAAATGAACACAATATACCAAGTGTGGACTAATCAGGGTTTGATAGAGCTGCAACATTACCTCGTGGTTCTTGAATTCAATCACACAACTAATGAAGGCCAGCACACCATTAACCTTTTTAACAATGCTATTAACTTGCGTGGTAACATCGCTGATGATTATACAATTCAATGTCCAATTACTTTAAAAAATGAAGCAAATGGGGTAACTTTGGTCTGTGTCTTTGCTACCACCTAGCTCACGCTTGTGATTGGTAGCAGATTGCGCTTTTTTTGCCAGGGGTGGGTGGGGTATCATTGCCTCTCTGTTGCTTACGCATGTGGGAGAGCTGGGGGGACTTTGGAGTTCTGACATTCAACTGTCGTTCATTCTTTGGGGCACTTCTCTGTTTTCATGGATGTTTTGCGAAGAAAAAAATATTTTAGGATGCATATTGTATATGTTTCTCTGACATTAAATTGGACCTTTGAACCTTTGAGTCAATGTCTGTTGCTGAAAGTTCTTGCAAGTATCGAGTTCAGTTCATGGTTAAGACAGATATTCTGGGGATCGCCATTGAATGAAAACTCAACTGGAACTACCACATTAATATTGTGATTAACAGAGCAGGTCAGAACCTGAGTAGCTCTCGTATGTGTGGCCAAGTGGTTAAGGCTTTGGGCTGACGATCTGAAGGTCGTTAGTTCGAGCCTCAGCCCAGGCAGCGTGTGTGTCTTTGAGCAAGGCACTTAACCACACACTGCTCCTGCACGTTTATAGCCCAGTGGTGGCTGTTGGTGGAGTATGGACAGGACAAGATAAGACATACCTGAGCTTAACAAGTCACAAGGCACAAGTCTGGAGAGTGTTGGAATGTTCCAGCATATATACAATGGTCAAGTTGTTCAACACCACCCTGGCCAAAGCAGTCCAGTGACTGGCATCCCATTTGTCACTCTCAATGCTCATTCCTTCCACCAATGAGCGACTGTAGATGCAGTGTGTACCATCACCAAAATCTACTGCAGTTACTGATCTTGGCTACTCTGATGGCACATCCCAAGGACATGACCTTTATCAGCAAGGACAAGGGCATTGGAAGTCTGGCAAAGCTAGGTGAAACCAGGTGAGGGGAAAGCGGGTGGATGGCAAAGCGGGAATGAACTGAGAAGCTGGGAGGTGATAGGTGGACAAGGTACAGAGCTGAACAAGGAATGAGACAGGATTACAGCATGTACTCCTTCCTCTCCATTCACCTTCTGATCCTGGCTTCTACCTTCTTCCATTGTAATCCTGACAAAGGGTCTTAATCCAAAATGTCCATTCTTTATTTCCCTCTATAGATTCAGCCAGATCTGCTGATTTCCTCCATGTGTTTGTGAGCGTAAACCCTGGAAGATTTTACCTGACAACTTAGCTGTAATATTTTCCATGTTATGACTACCGAGCTTCGAGAGCAATGCTCAGCATCAACATCGGGTATGTGTAAGATTCCCATTCAAGGGAGGACTCAACCATCATGATTGGAGGCAACATGTGGGATATTGACTGGAGGGAGTAATGAATGGCCATGTGGGGAAATATTTACTCATTGGGGTGGATTAAAACTTACACTTCCATGTCCCCAGTCCTTGGGCCTCTCTCACAGCCTCTGGCAGTTCTCCATTTTCATGAGCTGTCGAACAACTGTAATCAGTTTGCACTGATTATCGTTCTTTGGATGAAGAAATAACAAAACATTATGCTGAATTAGGACTCCTCTGATCTCTCTAAATAATGTGCACAGTCTGTAAGGATATCGTTCATTCCAAGTACACTGTTCATTAACACGTATTGCACCTTTCACCTTTAACCTATGACTTCTAGTTGTAGTCTCACCGGAACACAGTGGAAATGGGGACTGCTTGCATTTACCCTCCCTATACCACTCAATTTTGTATACCTCTATCAAATCTCCCCTCTTTCTCCAGTGTCCAGTGTCAGAAAACATAGAGGAGGCTTGACCCTAAAACAGAGCAGTGGAGACAATTTAGCAGCAAATGATATTTTACTAATAAATGGCAAAATGACAAGCCACAAGGGGCCACAATACAAGAGAGAACAGATACTTAACACGACAAGGTGATTGAGGGATAGTAGCAACAGGATGAGGTTCGCTGATGCAATGAGAGAACAAGGATTGCGGATGAGATTATAAATTGGCTGCAGATAATGACGATGAGTTGGAAACGGGTGTCAGACATGTGGAGATTGGAAGGTGCTTGCCTGGGCAGGCCTGAGAGGACCCCTCCTACAGCTGGCACCTGATGGCTGGGACAATCCGGATGAGTCTGGGGTAATTCCGCGATGAGCAATCAATCCAGGATGAAACTGGACATCACCCAAGACCTCTCCTCTCGGCTGTGACCTTCCCAGATGACCAGGTACTGCACACCCTGTCCACGATGATGTGAATACATCAACCAGTGAACAGTGATCACCTCCTTCCATCCTAGGTCGGGAGGTACAGTCTCTGGTGGGTTGAGTGGTCCATGGACATGGTGAAAGTAGGTGTGATCCTGAGGGCTGGTGGCAGCTGGAGACTGTAAGTGAATGGGTTGATTGATGGATAATCTTGAAGGAATCAATGAACCGGGTCAAGAACTCCTGGTGTTGTTGCACTGGGGCAGAGTTCGTGTCCCCAGGCCGGTGGGCACCAATGGCAGTTAGCCTGGCAGCAGTGGGTAAGCTTGGCTGCTCGAACAGCCCTCCATACCCTCTCCCAAGCGTTTTGGCAATGGCAAACTGAGGCCCTGGCAGATGAGACCTCCACCGTTGGCTCCTCCATGGGAATAATGGGGGTTGGTAGCTATGGAGCATTTTAAATGGTGACATACCTTTTGCAGAGGAGTGGTGTACTTTGTGGGACAGTTCTGCCCAGAGCAGATACTTCTTCCACGTGGAACGGTTACAGGCAGCAAAGCATCACAGAAACTCCTCCGACTGCTGACAGGCCTTTTCTGATTGACTGTCGGTCTGCGGATTATAGCCAGAGGACAGACTCACTGAGGTGTGGCGGAGGGAGCAGAAGGCTCTACAGAAGTGAAAGACGGATTGTGGGCTCTGGTCTGACACAATATCATGGGGGATGTCTTGGAGGCAAACAACATCTTGAAGTACCAGGTCTACCATCTCTGTGGCTGATGGAAGTTTAGGGATGACAATGAATTGTGCCATCTTGGAGAACCAGTCCAGCCCAATCATGATCACCATGGCCCCATCGAATGCGGCAAATCCGTGATGAAATCCATGGCGATGTGAGACCAGGGGCATTGGGGGACCGGTAGAGGCTGCAGGAGCCTAGAGGGCAACTGGTTGGAGGAGTTGGACTGGGCACATTGAGGGAAGGCAGCAACGAACTGATATTTATCTATGATTATGGTGGACCAATAGAAATAGCATTCCTGAAAATCCAGAGTTAGTCATGTGCCTAAATGGCTGAAGAAGGGTAAGAGTGGGCCCACTGGAGTGCCTCAGAGTGCATTGCAATGTGCTGTTGTCAGGTGTGTCAGCCGGAGCAGGCTTATGCTGATGGGCCGGCTGGATCTGGTTCTCAAGATTCCTGGTAATCTGGGAAGACCTGCAAGTATAGAATGATGGGCTGAGGGTCGATCTTCATTTCAGCTGGATTGAACTTTTGTGACAGGGCATCTGCCTTAGTATTATTGAAGCTGGATCAACAGGAGATGGTGAAGTTGAATTGCAAGAAGAAGAAGACCCTGTGACCCTGCCTTGGATTGAGTTGTGTTGGCGGGTCGATATGAAGTTCTGGTGGTCAGTCCAGACCAGGAAGGGCTCAATGTCTCCATTCCTCCAAAACCCATTTATTAGCAAGTAGCTCTCCTGGTCTCAGTAGAATGCTATGCAGTGTTGAACTTGGGCAAGAACCATAAGGTTTTATCTTCCCATCCAGTGGGAGAGGATGGCCCCAGTGCCCATGTCACATGTGCCAATCTTTACCACAAGAAGTCTGTAGGGGTTCAGATAGTGGAGAATTGGAATGGTGGGGGAGTGTCTTGAGCTCCTTGAAAATGCAGTCTGCTGTAGAAGACCGGATAATTTGTGAGATAGGTGATTTAGAGAAGAAGGTGATTTGGCTGTAGTTCCTGATGAAATGGTGGTTCAAGATTGAAAAGCCCAAACAGTGCTGTAGCTGTCTGAGGGAGGGTTGTCGGTGCTATTCAATTACTGCGCACTGTTTCACTGGGTCCATGGTTGTGCTTTGGGGTAGAAGAATATAACCCAGAAAGGAAATGACTGGGGTGTGGAACAGGCATTTTTCTAACTTGCAGTCTAGCGCTTTTTTTTCTTGAGGAGATGCTGAAGAACTGAACAGACGTAACAGGTGTGGTCTTGGGAGTCCTTGAAAAAGAGGAGGATGTCATCAAGATAGACGAACACATACCTGCGTAGTGTGTCTTGGAGGACCTCATTAGTAAAGACTTGGAAAATGGTTGGTCCATTGGAAAATCCAAAAGGCATCAGCAGTGTTCGTTGTGGCAAGTGGGTGTTATGAACGCTATGCCTTCCACACTTCTCCCTGGTGGATGCAGATCAGATTATATGTGCTCTGTAGATCCAGTTTGGTGAAGATCTGAGTCCTGTGGAGTGTTACAAATGAGCTAACCATCAAGTGAGGTGGTTAGCGGTTCTTAATGGTGATCTTGTTGAGTCCATGGTAGTTGATGCAGAGATGAAGACCCCCATCTTTCTTTGTGACAAAGTCATTCATGGCTTGTGTCTCAGGGAGAACAGATAACTTGGGGGGGGGGGATTCTGCCCAGGGATAGTTGAACGAGAGGCTTACCACTTAGAAGTCCCTCGTCTCTACTCGGTGGTGCCATTTTCCTGGATGCAGTGCACAATTAATGCATGAGTGATTGGTGACTCTAAGTAAGTGTACAAGCTGTTTCTCCACCAATGCTCATGCTCTTGGTGGGGGGGGGGGGTAGTTAAGGGAACTGTCCCGACCTGCATGGGGTCTGGAGTGTTGATGATGAGGGTCCTGCAGCCTGAAATGGTTCTGGCAATGCAACTGGGTTTCTGGCTCATTATATGGAGGGAGGTTCCATAATATGCTTCTGAATTCAGAGGGCCAGAGTGATGAGGCTTTCAAGTTCAGTGGGCATCTACCAAGTGGACAGCTCAGCTTTCAACACACTGAGAAGCTGTGATGGTAATGGGCCAGCACTGCTTCGGGATTGAAGCCAGACTCAACCAGAAGGGTCCTGAATTTCACAGTAAAATCGAGCACTGAGCATCCAATGTGCCCCTTCCAGTTCCCGAGTGGTCAAAAATTCACCACATCTTTGCACTGAATTACTCATGTTTACTTCAACTGGTGGTTTTATTTTCCCAGTTTACAGTGGCTCAGGTTAAAACTCTCCCAGTCAGGAGAGAAATGGCAAAGGCAATTTTGGCTTGTTTGTAGAATACGGAGATGACTCTAGCTCAATGTGTAAGACACACTGGGACAATAAGTTGCAGCATCGGGCTGGGGACCCGATGAACTGTTTGGGCACCATAATCCAAGACTCCGAGAGAGGAAGTTGACTGACATAGGGTTGTAGAGATGTCGTAACAGCAAACAATATTTTACTATTGTATTGCAAAATAACAAGGCACCACAGTACAAGAGAGACCAGATGCTTAATGTGATAGAGCAACAAGGTAATTAAGGGCTTGGAGCAACTTGTTGGGGCTTGCTTGTTCGATGTTAGCTGGATGGAGACTGTGAGGTGTCAGCTTGCACATGCCTAACCTAGTCAAGGAGATTGTCCGTTCTCTAAATTAGACTTTCCAAGCCTGCCTGTGTCTACCGTCTACACCTACTCACTTTGGCTGTGTGAGAAATGTAAAGGCACGTAGTATGGAAATTATCTTCTTTTGTGGCATCGTTAAAGTGCAAATTTCATGGGTAACACACAGTTATAATGAGCCCTGTGGTGTTACAGGGTTTGTGGTCCCCCCAGAGGAGAAATCATTATTATATTGCTGTAGCTCCTAATGGCCAGCTGAAGAGACTGGACGTCGAACTGTCAGAGTAATAATGCTTATGTGTTAAATGTAGTAATTTTACATACATTGATGCCTGCACAAGTGAGCTTAAAGATCAAACGTAGAATCTAGAACACTACAGGAATATACAGGCCCACATGTTGTTCTAGCCCTTTAACCTACTCCAAGATTAATAAAACCTTTCCTTCCCACATAGCTCTTCATTTGCATCCTTGTGAATCTGAAGTGTCCTTAATGTGTCTGCCTCCTGTTTGCATGCAACGTGGCAGGATGAGATGGAGCTGTCGGGCTCCCTCACCCCACTTCTGAAGGCTAGGTTTTCCATCATGCTAGTTCCTCCAGGGCCTCCTCGTCTGCAGGTGTTGGCTACTTAGAGGCAATCAATAGTTCACTGATAATATCATTAAATTATTTATGGCACTGAATAGAATCACACTCCACCTGGTCACACCTGCAGCAACCTTCAACCATTTATTCTTGGTGACCCTGACAGGCTTTCTTCCTTCATCTACAGGGAATGTTAAGTCTCCATGGGTCTTAAAACAACAACATGAGAAGTGACTGAACCTTAGGCACTGAGGAATAGCTGAATCTTGGGTAAACCTTGGAACATCTGGACTCTATTTTCTGCCTTTGTTGTGTTATGCATCCAAGTTCAGAATCCACTAAATATTATGTCTGTTATACAGCTTTAAATACCTATTAAATGCTCCCAATGGTGAGCACCTCAAAATGACTCTGACAACCAAGTCCAGCACCTGGCCTTCACATGTGGCTTAGCTACTAACCCCAGCAGAACCATTTCTGCTGACAGGAGAAGGGCAAAATTGGGTTAGTGGTGCCTTAAAACCAGTCACTTCTGGCAAATGAGGCTTGGCAGCTCACCTCGGAGAAAGAAAATTCTGATATCAAACCTCTGTTGCCTTGCGGCTATACCCTCTCACAGCGAAAGAGTAAAGCCAGAGGGGTAGGCAGTGCTGAGGATGCAATGCAATTGCAGCAGGACTTAGACAAATTGGAAGAATGGTCAAGAAAGTAGCAGCTGGAATACAGTGCATTTTTGTAAAAGAAACAATAATGTGGACTATTACCTAAATAGGGAGAATGTTCAAGTATCAGAAGTGCAGAGGGACTTGGCAGTCCTCGTGCAAGACTCCTAGAAGGTTATTTTACAGGTTGAATCAATGGTAAAGAAGGCAAATACAATTTTGGCATTTATTTCAAGGAGAATAAAATATAAAAGCAAGGAAATAATGCTGAGCCTTTATAACGCACTGATCAAGTCACACTTGGAGTATCGTCAACAGTTTTGGGCCTTGTATCTCAGAAAGGATGTGTTGTCATTGGACAGAGTCCAGAGGAGGTTCACAGGGATAATTCCAGGGATTAAGATGTTAACACTTGAGGAGCGTTTGGCAGCACTGGGTGTTTCCCTTCTGGAATTTAGAAGGATTTCATTGAGACCCACGGAATGTTGAAAGGACTAGATAGGGTGGATGTGTAGAGGATGTTTCCTATGGTGGGGGTATCCAGAACTAGAGGGTGCAGCCTCAGAACTGAGGGATGATCCTTTAGAACAGAGGTAAGGGGAAATTTTCTAGCCAGAATGTAGAAAATCTGTGGAATGCTCTGCCATGGACTACGGCGGAGACCAAGTCCATAGGTATATTAAAGGCAGAAGTTGATAGTTTCTTGATTGTTAGGGACATCAAAAGATATGGTGAGACTGTAGGTATATGAGGTTGAATGGGGTCCATGATCAGCCTTGATAGAATAGTGGAACAGACTCGATGGGCTGAATGGCCTAATACTGCTCCTGTGTCTTATGGTCTTGCGGTCTTATGCTGAGTTCCTATATCGTTTTGTGTGTGTTATGCTGGATTTCCAGCATCTGCAGAATCCTGTGTTTAGAATATTTCTTTATTTTTAAGAATATCCATTCAAAATTGAAATCTAGAATTTACCTGATTACCGCATTTGCATTTAAATGGTCATGTTCATCTGACTGTCCATTGTTTCTCAATGTTAAGAAAGAACTAAATCACTAAATTTTAAATGATTTAAAACATCCATTAGTGTAAAACAAAAGGAATTTTGTAAATACTTGTCATGAGTCCATGAACACATGACTGAATGCAATTAACTGTAAATCTAAGACATTTAATGCCTTTATTGATGCCTAACCTTTATCATTTCCAATTAATTCCTCTGATACAATAATCATTTTAGTGAGATTACAGATTTTTGCTCAAAGATGTCTGTCAACCTGGCCACAGTATTTCATTGGTTTTTCTCCTTTTCCAAAATGGGTCATTCGGGGTGGATTAGGTTAGACCGTAAAACCAGGACACAGGAGCAGAACTAAGCCATTCAAGACACTGAGTCTGTTCCTCCATTCCATCAGAGCTGATTTATTATCCCCCTCACCCCCTTTCTCCTGCCTCCTCCCCATTACCTTTGATACCGTGGCACTCTATTGCTGCTGCTAAACAAGAAATTGTCATGAAATCTGTCAGCCATGTTAAACCTGATTCTGATTCTCTGCACACCACCAACAGGAGACCATCATTCACAATTCCAGGGTGTGCTCAGAATCGGGTTTCTTTTCACTATCTCATCTGACGTGTAAAGTGTTGTTTTGTAGCAGCAGTGAAAAGAATAAGTCACATAAGTTAATAAATAGATAGAGCCAAAAGAAAGGAAATAATGGGATTGTTTTCATGAGCTCATGGGCAGTTCTGAAATCTGACAGCGGAGAGGAAGAAGCTGTTTCTGAATCGTTGAGTATGTGTACTTACTCCCTGATGGCAGTAACAAGAAGATGGCATGTCCAGGATGGTGAAGGTCCTTAGTGATGGATGCTGCTGCCTTGAATTATCGATTCTTGAAGATGTTCTTGATGATGGGGTAGATCATTCCCATGGACCCTCTGCAGACACTTACAATCAGTTAGATTGCTCTCCACTGTACAAATGCAAAATTTATACGGGCTTTTGGCGACATACCAATTCTTGCCAAAGCCCTAATGAAAAAGATTCATTGGCGTGCCGCCTTCAAGATGCCTCTCCACCATGACAAAGTAATCATCCTTGAAGAAGACTCAACCAGGACTCCTATGCATGCGGTACACTGACAAGCAATAAACAATAACATTTCATTTCATCTGACTGACTACTTAAATCATTCTGATCTTCTTCGAACTTTGATACGGAAAGCAATTAATTTTTTTTTTAAATGTTATCAGCTTTTGGATTTCAAGGAATTCTGATCATCTGTGATTGAAGTTTCATTTGAGTTAGCTGCATAAAATGTGTTTATTTTCTAGGATTTTGCTAGTAGCTGAGTAGTAATGAGAATAAAAGTGTTAATTTTTATATAAGGACCTTTTATATAAACCAATACTCAGCCAGGTTACTGGTCCACCCAGTACATTAGGAGATAACCATGCACTTCCCTCAGCCCAATCCCATAATGCTCACAGAGAGGATGGTAACATGGCAGTAAAGAAGCCCAGATTATTGATCTGGAGCAATATTTGGAATACAAACATTGGGCAATGAAAATACAAGTTACTAAAATTATCTGGTTCTTCTTTAGATTTTCATAGAAGTTCACGTTGCTCAGAGAAGGAACTCAGCCATCATTTCCCATTCTAGCCAATGGTTGACATTTAATCCAGCAACCGGTTTGATTTTAACTGAGAAAAAAGTTCAAAGCAAAGTAAAATACAATAGGTCACTATAGATTATCCTGAGATTCATTTTCTTTGAGACCAACAAATAATATGTAAACGAAGATAAACTATGCAAATACAAAAACAATGATAATAAATAAAATCATGTTGAGAACATGAGTTGTAGAGTCCTTGAAAGTGAATCCATAGGTTGTGGAATCTGTTCATAGGTTGGACTCAATTTAGGAGCGGAAGAATTAAATTTTTATGTCAATTAAGGATTGATGCTTATTTTCCCTTTTTTTTGTTTACAGGTTATAGCAAGGCTGGCCTGTTCCTAATTGCCATCAGAACTAATGGGACTTCTAAGACTCAAACATATGACTGGAACAGGAATAGGATTTTCAGAATAACAGAAACTGCTATTGAACTAATTAACCAGTACTATTGAAACCAGTGTCAACAAGCCATAGCACATTTGCTTCCTCTGCAGCTGTGTGTGGATCAGGTTACTTACTACAGGCTCACTTGTGCCTTGACAGAACTATCAGCACAAACCAAAGGGGTGAAAAACAAATCACCTTTAATGTTTATTCAGTAACTGAAAGACAAGTGTACCACATTGGAGCATAAATTGACAAGAAATAAGCAGCATTTAATTTCACCTGACTGATCACTTTAATCATTTTGATAATCTTCCAACTCTGTCACTGGAAACTACTGCAATGTTGTTGCAAATCTTTACAAAATGTTATCAGTTTTCAGTTCTCAAGGAACTCTCATGATCTGCAATTGACAATTTCAGTAGAGTTACCTGCATACCACATGCTATAAATTTGTAAGGTTTAGTTAGTGGTGGAGTAATCCTTAGAATAAAATATTAATGTCACATAGGAATATTTTCATAATAACGATGCTGATTATTTTTATCAGATTGTGTTACAAACCAAAGGGCTTCTGAAACATGAATCGTAAAACCTTCAGTATTTGGAAGAAACTACTAGCAAAAGTAATCCCCTCTGGTGTAATCAGGAAAAGGACTATGACAATCTTTGATCAACAGTTCTCCTAGGAAGGTAACTGCTGAGTGGCACTGGCTCTAAATCGAGTATGCTACCTCTGGACTATGGCCAGAACACTTGACTGGGGTCAGAATTGAATGGAAGCTGGTACTTGAGTTCCACAGCAGAGAATCAGGTCCTTCAGCCCATTCATCCATGCCAATGGAAGTGTCTGTCTAAGCAAATCCCACTGGCCTGAAATTGACCCATGTACTTGTCTAAAAGTCGTTTCAATGTTGTGATTGTATTTGCTGATATCACCTTTCCTGGCAGGTAACTTCACTTACCCACCATCCACTGCATAAAAGTTCGCCCTCCAGGTTCCTTCTCAATTTTTCCCCTCCAACCTTAAATCAATGCCCTCTAGTTTTAGACATCCCTGCCCTAGGAAAAGGACTATCTACCCCTCGTAATTTTATATATCTCTATAAGGTCACCCCTATCTAAAAGCTCTTTATAACTCAATCCCTCCAGTCCAATCAAATGCTTGAGTGCCAGCCATTCTACCTACCAAGAGAGTCCTCCTAGATCCTGCCATCACCAAAAGCAGACGCTAAGCAAGTAATCAATGTATTGAGTGCCGCGGTAAGAATATTAGAATACTACAGCACAGTACAGGCCCTTCCCCCCTCAATGTTGTGCCAACCCATATATTCCTTAAAAAAGTACTACCCCATAACCCTCTGTTTTTCTTTCATCTATGTGCCTGTCCAAGAGGCTCTTAAATACCCCTAATGTTTTAGCCTCCACCACCATCCCTGGCAAGTCATTCCAGGCACTCACAACCCCCTGTGTAAAAAAAAACTTACCCCTGATGTCTCCCCTAAACTTCCCTCCCTTAACTTTGTAAATATGCCCTCTGCTGTTTGCTGTTCATGCCCTGGGAAACAGGTATTGGCTATCCACCCTATCTATGCCACTTATAATCTTGTACACCTCTATCAAGTCCCCTCTCATTCTTCTACACTCCAAAGAGAAAAGTCCCAACCCTGTTAACCTTGCCTCATAAGACTTGTTTTCCAGTCCAGGCAACATCCTGGTAAATCTCCTCTGCACCCTCTCCATAGCTTTCACATCCTTCCTATAATGAGGTGACCAGAACTGAACACAATACTCTAAGTGTGGTCTCACCAAAGATTTGTAGAGTTGCAACATGACCTCAATCCCCCTATTAATGAAGCCTAGCATCCCATAGGCCTTCTTAACTACCCTATCAACCTGCGCAACCACCTTGAGGGATATATGGATTTGAACCCCAAGGTCCCTTTGTTCATCCACACTCTTAAGTAACCGACCATTAATCCTGTACTCAGCCTTCTGGTTTGCCCTTACAAAATGCATCACCTCACACTTATCTGGATTGAACTCCATCTGCCACTTTTCTGTCCAACTCTGCATCCTGTCTATATGCTCTTGTAACCTTTGACAACCTACAGCTCCATCCATAACTCCTCCAATCTTCGTGTCATCCACAAACTTCCTCACTCATCCTTCTGCCTCTTCATCCAGGTCATTTATAAAAAAATCACAAAGAGCAGGGGTCCCAGGACAGATCCTTACGGCACTCCACTAGTCACTGACCTCCAAGCAGAATACTTTCCTTCCACTACTACCCTCTGCTTTCTTCCTGTAAACCAATTTTTTATCCAAACAGCCAAGGTTCCACTGATCCCATGCCTCATGACTTTCTGGATGAGTCTCTTGTGGGGGCCCTTGTCAAATGCCTTGCTAAAATCCATTCAGACCACATCTACTGATCTACCCTCATCAATTTCTTTTGTTACCTCTTCAAAACAACTCGATTAGGCTCGCGAGGCACAACCTTCCCTTCACAAAGCCATGTTGACTATCCTTGAGTAGACTGTACTTCTCCAAATGCTCGTAGATCCTATCCTTAAGAATCCTTTCCAATAGCTTGCAAACCACCAACATAATACTCATAGATTTATAGTTCCTAGGATTCTCCCTATTATCTTTTTTAAATAAGGGAACTACATTTGCCATTCTCCAATCCTCCAGCACCTCCCCTGCAGCCAAAGAGGATTCAAAGATCATAGCTACTACTCCAGCGATCTCTTATCTCACTTCCCACAGCAACCTGGGGTATATCACATCCGGCCCTGAGGGCTTATCAATCTTGATGTTTTTAAAAAGATTCAACACTTCTTCCGTAATCTCCACATTGTCCAGCACACAGGCCTGTTCTATTTTGACCTCACCCTGATCAAGGTCCTTTTCACTTGTGAATACTGAAGCAAAGTATTCATTTAGGACCTCCCTAACCTCCTCCGCCTTCAGGCACATGTTGCCTTCTTTATCCTTTAGCGGTCCCACCTTCATTCTTGTCATCCTTCTGCTCTTCACATATGCATAGAACGCCTTGGGGTTCTCCTTAATCCTACATGCCAAAGCCGCCTCATGTCCCCTTCGAGTTCTCCTAAGTCCTTTCTTTAGCTCCTTCCTGGCTACCCTATATTCTCATGAGCCCTTCCTGCTTCTTATGTCTAACATATGCTTCCTTCTTCCCCTTGACAGTTTGTCTCATGTGTTTGTAAGCCACGGTTCCCTTTTCCTACCATTTTTTCCTTGTCTCATCGGGACAAACCTATCCTGAACCCAGTACAAGTGGTCCCTAAACTTCCTCCACAGTCCTTCTGTGCTTTCACCCTTGAAGATCTGTTTCCAATTTACTCTCGCTAGTTCCTGCCTCATTCCTTCATAGTTAGCCCTTCCCCAGTTAAGCACTATACCATTTTGTCTGTTTTTATTCTTTTCCATAGCTATGCTGAAGCTAAGGGAGTTGTGGTCACTCTCACCAAAATGCTCCCCCACCAAGAGGTCTGTCACCTGGCCAGGTTCATTACCCAGAACTAGATCCAGCATAGCCTCTCCCCTCCTCAGCCGGTCGACATATTGTGTCAGGAATCCTTCTTGAACACTCCTGACAAATTCAGCCCCATCTATCCCCCTTGCACTCAGGAGGTGCCAGTCAATATGAGGGAAGTTGAAATCACCCATAACTACTACCCTGTATTCCTACACCATTCTAAAATCCGCCTGCTTATCTGCTCCTCAGTATCCTGAGGGCTATTTGGGGGCCTATAGACTACTCCCAGCACAGTGATTGATCTCTTCCTATTTCTGACTTCCACCCACACTGACTCAGTGGACACTCCCTCTGCAGCATCCTCCCTTTCTATAGCCGTGATTCTATCCCTGACCAGCAATGCCACTCCCCCTCCTTTTCTACCTCCCATCTTATTCCTTTTAAAACACCTAAACCCCAGTACCTGCATCAGCCAATCCTGCCCTTCCTCCAGCCAAGTTTCAATAACGGCCACAACATTGTAGTTCCACGTACTGATCCATGCTCTAAGTTCATCCTCTTTATTCCTAATACTCCTAACATTGAAATAGGCACGTTTCAACCCCTCTAGCTGGCTACGTTTGTGTTTTGTCCCCTGCCTGTCCTTCCTCACCAACTCAGAACACATAGCATCATGCCCTCGTCCTTCTACCCTAATCTCTGCACTCACATTCTGATTCCCACCCCCTGCCAAACTAGTTTAAACCCTCCCCAACAGCTCTAGCAAACCTGTCCGCCAGGATATTGGTCCCTTTCCAGTTCAGGTGTAGCCCGTCCTTTTTGTACAGGTCAGTCCTTCCCCAGAAGAGATCCCAATGATCCAGAAATCAGAAATGATCCAGCAAACAAGAAACAGCTTTCCATATCATTGCTGATTGCTTCAATCTGACTTGTTTGAAGAATTGTTGCCAATTATCATCAACATATTGCCTACAGCACCAAGGGTCCCAACACACACAAAAATACCTACCTTTCCATCTCTAGGCTTCATTTCTGGAAATCTGATCATCTGGCTGTCCTCCTAACTGCATAAAGGCAGTGGCTAAAGAGCATGGCGTTAGAGGTAGGGACTAGAAAGAGGAGGCTGAAAAGTGGCTTCGGGATTGCTCAAGTCGGTGGACAGGGTCATGTTCAGGGACTCATCAGAGGATCTCAATACATATGCCACAGTTGTAATGGACTGTATAAAGACACCAGTGGGTGCGTGTGCACCCACAAAATCAATTAGAGTCTTCCCCGTTTGGAAGCCCTGGGTGAATCAAGAAGTCCACATGCTGCTGAGAGCTAAAACAGCGGCATTCGAGTTTGGTGACCTAGGAAAGTACGAGAAGTCCGGGTATGACCTCCGGAAAGTCTTCTCACATCCCAGGTGGCAATTCCAGATTAAACATGAAACACAGAATGCTCAACAGCTGTGGAAGGGCATCTCCTCCTACAAGAAAAACTGCGGGATATAAATAAACATAAGGTTTTGCTCCCAGATGAGATCATTGCCTTTTATGCTCATTTTGACCAACAAAACATAGAAGCACCTTCACAAGCTCCGGCAGCTCTGTGATTTCAGTCTGTGAGGCTGACGTGAGAGCATCTTCATTAGGATGACATAGGGACAACAATGTCACACTCTGTAAGACCAAGGAATTGATTTTGTATTTCAGGATGGGGAAGTCAAAAGAATATACACTAGTCCTCATCAGGTGATTGGCAGTGAAAAGGGTGTGCAATTTCAAGTTCTTGGGTGTCAGCATCTCTGAAAATCTATCCACCATACTGATAAAAGTGCAAACAAGACACAACTTCATTGGAGTTTGAGGAGATTTGGTATGACACCAACGACCCTAGCAAATGTCTACAGACGTAACGTGGAAAGCATCCTAACTGGTTGTTTCACAGTTTGGTGTAGAAGGGACACTACACAGGATTGGAAAAAACTGGAGAAAGTTGCTAACTCAGCCAGCTTCATCATGGACGCAGGCCTCCCCAGTGTCAACAACATCTTCAAAAGGTGATGCCTCAAAAAGGTGGCATCCACCATTAAGGTCTACATCACCCAGGACATGCCCTCTTCTTATTACTATGATCAGGGAGGAGGTACAGAGCTTGAAAACACACATTAGTGACAGCTCCTTTCCTTCCGCCATCAGATTCAGAATGGACAATGAACCCACAGACACTACCACAACATTATTTTTTCTCTTTTTGCACTACTTGTTTAATATATATTATTAGTCTGTTTTATTCTGTACTGTACTGCTGCCACAAAACAACACATTTCATGATGTATGCCTGTGATATTAGACCTGATTCTGATTCTGAGGATAAACCCATGAAAGTGTCTGGCCCAGACAGTGTACCTGGCTGAGTACTGAAGACTTTTGCTAAGCAACTGGCTGGAGTGTTTACTGATATCTTTAAGCTCTGATTTCAGCAATCTGAGATACCCACCTACTTCCAGCAGGCTTCAGTCACACCGGTGCCCAAGAAGAACGTGGTAACCTGCTTCACTGACTATCATCAGCAGCACTTGCATCCACAGTGATGAAGTACTTTGAGAGTTAGGCTGTGAAGCACATCAACTCAGGCCTGCAGAGCAACTTGGATCCACTCCAATTTGCCCATTGTCACAAAAGTCCGACAGCAGTCGCCATTTCATTGGCTCTCCACTCAGCTCTGGAACATCTGGAGAGTGAAGACACATACACAAAGATTCTTTTTCATTGACCACAGCTCAACATTTAACACTATTGTGTCTTCTTCCTCAAAACTTATCAGAAAGCTCCAAGACCTAGGCCTCGGTACCTCTTTGTGTAAATGGAGCTTCGATTTCCTCACTTGCAGACCACAGTTAGTTCGAATTGGAAACAACATCTCCTCCACAATTGCCATCAGTGCAGTTGCACCACAAGGCTGTGTGCTCTGCCCCCGTTCTATTGCTTTACACTTTTGGTCACCGAATTACAGGAAGGATATTGATAAGGTTGAAAGAGTGCAGAGAAGGTTTACAAGGATGTTGTCGGGACTTGAGAAACTGAGTTACAGAGAAAGGTTGAATAGGTTAGGACTTTATTCCCTGGAGCGTAGAAGAATGACAGGAGATTTGATACAGGTATATAAAATGATGATGGGTATAGATAGAGTGAATGCAAGCAGGCTTTTTCCACTGAGGCTAGGGGAGAAAAAAAAAACAGAGGACATGGGTTAAGGGTGAAGGGGGAAAAGTTTAAAGGGAACATTGCGGTGGCTTTTTCACACAGAGAGTGGTGGGAGTGTTGAATGAGCTGCCAGATGAAGTGATAAATGCGGGCTCACTTTTAACATTTAAGAAAAACTTGGACAGGTCCATGGATGAGAGGTGTATGGAGGGATATGGGCCAGTTGCAGGTCAGTGGGACTAGGCAGAAAAATAGTTCAGCACAGCCAAGAAGGGCCAAAAGGCCCGTTTCTGTGCTGTAATGTTCTATGGATCTACGACTGTGAGGCTAAGTACAGCTCCAATGCCATATTCAGGTTTGCTGATGACACCACTGTCATTGGCCAAATCAAAGTTGGTGATGCATCAGCATATTGGAGGGAGGAAGATTGAAAATTTGGTAGAAAGTGTCACAACAATGACTCTCACTCAACTTTAGCAAAACCAGAGAGCTGATTATTGATGGCAGGAGGAAGAAATTTGGGATCCATGAGCCCGTGCTCTTTAGGGCATTGGAGGTGGAAAGGGTCTGTAACTTTAAGTTCCTGGGCATTATCATATCAGTGGATCTGTCCTGGGACTAACACGGAAGTGCCATTACAAAGAAAGCACGGCAGTGCCTCTGCTTCCTTGGAAGTCTGCGCAGATTCAGCATGTCATCTAAGACTCTGACACACCTCAGTAGGTGCACTGTGGGGAGTATCCTGACTGGCTGCATCACAGTCTGGTATGGAAACAACAATGCCCAGGCATGGAAAAGCCTACAAAATGATAGGTGAAGCCAGGTGGGGAAGGGGTGGGAGGGGGGGTGAAGTGAGAAGCTGGGAGGTGATACATAAACAAGGTAAAGGGCTGGAGAAGAAGGAATCTGATTGAGTAAGAGAGTGGATCTTGGGAGAAATGGAAGGAGGAGGGGCACTGGGAGGAGGGGTATTCATAGGCAGGTGAGAGGAAAAGAAGAGGCAAGAGGGAAGCCATAGTGAAGAACTGAAGAAGAAGGAAGGAGGAGGGGGAAAATTACCAGAAGTTGGAGAAATCAATGCCATAAGGTTGGAGGCTACCCATTCAGAATATGAAGTGTTTCTCCTCAAACTTAAAAATGGCCTCATCTTGGAAGTAGAGGAGGCCATGAGCTGACATGTCCTAATAGGTATACAGGTTGGAATTAAGATGGTTGGCCACCAGGAAATCCTTCTTTTTGTGGATGAAGTGAGGGTCTCAACAAAGTGGGCTGCCGGTCTGCATCATGTCTCACCAATGCAGAGGAGGCTGCATTGGATAAAGCAGAGAACCCCAACAGGTCCACAGGTGAAGTGTTCTCTCACCTGGAAGGATTGTCTGGGGCCCTGAATGGAGGTGAGGGAGGAGGCAAATGGACAGGTATAGCACTACTTCTGCTTGCAGGGATAAGTTCAGGAAGGAGATTAGTACGGAGGGATGAACAGAGGAGGGAATGCTGGAGGGAGCAATCCCTTTGGAAAGTGGAGATTGAGGGGGAAGTAAAAAAATGAGCTTGGAGGTAGGATCCCATTGAAGCTAGCAGAAGTTGTGGAGAATGTTGTGCTGGAGTGCAGAGGCTCACAGGATAGCAGGTGAAGACATGAGGAACGCTATCCCTGTTAAGGTGACAGGAAGAGGAGCAGATATCCTGAAAATGGAGGAGATGCAGGTGAGGGCAGCATCAATGGTGGTGACTTGTCCTGACTTGTGTGTGTTCAGGTCTTCTAATGAGTTTAAGCAGATAGTAAGTTACCAATGACACCCTTACCCTACCTCTGAGCTGCTCTGGGACTGTGGTATCTATGTGGTTTGTCCAGTGAATTTTCAGGTCTACTGTGAACCCCCAGGATTTTGATGGTGCAGGACTCAGTCACAGTAATGTCACTGAATTTCAAAGATACTTAGTGGGACTAATATCTGCGTGAACACAAAATAGGATGCAGGCCATCCTTTTATGAAGTGAATTTTCATAGCTGCTCGTTTGAAAGCATACTAGAAGGCTCAGTGAAGAGTCTTTGTCTGCCTTTCTTTTTTTTAAACTTTTTTTATTGCATTTTTAAATGATTACAAACTGCTTTCTGAGAACTACCTATTTTTATTCGACTCTGCTAAAGTGATCTACTACAGGGGGATGGAAGTGAGTTCTATACTTTTCCCCAAGGCTGCACCCCGACTATAAGAGAGCAGGATTAACTCTCTATGCAAATTGCATTCCATTTTGAAGTGGAGTCATGTTCACATTATTGATGGGTGAGTATTTCTGCACTTTGGGTAAGTTCACCTCAGCTCAAGAACCTTGCCCAAGGACCTATTGTTTGTTCTTAATTAAATGTAAAATAATTCTTTCTGCCTCCCTCCCCCCAAGCTCTTCCAGACTCTGAAGCCAACAGTGAGAAATGGAAAATGATAATTTGTGCATGGCTCTTGGCATGCAATTATTTGAGCTCTCTTTCTGCAGTATTTATTTAATTTAATTGTACATATATATTTAATGGATTCCCACTAATTGGAACACATCGAAGACAATACATTTTGACCCAATTAAGCAGCTGTTCCAGTAAGCTGAAGTTTCATGGGAATTGTTAAAATGGTTTAAAATTACTAACTACTGTTTAACTGAGTAACAAATTATGTACTTAAATGAACTACTGAACAAATTAGACCACTACCAATACAATTACACTACAATCAAATCAGTTCTGAACAGCTTTCGATGGAGGAATTCGTCCATTTTGCACTGCCATGTTCTTTTGATTGACGGTAAATGAACAAAGTCAGCACAGATACCTAGTACAGATAATGGACTATCTTCATACAATGCCATCAACAATTACAACCTCTCAGTCAAGGTGACTTTCGATGACTTTTCAAATTCCTCATAGTTCCTAATTTGTTGAAGAAGTGAAATTTTCTTTTCACTCCCAGCTTTTAGTGGCGTCTCCAAGCCTTAATGCTTGAAACTCCAGTGAGCAAAACAATTCTGAATTGTCTTACTGATTATTTCTTGTCAACTATCAGTGGAGAGGCTGCATCACTGTCTGGTATGGTGGGGGATTGGGGAGGGGCTACTGCACAGGACCGAACGATGCTGCAGTGCATTGTAAATTTAGTCAGTTCTATCTTGGGTACTATCCTACAAAGTATCTCAGAAAGGCGGTGTTCATTATTAAGGACCTCCAGCACCCAGGACATGCCCTTTTCTCATTGTTACCATCAGGTAGGAGGTGCAGAAGCCTGAAGACACACACTCAGTGATTCAGGAACAGCTTCTTCCCCTCTGCCACCCGATTCCTAAATGGACATTGAACCTGTAACGTTCTCCTTCGCGTGTCACGAACACCGAATTTAACGTCGAGATAAACCAGTTAATAAGAACCAGATCGCAGTAAGATTAACCATTTACTGTTCACTCTTCACATTAACATATGGTGAAAACTGTTGATAAAACAATACAAGATTGATACAGTATTTGTTCCTTCCTTAATATCACATTTCAAGTGTAAATACTTGCAAAGGTGACTATAACTACATTACACTAAGGTGCAGTATACAGGGAGAGTTTACCTGCTCCATTGACTACTTTAAATACACTTCCATGCAAACTATCCGCGATTCTCTAACTAACGAAAGCATAAACATTATCTACCGTCGTTACTTCTAACAGGATCGGCATTAACATCTTAGTTCAATATATCGATTATCTATTAACTTACAGCGTTGCTCTCACTGTGATTTCTCATGCCTGCAAAACTGCTTCTGCTCAGGTGAGCCTCGTGGAAAGCCCCCACCCTCGCGCTAATTTCAAACCGGTGTTTTCCCACAAGACGCGGCGAAACCGGATGTGACGTCATCGCATGCCGATATATTTTACATGCAATGAATACACTTTAAACACTTCTAATTCTAACTAGAAAATACTATTGAATGAATTACTAAGCGAAAATATTATAAACTAAATAGCTGTCGTAAAGACAGCACACTTTCTATCATTCTAAGTTGGTGCCTAAGTTGAGTCTCAGATAGACTCAATTCATATCAATGGTGATGTGAAAATTGCAGCTGTAGATGTTTCACATTATATTAGTGTAAATATCAAGCTTATCTTGCATCTTCACAGATATTGTCACCATTTAAGCATTTGTTTGACTTTGTGTTAAATCAAAAGTAAATTGCCAAGGTGAGAAATATTTTGACATTTAGAATCATATATATAATAGTAAGTTATGCAACATTCTCAGCTCCATCCTTAAGAAGCCTTGCCATCCAGCAGATGAGATCTTCTCATTGCTACTAACAAGGAAGAGGTACAAGAGCCTGAAGACACTCACTCCATGTTTTGGGAGCAGCTTCTTCCCCTCTGCCATCAGATTTCTGAACAGACCAGGAACGCATGAAGAATACCTCAATATTTTTGAACTGCTTATTTTTATTTAATATCTCCTTGTTATAATCTTTCATTCATTGCACCATACTGCTGCAGCAAAACAACAACTTTCATGCCATGGGTGAATGATAATAACACTGGTTCTGTTTTCTGTGAAAGGATAATAGAATGGTAACAAATCTAACCTTGACCTCAGAGGAAAGGAAGCAGTTTAAATGATAACTTGCTTTAGGCATGCTTTGGAAACACAGATGCTATATTCTTTCTTCAACGCAACTACTAATATATTTCTTCACTAAAGGAAATGCCAATGAGTTCTGCATTTTTTCCTACTTTTCAGCAACGTATATGTGCAATGAGTTCAAAGCTCTTGAGGCACTGTTTCTTATCTTTGACTATGTTTACACAACAATAGACAGCTGGCCTTCACGTTGAAGTTCTCTTTCAGTTAAGTTGTTCATGGACAGCTGAAACGATCAAAAATGATTTTAAAAGTAGACGACCAAAATGTACAGCATTGTTTACGTAGGTGCTGGATAGGTAAGCTTAGAAAAATATAAGAGAACAAGCTCGTATTTTAAAGTCAATGGAATTAGAGTTTCACACATGAAGTAAAATAGACTTGCATCCCAATACTTCAAGTTCAGCAGAAGTAAATAATGACGAGTTTCTACATCGTCATCGGTATGAAAGTGAGATGTGTTATTGGCTGTATTTTACTGATTGTGGGTGACATGGTCTTAAAAACTTGAATTAATGGAAAAAAAGAACAGGACACCTACTCAATGGCAACCTCCGAAAAGGAGTTTAGAACCTTATGCTCTTGTTGTCCCTGAGAATCACCTCAGTGGAGTTGGACTGAGTGATGAACGACACAGAGAACGTTACCACACATGGAGAGAGGCTGAAAACCAAGAGTTAACCCAGACCCAGCTGGAGAATTCCAGAAATTGTATGAGGCAATTCCCAGCCAAACCAAAAACACGTGCAGCAAAAAAGAATAATGAATTCACCATGCCAGTCACTTCTCAGGTCAATACCAGGGTATTGACCATGGGTGTTAAAAATTGAAATTAGGCATGATTCAAAACCATTGCAGCTGAAAGCAATTTAACTCTCCACAGGGTCATCAACAGGTACTGAAATGATAATATTTTATTAATATATATGTATTCTGTAAGACTTGCAGATGTTTCACCAATGAAAATGTAAATGTATATCATTTGAAAATATTTTGTTAATTGTGCTCTTCCAAAGCAATCCTGGTTGAGGGGTTCAGAATGAAAAATGAATCAACAGCAAACAGCACTGAGTCATCACCATTGATAATATCAGCTGTCCTTTTGGTCACAGTGGGACTTGATCACATGACAGCATCTTTTTCTTTAAGAACAATAATGGCTTTGCTCAGACCTGTGACAACAGGACATGCCAGTAAAAAATATCAATGCTCACTGTGAGCATCCCACCTTGAATCGGAAGACTGCTAATGGAATTCTCTTTAAAAGGCAGCTGGGAAGTTAAAAGTATGCCAGTTCAACATAAACAGTCACATAAGAAAGTCAAATGTTATTACTCTTTGTAAATGGAACATAGAACATAACTCAGTACACACCCTTCTGCCACAATGTTATGTCAACCTTTTAATCTACTCTAATATCAATCTACCCCTTCCCTCCTACCCTTTGTCCTTCCCTGTTTTTCTATCATCCACAGGCATATCTAACAGTTTCTTAAATGTCCCTAAAGTACAGTGCCTGTAAAAAGTATTCACCCCCCCCCCCCCCAACCACCAGAAGTTTTCATGTTTTATCATTTTACAACACTGAATCACAATGGATTTAATTTGGGTTTTTTGGACACTGATCAACAGAAAAAGACTTCGTGTCAAAGTGAAAACAGATCTCTACAAAGTGATCTAAATGAATCACAAATATAGAACACAAAATAATTGGTTGTGCAGGTGTTCACCCTTAATATGACACACCAAATCATCACTAGTGCAGCCAATTGGTTACAGAAGTCACATAATTAGTTAAATAGATATCACCTGTGTGCAGTCATGGTGTTTCAATTAATTATAGTAAAATTACACCTGTATTTGAAAGGTCCAATTGTTGGTGAGTCAGTATCCTGGCAAAAACTACACCATGAAGACAAAAGAACACTCCAAGCAACTCTGCAAAAAGTTTATTGAAATGCACAAGTCAGGAGATGGATACAAGGAAAATTTCCAAGTCACTGAATATCCCTTAGAGTGTAGTTGTCAACCATCGAGAAATGGAAAGAATTTGGTACAGCTGTAAATCTGCCTAGAGCGGGGGTCGGCAACCCGCGGCTCCGGAGCCACATGTGGCTCTTTTACGTCTGTGCTGCGGCTCCCTGTTGCTTTGGGAAATAATTGGTTGTGGCGACCCTTTTCCTGGCACATCTGAACCGACTCACAATTAGATAGTCTACGGGGGTTTGCGAGCACAGAGCTTTGGAGCCTCTGCGCCATGGGGGGCAGGTTGAGGGAGGCTTAAAAGTGAGGCTGAAGTTTTCGAATAAAGTTTTTTCCTTCGACTGCAGTTACCGACTCCGTGTCGTAATTTTAGCGCTGCGTGTAGCACACCGCTACATGGTCAGTATTTAATTAAAATGTATTTTATGTTAGTTTGTTAGTTTTTGAAATGTAAATCTAAATTTGAAGATTATGGTGATCTTGTACAATCTAAATAAGACGTTGTGGTGACCCATTTCCTGACACATCCGAACCGGCTCACAATTAGCCAGCGTTCAGGCTAAGGGAGATAGCCTACGGGGGTTTGTGAGTACGTGTCTTTTGCAGCATCCGCGCCCATGGGGGTGGGTTGAGGGAGGCTTAAAAGCAAGGCTGTTTAGTTCGAATAAAGCTATCTTTGACTGCAGTTTACTGACACCGCTACAACGTGTTTTTATCGCTGGCTGTCCAGACGGAAGGTGCTGAAACGCTTTGTCGCGTGTCTGGAAGAAGTGAAAACTTTCCTGGGCAGCAAAGGGCTCAACTTTCCTGAGCTGGAACAGCCAGAGTGGCTGGAAAAGCTACACTTCATGGTAGACATGACAGCGCACCTGAACACGCTGAACACAGCTCTTCAGGGGAAAGGACGTACAGCCCTGCACATGTTGGAGGATGTTTTGGCATTCGAGCGCAAGTTGACGTTGCTTGCCAGAGATTTACAGAAAGGCACATTGTCTCACTTCCCCAATTTGAGAGAGTTCAAACAAGGTCACGACATGATAAATTCGGAGTATTTACATTCTGCAATCATCGCAATGCAAACATCGTTTGGGAAACGCTTTTGTGAGTTCAGAGAGGAAAAAAACACATTATCCTTCCCAGTCACTCCCCTAAGCATCGATTCATCTCTACTGAATACGACTGCATTGTCAGGTGTGAGTCAACCTGAACAAGTATGATAAATATTTTAATTGCCTATTATTTTACGTATATTCATATGTTTTCATTGTTCAGTAAAATAGTCCTTTTATTTTTCAGGTTGACAGCTGGCTGACGTTATTTTTGGTTTGCTGCTGGCGGCAAATTTAAGTTTGGCGTTTTTCATAAATACAAGAAGGACTCAAATAGACGTTGAGTATTTTACTTAAAAGTAACCTTCAACCCAACGTCTTTTTTTCGGAGTTCAAAATGTTTTTGTTGCATGCAGAAATGTAATTTCATTTTCTCTGCAGGAGTTCATCAATTTCATAAATGCAACACATTATAGTTTGTTTATACATAGCATAAAGGCAACACATTATAGTTTGTTTATACATAGCATAAAGGCAGTGTTATTTCATTTTAAATGTCAAACGGGTTTTGCGGCTCCCAGTGTTTTCTTTTCTGTGGGAAACGGGTCCAAGTGGCTCTTTCAGTGGTAAAGGTTGCTGACCCCTGGCCTAGAGTGACTGAGTGACTCAAAAAAACTCCTCAAAAACTGAGTGACTATGCAAGAAGGGACCATTGAGGGAGGCCAGCAAGAGACCTATGACAGCTCTGGAGGAGTTACAAGCTTCAGAGGCTGAGATGGGAGACTGTGCATAGAACTGTTGCCCGGGTGCTTCACCAGCCGCAGCTTAATGGGAGAGTGGCCAAGAGAAAGCCGCTGTAAAAAAAAGCTCGCACGCCATATCTTAATTCAGATTAATTCAGTTTATGATAGTACATAGGGCCTATATGTCCAAAAATAAATTGGCACGTATTTTTCCAAATATAAGCCCTATTTGTGACATGTAACGCAGAAATGGCTACTCTAACTCATATGTTTTGGTCATGCGTAAGTTTAAATAATTCTTGGAGGGATGTGTATGGAATATTATCTAAAGTTATAGATATGGATGTTCAACCTAATCCACTTACAGCAATTTTTGGGATTATTCCAGAGGAAGCAAGCAAAGTGTCTGCTTCTTCCCAACATGTGATAGCTTTTCAACTTTACTGTCTAGGAGAGCTATTCTGCTACACTGGAAAGAATTCTATTGGCTCTCCTCCATTATGTCATGTCTAAGCTTAGAGAAAATTAGAAGCCGAACAGTTGATACATCCTTTAATTTTGAACAAGTCTGGCGACCTTTTATTCAATATTTTCACATGATTTTATTTATTTATTTTTCTTTATTCTCTTTCGGGAAAATCCTTATCCATGAAGGTTCGGAGATTACTGGAAGGATGTGTTTTTTTTCTCTCTCTCTTTTCTAATTTTATCCTCAATTGGACTGCCCAATCTTTCCTTTTCTTTCCTTTTTTTCTCTTTTTGTTTTGTTTTTTGTTTCAGTTTAGTTAGTGGGGTTTTGTCTTTCCTTATCAATAAAATTTCTGATCTTTTTTTTATGATTGTTATGAGGAGTTGTAGTTTTTTTTACCATTGTATATATAACAGCATAATATTTTATTTATTTGATTTTGATATTATATACCTTGTTTTTACTATTGCTGTTTATGTGTCTTTTATATTATCTACTTGTTAAACTCCTCTTCAGATTTGTATATTCTTTATTTGGAAATCAATAAAAAAAAGATTGGGTAGTGATCATAACATGATAAGTTTTTATCTACAATTTGAGAGGGATAGGGGCAGATCAGAGGTGTCAGTGTTGCAATTAAATAAAGGAGACTACGGAGCCATGAGGGAAGAGCTGGCCAAAGTTAAATGGGCGGATGCCCTGGCAGGAAAGACAGTGGATCAGCAGTGGCAGATATTCTTGGGGATAATACAAAAGATGCAAATGCAGTTCATTCCAATGAGAAGGAAGGATTCAAAGAGGGGGAAGGGGCCACAGTGGTTGACAAAGGAAGTCAGAGATTGTATAGCATTAAAGAAAAAGAAGTATGACAGGGCTAAGATGAGCGGGAATACAGATGATTGGGAAAGTTTTAAGGAACAGCAGATCTTAACTAAAAAAGCAATACGGAGAGAAAAAATCAGGTATGAGCTCAGTCTAGCCAGGAATATAAAAGGGGATAGCAAAAGCTTTTTTAGCTATGTGAAGAGAAAGAAGATAGTTAAGAACAATGTTGGCCCCTTGAAGAATGAATTGGGAGAAATTGTTATGGGAAACAGGGAAATGGCAACAGAATTTAATGCATACTTTAGATCTGTCTTCACCAGGGAGGACATAAGCAATCTCCCAGATGTATGGATGGGCCAGGGTCATAAGATATCAGAGGAATTGAGACAGATTGACATTAGGAAAGAAACTGTGATGAGTAGACTGGTAGGACTGAAGGCTAATAAATCCCCGGGTCCAGATGGTCTGCATCCGAGGGTTCTAAAAGAGGTGGCTCAGGAAATTGCGGATGCATTGGTAATCATTTTCCAATGTTCCTCAGATTCAGGATCAGTTCCTGAAGATTGGAGAGTGGCTAATGTTGTCCCACTTTTCAAGAAGGGAGGGAAGGAGAAAACGGAGAACTATCGCCCTGTTAGCCTAACGTCAGTCGTGGGGAAGATGCTTGAGTCCATTATTAAGGACGAAATAGTGGCATATCTTGATGGCAGTAATAAGATTAGGCCGAGCCAGCATGGATTTACCAAGGGCAAATCATGCTTGACTAATCTGTTGGAGTTTTTTGAGGGTGTAACAAGGATGTTAGACGAGGGTAAGCCAGTAGATGTTGTGTACCTAGATTTTCAGAAGGCATTCGATAAGGTGCCACATAGGAGATTGGTGAGTAAAATCAGAGCTCATGGCATTGGGGGCAGGGTTTCAACATGGATAGAAAACTGGTTGGCAGATAGAAAGCAAAGGGTAGCAGTGAATGGGTGTTTCTCAGACTGGCTGGAGGTGACTAGTGGGGTACCACAGGGCTCTGTATTGGGACCACAGCTCTTTACGATTTATGTCAATGATTTAGATGAGGGCATTGAAAACTATATCAGCAAGTTTGCTGACGATACTAAACTGGGTGGCAGTGTGACGTGCGAAGAGGACGTTAGGAGAATACAGGGAGACTTGGATAGGCTGAGTGAGTGGGCAGATACTTGGCAGATGTCATTCAATGTGAATAAATGTGAAGTTATCCACTTTGGAAGCTGGAACAAGAGGGCAGAGTATTGTCTGAACGGTGTCGAGTTAGGTAAGGGAGAAATGCAAAGAGACCTAGGAGTCCTAGTTCACCAGTCAATGAAGGTGAATGAGCAAGTGCAACAGGCAGTGAAGAGGGCAAATGGAATGTTGGCCTTTGTTACAAGGGGAATTGAATACAAGAGCAAGGATGTTCTTTTGCATTTGTACAGGGCCCTGGTGAGACCACACCTGGAATATTGTGTACAGTTTTGGTCTCCAGGTTTAAGGAAGGACATTCTGGCAATTGAGGAAGTGCAGCGTAGATTCACTAGGTTGATTCCTGGGATGGCAGGGCTGTCTTACGCAGAGAGATTGGAGAGATTGGGCTTGTACACGCTGGAATTGAGGAGATTGAGAGGGGATCTGATTGAAACATTTAAGATAATTAAAGGGTTTGATAGGATTGAGGCAGGAAATATGTTCCAGATGTTGGGAGAGTCCAGTACCAGAGGGCATGGATTGAGAATAAGAGGTCAGTTATTTAAAACGGAGTTGAGGAAGAGCTTCTTCTCCCAGAGAGTTGTGGAGGTGTGGAATGCACTGCCTCGGAAGACAGTGGAGGCCAATTCTCTGGATGCTTTCAAGGAGGAGCTGGATAGATATCTGATGGATAGGGGAACCAAGGGTTTATGGGGACAAGGCAGGGACTGGGTATTGATAGAGAATGATCAGCCATGATCTCAGAATGGCGGTGCAGACTCGAGGGGCCGAATGGTCTACTTCTGCACCTATTGTCTATTGTCTATTGTCTAAAAAGCTCACATGAAATCTCAGCTAGAGTTTGTCAGAAGGCATGTGGGATACTTTGAAGTCAGCTGGAAGAAGGTTCTATGGTCTGATGAAACACTGCACATTATCAAAAATGCAGGGAATTCCACAGATTCACCACTTCCTGGGAAAAGTAGTTTCTATTCGTCTCCACCCTAAATCTACTTCTCTAAATCTTGAGACTATGTCCCCTAGTTCTAGTCTCATTTACCAACAGGAACAATTTTCCTGGCTCTAAACTATCACTTCCATAATTTTATATGTTTCTGTAAGATCAATTCCTTTGAATTCCAGCAAGTATAGTCCCAGATGAGTCAATCTCTCCTCATATTCTAATCACCTCATCTTCGGAGTTGATCTGGTGAATGTCCTCTGCTGTGCCTGAAGTAAGAAGAATGGAAATGCATATAATACTCCAGATGAGGCCTCACCATTGCCATGTGCAGTTGCAGAATAACTTCCCTGATCTTAAATTCAATCACTCTCGCACTGAAGGTCAATGTTCTATTTGTCTTCTTGATAACCTGTTGCACCTGCAAACCAACCTTTTACATTTCAAGCACAATCACCCCCAAGTCCCTCTACACAGCTTCTATTCTTCATTCTATCTGCCAGACCATTAACCTATCTAAATCTCTCTGCCTAAATTACTTTTCAATTTCCTTTAGTGTCCCCAGCAAACTTAAATATACTACACTCAATCCCCTCTTCCAAATCATTAATGTATATTGTAAACAGTTGTGGTCCAAACACCAACCCCTGCAGCACACTGTTCACAACTGACCAGCAACCAGAGAAACACCCATTTATCCCAACTCTCTGCCTTCCATTGGTTAACCAGTCCTAACACATTATCCCCAACTCCAAGCATCTTTACTTTCTGGAAATCCAAGTATACAATATCTACCTGTTCCTCTCCATCTGTTTCGGTCATTAAGTCCTCAAAGAACTCCACTAATTTTGTCAAACAGATCTTGCTCTTCATGAATCCATGCTGCTTCTGCCTGACGGAACCACTTCCATCCAGAGGACTGGCTATTTCTTTCTTAATGATTGCTTCAAGTGTTTTCCTGACTACAGATTGTATTCTAACTGGCCAATTGTTATGTGCCTTTTGCCTACATTCTTGTTTAAACAGTAGCATGACATTTGCCATCTTCCAATCCACTGCAACCTGTCGAGAGAATTTTGGTAAATTATCAAAAATGTATCTACCCTGGAATGCACCCATCAGGACCAGGGAAATTGTCTACTTTTAGGTCCACTAGTTTTCTCATCAGTGACAACAATTGTACCAAGGTCCTCACTTCACATCACATCCATAACATCTCTCTTTTGCATATTAGACTTGTCCTCCACTGTGAAGACTGATACAAAATAGTCGTTCAAGAACTCACCCACTTCTCATCTTACAAGGAATCTATCTTCATTTTACCAATGCTTTTCTGCTTTATAAAATTATAAAATCTTTTACTATTTATTGTTATATTTTGTGCTAGTTTACTTTCATAATTTAGATTCCCTTTCCTCATTACTTGCTTGTGGTTCTTTGTTCCCTTTTAAAGTTTTCCAATTTTCCAGTTTCCCACTACTTAGGTGACTTTGAATGCATGAACTTTTTGCTTGATGCCTTCTTTTATTTCCTTAGTTATCTATGGCTGGCTGTCCCCACCCTTACTGTCCTTGCTTTGAACTGGAATATACTTTTATTGAACACTGTGAAAACTTTCTTTGAGAGTCTACCAGTGTTACTCAACTGAAATGCCATATAGGGTCCATCAGCATCTGTAGAGGCAAAAGGATGATCGATGTTTTACATCATGAGGAGGGACATGATAGACAGGTGGAGCCAAGTGGGATAGGAGGGATGAAATAGGGAGACAGTGACCCCAGGCTGATAGGTAGAAAGATAAAGATAGAGATAAAAAGGGTTGATGGAGCCAGGCTGGGGAGAGTGAAAGATGGAGGTAGAGACAGAGGCAAGAAGGTGATAAGTGTAAATAAAAGGCTATAAATCCTGGAAAATGATATGGAAGGGATGATGGCAGATGAAACTAGCCAGGGGAAGGTAATAAATCTATGTGATGGGGTGGTGGTGAGTAGGGAATAAATTTATGAAACTGGCTGGTGGGAAGGGGATAATTTTGTGATGGACTGGTGGTGGGAAGGGGGTAATTCTTTGTGATGGACTGATGGAGGGAAGGGGATCCTTTTGTGACAGACTGGTGGACTGGTGGTGGGAAAATCAAAAGGTCAGGTTGTGAAGAAAGGACCACAGGGAGAGTGGGTTACCTGGATTTGGAAGATTTGATGTTCATATCTTTGGATTGTAAACTACCCAGGTGGAATATGAATGCTGTTCTTCTGTTTGTAATAGCCATCAACCTGCCAATGGAGAAGGCCAAGGACTGACAGGTTGGTGTTGATGTGGGAATGGGAATGGAAATTGAAAGGTTAGGTCAAGATGGCCATTGTAAGCATAGTGTAAATGTGGGTTACACAAAAGGGTCACCTAGTCTGCATATGGGGTCTTGTCGATGTGGAGAAGCCATAGTGAAAGCACCAAGTTCAGCAGAGAAGGTGCATGTGAATCTTAGTTTGACCTGGAAGGGTTATTTTGGTCCCTAGATGGTGGTGTAGGAGGAGGGACAAGTGCTATACCTCCTATAGGTGAAACATTGGGTAAAGATAAAATTAGCTGAGTCTGCTCCTTTACATCCAGACAGATCTCAGTATCTACCAGGAGATATATCTATTAGAATTACAACCATGGTTTCTCTTCATTGGGTAGCCACTTGCTGGCTATTGATGCCTGATGTGCTGGTCACACCAGCATTTGCTGTTTCAGATTTCACAGATCTGTGAATTTTTGTTCCGATTGGTATGAAGCTGAGTGACTGCATGCGAGGTGCATTTTTATACAATAGGAGTCCCACCATAATGGTGAGATCATCTACAGAGTAATAGGTCAGGGGCATTGGCATCCAGCCTCTAACTTGCCCCAGGCTCTCACGTTTAACATGCATATGTGGACATCCGTCCGCTAAAAGCCAGTAATTCACTAAATAATAACGAGCTGCCGGTAAGCATAATTTGGCTGTTAAATCTACAGATTCCAATGTGTATGGAAAATCTCAGAGTAGGTGCCTGCCTTCTGATGTGTGTATGCTTGGTGTATTACATACCATTGACTCTGGATCAGGTTTAATATCACTGACATCTGTTGTTTTGTAGCAGCAATATATATAAAACTAATCTAAATTACGATAAGAAATGTATATAAAAGTAATTTAAATAAGTAAAGCAAAAAGAAGGCAAAGTTAATGAGTTCATGGGTTGGATCATCGTCTCATCGTCCATTCAGAAATATGATGATACAGGGGAAGAAGCTGTTCCTAAAACATTGAGTGCATGTCTTCAGGCTCCTGTTCCTCCCCTCTGACAGTGGTAATAAGAAAAGAGTATGCCCTGAGTGATGGGCATTCTTAATGATGGGTGACACTGTTTTGAGGCATCACTTACTGAAGATGTCCTCAATGCTTGGGACGCATTGAATTCTGCTTCTGGAGTTTGCATTGAAGCCATTCAAAGAGTACAAGAGCATATATTTTCTAACCCCACAATGATCAAGGCACAAATGACAATCATTCAGACTACAATGTACAAATGATGTGTGTACTTCCAGGGTTACATTTTCCCTGAACTCCTCCAGGAACTCCAGAAGCAGTGCAGTGCGGAAAGAGGTGTGAAAATACAGCAGTAATGGCTGTATACAGCATGGCTATGTCTCAAATCTTGACTTGGCAGAACTTATCAATTAGACTTTTCAAAAACTAAACATGGAGCAAGACTGCAAATAATGTTTGGTAACATTATTGGTGGAGCAAAGTTAATAGTCGAAGTCAAACTTGAGTTTAGAATCTTCTGTAAGAGTCCATGTATGCACAGGCACAATGGAAAAACTTCCCAGCAGCAGCAGCATCACAGGCAGAGTGCATCATTCACAAGTAAGAATACACTTCAGTTTTAAGAGAAAGAAGCGTGATTAGAACAAATAGACCAAGTCCATTTGGGTGGATAATAAACTAAGTGGTGTTAGTGTTGCTAAGCTGTAGTGATTACAGTTTTGCCGGTTGGTTGATAGGACTCAGGTTTCCTTGCCTGAGGAGGAACATGGTAGTGGTTCACCAGATTAATTCCTGAAAGGAGAAGCCTGGTGTAATATGGAGAGAGAAGTATGACACAAACCTATAATCTATGGTGAGTGGGTGTGATTTCAATGCATTTTCTACAATTCTCACAGGACATTACAGGGAAGATACTGAGAGGCTGTTTCTCTTGATTGGGGAATGCAAATCTGGGCATCCATTTCATTTTTTGCTAAACAAACATTATTTATGTATTGTTTATTTATTTAAATATACAGTGTGGAACAGGCCGCCCCCCCCCCCCAGGCCACTGAGCCACACCACTCAGCAAACTACCAATTTAACCCTAGCCTAATCACAGAACAATTAATAATGACCAATTAACCTACTGACCAGTATGTATTTGGAATGTGGGAGGAAACCAGAGCACCCAGAGAAAACCAGTGCATTCATGGGAGGACGTACGAACTCCTTGGAGTTGCCGCTGGCATTGAATTCTGAACTCTGACACCCCAAGCTATACTAGAGTCGTACTAACCACTACACTACCGTGGCTCCACTGCACTTATAACATGCTTCTGAAAACCATTTTCATTTACTTGAGCTTGCATAGTTTTCCATTTATTCAAGGATACCCCCATCAAAGTCTCCTTGGAAAAAGTACCATATCTAGAAAGTGCTACGTGTTGGATTGACCTTAGAGCAGGTGACAAGGTCAACACAATGTAGTGGAATGAAGGGCCTGTACTGTGCTATAATGTTCTATCCCTATTGATTTGTGAAAAGTCCAGCCTTGGCCTGGAAGTTCCTTTTCTGCAATCATTGGATTTTGGGCATTTTGTTTCCAGAATGTTTTCAACATTAGTTGCTGGAGGAAATCTCTGTCTGCAGGTTCAATCCCGAACTTTCTAAAATTTGGACAGATTTCCCTTTTATTGTAGGTGGGCATTAAAAAAAAAGGAAATACATGAGACTGCACATGCTGGAATCTGAAGCAACTAACAATCTGCTGGAGGAACTTAGCAGGTTAAACAGAATCAATGGGAGGGGCAAACAAATTGTTAATGTTCTTCTCTGAAGAACTTCTCATTTAACTCCTCTCATTTCCTACAAATCAAAGGCATGATCATGGGCACCCATGGTAATGCAGGTCTTACAATTTTTTAAAATTAAAAAATACTCTTTTAAAAAGTTCTAAAAAGGACTTTTTAAAAAAAGAATTGTAAGTTGACAATTTATTTTCCTCCCACAACCTGTCAAGTTCTCCGAGGATATTGTTCATGGCTTAATAGAGGATATTTGAGCTGAGCCATGATAGGAACAGCTAAGTACAGTGTAATTTCTCCCTCTGCTGGTCATCAGGACGAATGCAGTTTGATCCTTTCTCATATAGTTGCCATTCTCTCATGTGTGGGAGATTGTGGATGTTGCAGACTTCACATAAAAAAATAATCCATTTTGGGATCTGCATTGGTTTCTTACACCTATCCTCAGCTGGACCTGAACCTATGCAGATAGGTTTAAAATAGTCACGGCTTATCAAGCAGCACGCTTTCAAACTCTTAAAAGTTTATTATGATTTAAGTAAATTATGACGAAAGAAAAATATAGGAAGATGACAAATAAAATAACATGTTATATGAAAGTTGGAAGTTACTAAACAGAATTATAATAAGGTTTATTATCACTGACATAAAGCACGTGACAAAATTGTTGTTCTGTGGTAGCAGTGCAAGTCAGAATATACTAATATAGGTTACAATAATAAATAATAGTAGAAAAAGGAATAGCAAGGTAGTGTTCATCGGATCAAGGACCATTCCAAAATCTAATGCCAGAGGGAAAGAAGGTGTTCCTAGAACATTGTGTGTGGGTCTTCAGGCCCTTGTATCTTCTCCCAGACGATAGTCATAGGAAAAGAACGTGTCCTGGGTGGTGAGGGTCCTTAATGATAGATACTGCCTTCTTGAGGAAGTGCTTGATGGTAGGGAGGCTTGTGTCCATAATGGAGCTGGCTGAGTATGATATAAAATACTCTAAAATATTATACACTAATACAGATTCTGTACTATGCTTTACCCTTAATGTGTATTTCTGTCTCTGACTCTAACCACAGCTCACCCCAGTAAATCCTAATTATTGCAGCTGGACCACATTCCTTGCAAGATAGCCTTTTAAATTTTAACTGTTGTTGACCTTTAACTTAAAATGATTCATAATATAACTCACTTCATCAATCATTTATTGTATAGAGGGCTCAGTCCCATTTGTAGCTGTTTGAAAATTGTTTAAATTGTCCCTATCCTTACTGCAGATCCCACTCATGGCCAGTTGGGTTCAGAATCAGAATCAGGATCACTATGTTCAACAATGTAAGCTTTGTGTTGTGTGGCGGCAGCAGCAGTGCGATCACTTGAGTCGAGTGATGTTCTCCTAAGGAGTTGTCTATTGGTGGAGCTTCACATGGTTGTAGATGCTGATTGGGGACAATACTGCCCTCTTTGCCGCTTTCTGAGCACTATGGGAGATCAGCTCGGATGTTTGGTTCAAAGACCAAAGATAAAAGTTCAAAATAAATTTATTATCGAAGTACACATATGTCACCATATACAACCCTAAGATTTATTTTCTTGCGGGCATACTCAATAAGTCCAGTAACCGTAATAGAATCAATGAAATACTACACCAACAGGGTGGACAACCAGTCTGCAAAACAGAACAAACTGTGCAAAAACAAAAGAAAGAAAGAAAGAAAGAAAGAAAGAAAGAAAGAAAGAAAGAAAGAAAGAAAGAAAGAAAGAAAGAAAGAAAGAAAGAAAGAAAGAAAGAAAGAAAGAAAGAAAGAAAGAAAGAAAGAAAGAAAGAAAGAAAGAAAGAAAAGAAATAATAATAATAAATAAATACTGAGATCATGAGATGAAGTGTCCTTGAAAGTGAGTCCATAGATTATGGGAACAGTTCAGTGTTGGGGCAAGTGCAGTTATCCCCTCTAGTGCAAAAGCCTGATGGTTGAAGGGTAATAACTGTTCTTGAGCCTGCTGGTTGTGAGTCCTGCTGCTCCTGTATCTTCTTCCTAATGGCAGCAGCAAGAGAACATGTCCCAGGCGGTAGGGGTCCCCGATGATGGATGCTGCTTTCCTGCGACAATGCTCCAGGCAGATGTGCTCATTAGTGGGTTGGGCTTCACCAATGATGTACTGGACCATATTCACTACTTTTTGTAGGATTTTCCATTGAAGGACATTGGTGCTTCCATACCAGGCTGTGATGCAGCCAGTCAATATACTCTCCACCATAGAGAAAGATAGCCAAGTTATTATATTTCCTGAAGTGCGGTCTGGGCATGGAATGATGGGCCTTCCTGTAGCAGTAATCTAGCGTGTTGGGACCTCTGGTGCTACAGGTTTTATGGTAGCTGGCTAGGATTTCTTCAAACAAGCCTTACTGAAGTCGCTAACTATGATATGAAACGAACCTGGGGTGGGGGGGTGCTGTTTCTTGTGTTTTGGCAGGATCATGCAGTATTTCAAGCGCTCATTTATAGTCGGCCACTGGCCATATGTAAACTGTGGTCAAGATCACGGAGGAAAACTCTCTTGGTAATTAGAACAGTCGACATTTGATCATCAAGGTCAGGGAAGCATGAGTATGACAAAGCCAGCACATGGGTGCACTGCAGAGTTTATCACGCTTTTCCTGAGTCAGCAGTTCAATCCATCCTGAGTATCAAAAAGCCTTTGGGTCTGATCACCCTATCTGGTGTACTCGGTGAAAGCCACGTTTCAGTAAAACACAGAACACAGCAATTCCCCATTTCCCTATGGACCCTTACGTTTACCCTTAGGAAAAAGCAGTTAGCATTTCTGGTTGAGCCTCTTCATGAGAATATCTTAGCTCAAAATGTCAACTGTTTATTCCTCTCAATAGATGCTGCCTGACCTGCTGAGTTCCTCCAGTATTTTGTGTTAGTGTTGCTCTGGATTTCCAGCATCTGCAGAATCTCCTGTGTTCAGAACATATTCCTATAAAATTGAAATGATTAGACTTTAACATTGAAGGAGATACTTGTACCAAGATATAACAGATGTCCCAAGACAAAATAAGACATCTAGAACAAATTACAATGGGAAAAATGCAAAACTTAACTCCTCTAAGTGTAGATTGGAGTATTGTTACCAGTCTAATAATTTTTCTGTTGCAACAGAAACTGAGAAGACACTGACTTGCACTAATGAAGTTCAAGCAACAAGAGCAGGTATACAGCAGAGTTGAATGTGGGGGATCTTGCACCAGTAAAGGACCTAATTGTCACACCTCACACTGTTATTCATCCACTGATGCTGTTCTCTTACGTCACTACCTGTTACTGCTCCTAACTCTCACTCAAAGTCCAGTTCCAACCCAGGTACAATTTTTTTCTTTTAAGATCATAGATAAAAAGAACCTGGATGAAGCATTTACAGCAGGAAATTTAAATGACTGATGGCAATCCAGTACCAAGACTGCAGTCCCTAAATGTTATATTTTCAATTAAATTTACAGCCTGTGAGATATGTTTAAGTCTGAACAGCAAGAATAGCTGGTACTGAATCTCTTTGAGCTTCAGCTATATATTTATCATGCAGTATTGTACAAATTAATAACTTTGTTGAGCACCTTCCATCCATCACAATAGACCAGCTTTCCCAGTGGCTACCCATCTTAATTCTACACTCCTTTCCCATTCTGACATATCAGCCCACGGCTTCCTTTACAGCCACAAAGAGGCTACTCTCAGGTTGGAGGAGCATCGCCTGATATTCCATCTGGGTAGCCTTTTCCAACCAGACGGCATGAACATTGAGCTCTCTAACTTCCTGTAATTACCCTCCCCTCCCTCTTCTCTCTTTTTCAATTCCCTATTCTGTCTTCCCTCTTACCCCTTCTCCTCCCTCCTCACCTGCTCATGGCCTGCTTCTGATGCCCCTCCTTCTCCCTTTGCATCTGGATTCTTTTACTAAATTCATTCTTCTTCAGCCCTTTACACCTTCCACCTGTCACCTCCCAGCTTCTCACTTTATCCCCCTTTCCTCATCCTCACACCTTCTTCCTCACCTGGCTTTACCTATCACTTTCCAACTTGCTCTCCTTCCCATCCCCCATTTCTTATTCTGGCTTACACCCACTTCCTTTCCAGTCCTCAGCCCAAATAGTTGACTATTTGTGCCTGACCTGCTGAGTGTGTTGTAGACAAAGAACATTTTGTACATTTTTATGGGAAAAGAAATGCTCATGTTGCTATTCAGAACAAAGCTGATCTCGACCTTCACTTCATGAGCATCTTTTGGAACCGTGTCATTTCTAACTGAATATTCAGATTATACACTCAGTTGCTATTCTATTAGGTGCACCTGTACACCTGCTTGTTAATGTAAATATCTAATCAGCCAATCCTATGGTAACAACTGATTACATGGTCAAGACGTTTAGTTGTTGGTTAGACCAAATATCAGAATGGGGGAAGAAATATGATCTAAGTGACTTTCACTGCGGAATAATTGTTTGTGCCAGATGGGATGGTTTGTGTCTCTCAGAAAATGCTGATCTCCTGGGATTTTCATGCTCAACAGTCTCTAGAGTTTACAGAGAAGGGTACAAAAAGCAAGAAACATCCAATGAGTGGTAGTTCTGTGGGCAAAAATGCTTTGTTAATGAATGAGGTCGGGGAGAATGGCCAGACTGGTTCAAGCTGACAGGAAGGTAATAGTAATTCAAATAAACGCGTTACAATAGTGGTGTGCAGAAGAACATCTCTGAAATTATAACACGTCGAACGTTGAAGTATATGGGCCTCAGCAGCAGAATATTACGTGTGCTCAGTGGACACTTTATAGGGTTCAGGAGATAAGTCTAGTTAGCATCTACTGGAGGCTGTGGGAAAGAGTTCTACACCCTTTTCACGTTTTGTACAAAAAAACTGTTACAATTATTGCAGCATGAGCTGGAAAGACCAGACAATGGAAATATGGTTGCTTGGTGCAGTTTTCCATCCACCCAGAGGCAAGTGAAGTTTTCCCAGAGTAAAGTGTGGGAAAAGAAACTTAAAAGGCCACTCTTAGGTCACTCTAAAAATCCCACCTGGTGAAAGTCAGGGCAGCGCAGTAGTGTAGCAGTTAGCGTAAAACTATTACAGCACAAGCAAACCTGTAAGGAGTTTGTACGTTCTCCCAGTGATCACATCAGTCCTCTCCCATATTCCAAAGATGTACAGGTTAATAGATTAATTGGTCACATGGGTGTAACTGGCCAGGGTGGGCCCATTAGGCCAGGTGGGTCTGTTTTCACACTGTAGCTCTAAGTGTGGTCTGTGTGGAAAACATGTTTCACCATCAGAGGAGATACTGGGCCAGATTCTGCTCACCTCTGGGTGTAACACTGCAGGGAGTTGTTGGCGAGAACCTCCTTGCAAATCGGCTCATGTGCCATCCACCCCAGCACATTAAAACGGGGATGCCAGACACAAGACGTGGACTTGAGCTGGTTGAGGAGCAGTGCAACATTTGCAGAAGATGGGGAACCTAGAGAAAGCTGTTCCCACCAGGAGATACCAATTTAAGATGTGCAAAAGTTCAAGATAGAAAGAGAAAGCTTCTTCACAGAGCAGTTGAGGACCAGGTTATATTGCTGGAAACAGACTCACTCAGGCTTTCAGAGAATTTGGGTAAGCGTTTCAGTAGAGAGAAATCTGCAAACCTAGGAGTTGGGAGCAATGGGATTATTCTACTAGCAGCTGACATCATCTTCATGGGCTGTCTAGTCACCACCTATGCCATAGCTGCTCCACAACCCTTTGATTCTAAAGCTTAAGTTTTGCTTCTGAAATTCTTCAACTAGAAATATAGTACGTCCTCTCAGTATGTTTCCATTGTACATACAGTAAATTAACTTATTTTACTTAGTTAAGTCAATTCTTGCATTTTAAAATATAATATAGAATCTATCTGTTCATTATTGATTGAGTCTACCAGTAATCTAAATGACCCAGATGTCCATTAACAATATCCTTGGTGGCACCTGTCAATCGTCTATCTCCCAGAGCAGTCGAGGCTTCCTCGACGGAGCTTGCTTGCTTGCTAGAAGTCAGAATTTCTACTGCAGTACACATACTGGCTAGTCATTGAGACAGTGTGTGTGTAGCCGAGATACTCTGTGCACCACAGTTCCTGAGGAGACATTGGATTACATAGCAGGAGAGAGAGTTTAAAAGAAGCGAGCGGGGCAGTTGACACATTCCACCTGCCACAGATCCCAGGGTGATGTTGGTTTAGGCACTGAGCAAACATCACTAAAAATAAGTTAGGTTTAAGTGGAACAGCTGTTGTGTGAGTAGGCCATTGTTAGTAGCCTATGAGTATAGAGGCTTTGGCGAGGTGTGGCAAAGGCAGTTACATTTTCCTTTTAATTTTCCTTTCTTATTACACAGTTAGAGCGGTGGGAATGCCCAGCAGGATAGTGGAATGCTCCTCTCACAGGATGTGGGAAGGTAGGGAAACCTTCAGTGTCCCTGACAACTACTCCTGCAAGAAATGCATCCAGCTGAAGCTTCTTTCAGGCCTTGTTAAGGAAATGGAGCTGGAACTGGATGAACTCCGGATCCTTCAGAAGGCTGAGGGATTAATCAACAGGGAGGGAGGTAAACCCAAAATGCTGGAATTCTTTGGGGAAATAATGACTAGGATAGACAAAGGAGAGTCTGTGGATGTTGTCAACTTGGATTTTCAGAAGACTTTTGACAAGATGCCACTCATGAGGCTATTTACCAAGGTAAAAGCAGATGGTATTATAGGAAATATACTAGCATTGATAGAAGATTGGCTGACTGGCAGGGGGTACAGAAAGGGAATAAAGGGGAGCTTTTCTGGTTGGCTGCCTGTGACTAGTGGTGCTCCACAGGGGTCAGTGTTAGGACCACTTCTTTTCATGTTATATGTCAATGATTTCACGATAACATTGATTGCTTTGTAGACAGGTTTGTGGATCATGTTGAGGAAGCAGGGAGCCTACAGAAGGACTCGGACAGACTGGGAGAATGGGCAAAGAAGTGGCAGATGGAATACAGTGATGGGAAGTGTATGGTCATGTACTTTGGTAGAAGGAACAAAGGCGTAGACTATTTTCTAAATGGGGAGAAAATGCAAAAATGAGAGTTGCAAAAGGACTTGGATTTCCTGAAGGTTCACTTCAAGTCAAGTCACTTTTATTGTCATTTCGACCATAAACTGCTGGTACAGTACACAGTAAAAATGAGACAACGTTCCTCCAGAACCATGGTGCTGCATGAAACAACACAAAACTGCACTAGACTATGTGAAACAACACAAAACTACGTTAGATGTCAACCTACACAGGACTACATAAAGTCCACAAAACAGTGCTAGGCAGTACAATAATTAATAAAATAGGCACAGGAAAGGGCAAATTACGAAAAAATAATAAATGATGTAAATGTAAACAATGTTTTAGCAGGAATTGAGAAAGAAATGAGCAAAAATTGCAAAGGGAGTGGAGTGGAGTGTGTGTGTGTGTGTGTGTGTGTGTGTGTGTGTGAGACTAGATTCTGGGAATTGAGGAGCCCAACGGCTTGGGGGAAGAAACTGCTATACACTCTGGTCATGAGAACCCAAATGCTTGGTGCCTTTTCTCAGACGGCAGGAGTGAAAAGAGTTTGTATGAGGGGTGCATGGGGTCATTCACAATGCTGTTAGCTTTGGGAAGAGAGACCCCGATGATCCCTTCAGCTGACCTCACTATCCGCTGCTGGATCAGAGACGGTGCAATTTCCGAACCAGGCAGTAATACAGCTGCTCAGGATGTTCTCGTTACATCCTCTGTAGAATGTGGTGAGGATGGGGGGGTGGGAAATGGACTTTTCTCAGCTTGCAGGTTGAGTTGGTGGTAAGGAAGGCAAATGTAATATTAGCATTTATTTTAATGAGGACTAGAATACAAAAGCAAGGATGTAATGCTGAGGCTTTATAACATATTAGTCAGACAGTATTGTGAGCAGTTTTGGGCCCCTTATCTAAGAAAACATGTGCTGGCATTGGAGGGGGTCCAGAGGAGATTCATGAGAATTATTCCAGAAATGAAAGGGTTAATGTATGAGGAGCTTTTGACGGCTCTGGACCTGTGCCCACTGCAGTTTAGAAGAATGTGGATGGGATAACATTGAAACCTATTGAATGTTGAAAGGCCTGATAGGGTAGATGTGGGAAGAATGTTTCCTATTGTGAGGGAGTCCAGGACCAGAGGGTACAACCTCAGGGTAGAGAGACGTCCAATTAGAACAGAGATGATGAGTAATTTCTTTAGCCAGAGGTTGGTGAACTTGCAGAACTCATTTCCTCAGACTGCTGTGGAGGCCAAGTCATTGGGTATATTTAAAGCTGAGATTGACAGATTCTTGATTATTCAGGGTATCAAAGGCTATGTTGGAGAAGGCAGGAGAATAAATCAGCCATGATGGAATGGCAGAGCAAATTTGATGGGCTGAATGGCCTAATTCTGATCCTCTGTTTGAATACAGACACGCTAGCCTGACCTGTTCATCCAATCAAGATGTCTATCTATGTTAGAACCATTTGCTTGCCTTTCCATGTATGCGTCCAACTCTGCTTCAAATGTTGTTATACTTGCCTGAAACACACAGCTTCATCACACTTGGCTTAACCAAGTTACTACCCAGATCCCTTGTAATTTCTCATTTCCCACCTTAAACACATACCCTCAAGTTTTTGATTCCTTTCCCTGTGGAAGAAGCCTGGGATAGTCGTTATCTATAACCTTCATGGATCTATGCACCTCTACATCTCAGTGTCCAATGCTCCAAGGAATAAAGTCCTAGCTTGTTCAACCTCTCCCTATAATTCAGGACATGAGTCTCAGAAATATTCTTATAAATCTTTCTACTCATTCCAGCTTGATGTCTTTCTACAACAGGGTAACCAAAATTATACACAATACTCCAATTACAGACTCACAGATGTTTTGTACAGTACAACTGCAACATTATGTCCCAACCCCCAGACTCATTGGCCTGACTACTAGTGTGCCAGATGCCTTCTTCATCGTCTCCGCTACCTGTGATGCTACATCTAGGAAACTATTGTGCTCCTAGTTGGTATCCTATTTAATATCTGAGTAATATTGTAGCCATATTGTTTGATTAAGCATTCTTTGTTGTTCACATAATTCATTATCGGTTATATGTAAAAGCATGTGAGTGGCATACGTAATAAGTGTGCATCTCACTAAAGTAAAAATGAAGCCTACACACGTTATCCCCAGCTCTGTTTTTCTTTTGATTAGTTTAATGCTTTGGAGTTACGAAAGGTAGCGCTACTGTAAGTCCCTTTTTTGTACAACACCTCAAGGACACTACAGTTCACTGTGAAAATCTTACTATCTGTTGAATTCCCACTTATCTCGATTGGGCACCTTTTGCCATTCCTCAGCCCACTAACTCAGCTGATCAGGATCCTGCTTTGATATCTGATAACTGTCTCAGACACCAACTATTTAGTCTTATTATGCTTTGTACATTTTTATCCAGATCATTTATATAAATGGTGAACAACAATGGGCCCATCACTGATCCCTATGGCACACCTTGGGTCATAGTCCAATAAAAAAATGTATATTAAATAAAATCTGCAAACCTGTATTAAGAATATAAGATACAGGAGCAAGAGTCAATCTACTGGCTCCAGAATCCTGCATTACCATTGACTAGAATCCAGTCCTGGTCTTGATGCCTCCTTCCTGCTCTTTTCTCCTACCTCTCTGCTGCCTTGTGGGTTGAATGTCTGTAGTGTATTCCTGGACGGATTAGTTCCATTTTCAAGTACAATTGGCTGAAAGACAATGGAAATAATGTGGAGTGGAACCAGCAGCAATTGCTGTATAGAGATGGACAATGTATCAATCGCACTGGAATAGATAGTGCAGTTCAACCACGGTTGAAGCTCAATTTCATTTATTCCAAAAAGCCTTCTGCTCTATAGGAAGAAGGTGCTGCAAACTTTACAATTCATGTGTGTATTTATTTGTTTTTGGTATTCCTGTGTGTAATCTCTTGTTTCCATTTGTTCATGGGGAGTCCACTGATCCTGCGCTCTAGGTTGAATCGTCGCCAGAGCTCACAGTGATAGAGTCTGCCACCCTCTGCTCCTAGGCGGAATCATTGCCAGAGGTTGAGCCAGTGCCAGTGATCACCATGAGAGGAAGTCTCTGACATTCCTCCGCACTTCCTGTGAGTGGACATTGTGAGAGAAAAGCCTTTTCTAGATCTGATCAGTTTAACACAGGTTTGTAGCTTTTGTTTCATGTGTAGGTGTTTACCACACACATGTGGACATTTGGTCATTTGGACTATGGAAGGTACCTAAGGTGGATCAGGCAGCGTAATCAGAATCAGATTTATTATTGCTAACATACCATACATTGTGAAATTTATTGTGAAATCATCACCTGTCTGTCCTGCATTCTCACCATTCCATTGACTGTTTTCTTAAAAAAAAGACACGTTCTATTTTTGTAAGATTTCCAAAAGCCTGTACGTCAGACAGATGGGAACTAGCAGATTCAACCAAGGAGCAGAGGAACTAGATTGTCGGTTTACATAAGACTGAACTAGCAAGCTTGTAAGAAGATTTAAATAGTTTTATCTTATAGATCAGATGAGTATAATTTCATTAATCTGGTGGTAAATATAAAAGCCGAGAGCCCAGAACAAAGCTGCCCTGTCTTAAGTTTCTACCATAATCACAGAATGACTACATTGCAGAGAGGCCATTGAGTATGTCAGACACTATAATACTGCAGTATGAGAACAATGACTCTTCGAGTGGGTTATAGCTTCCTCCCCCAGGCTGTAAGACTTCAGAACACACTGCAACCACCCAGTACTCATAATTTATGACAGTGTCAATAGCATTACACTGCAGTATATTTAACTATATGATGTATATGCACATTGTCTCCAACCCAATGGCATAAACATTGATTTCTCGAACTCCTGGTAATGCACCCCACCCTTCACCATTCCCCATTTCCATTTGCCCCTCTCACCTTATCTCCTTACCTGCCCATCACTTCCTTCTGGTGCTCCTCCCCCTTCCCTTTCTTCCTCCCTTCTGTCCTCTCCTATCAGATTCCCCCTTCTTTAGCCCTTTATCTCTTCACCAATAGACTTCCTAGCACTTTACTTCACCTCCTCCCCCATCTCCTGGCCACCTTGTACTTCTTCCTTCCCTCCCCATACCTTTTATCTCCGACTGCTTATCTCTTTTTTCCTAATCCTGATAAAGGGTCTCGGCCTGAAACGTCCACTGTTTACTCTTTTCCATGGATCCTGCCTGGCCTGCTGAGTTCCTCCAGCATTTTGTGTGTGTTGCTTGGATTTCCAGCATCTGCAGATTTTCTCTTGTTTGAGGTCTAATCTGTGCTCGGTGTGTCCTGAGGTGAAGTCTGAAGTTGAAAGACCGAGAGCCTGGAGGCCAAGAAGGAGGCCCATCCCGGGGCTGGAGGCTGTCTGTGTGTGTGGGAGGATCTGATTTTTGGTGTTGGCTTGTTTTATATAGCTACTGCTGCTTACGTTGTTCTGCTGAACATTGTGGGCATGCTGTGTAAGTGCCAGAATGCATGGTGAAACTTACTGGCTGCCCCCAGCACATCCTTGGGTATGTTGGTTGTTAACCCAAACAGTGCATTGAACTGTGTGTTTTGATATACATGTGATAAATAATCCTGAATCTGAATCTAAACTATTTCCCAGGTTATTAATCTTTCGAGCAATGGGAACAGTTTCTGGATTCATTGTCCACAAAGCCCTAAACTCAAAAGAGGATTTTAAGCCCTATCCAATACAAATCAATGGGAAATGACACTGAATCTACCTGCTCACCATACAGCAGCTTACTTCCCTCTCTAGTCTCCGCAGTAAGGTTTAGCTGCCAATACCCACTGCTTGAGAGGTACATTCCCCTTCCATACTAAGGAGGAGATGCATCTAACTAACAAAATAGTTTAAGCACAGTTTATTTCAGTTTTAACGATACATGTTTAAATTTTCTGAATTACAAAAGATTTACAAACTACAATGGATTTTCAAACATATGAACTAAAAGAACATACAGTACAAACAAGTTGCAGAAGAACAAGTCATCCATTGCAGAAACCGAAGGCTGAGGAATGAATTCTAGTTCTTCTTTCTGTCACCCTATCTTTCTCTCATTCTCCTTGTCATTTCTAGCAATCTCCAATGCTTCACAATATTTATACTGTTTGATACTCAATGACATCAACTGCTTTTGAAGTTTTCCAGATACCTTTGCTGGGACAAAGTCATTTACACAGATGGTCCAAAAATGTCCAAAGACCAAATTACTTAACTGTAGTTGCCTGGGTTAATATAGGCCAATTAACATAGCCCCGTTGTCTTGTGTTGGGCTAATGCTGACAGAAAGTCTCATGGTTGCTTCCTTTTGCAAATCACATCTCTTCATAGACAGTCCAGATGTACTTTCAACTTCAAAGAGATTTCTGCTTGTATTTTACATTAAGAACTGAAGACTGGTTTGTGTTTACAACAAGAAGCTGAACAAGGAATATTCGTTAGAAGTTAACTTTGTCACAAACAGCTCTGACCCTTTGGAAAGATCGAGATGCTGCAGTAGAAAGCTGAGGTTAGCAATAAGCTTCTTGGGCTATGGAATGTGACTATCTATTACACTCTCAGTATCCTTGCATGCTTACTAAGTCTTGAGAATATGTATGGAAGAACTCATCCATTGTCAACTAGCTCCTAGGCCTCCTGCATTCTTTCCATTCACTATTGGTCCTTCAGGTCTTGCCTTTTTTGTTGGACCTGCTTTCTTTCATGTCAGTTATTACAGTAACTCTAATCCAGGGTCATATTTTTGTTAATAATTCATTAATTCTTTGACCCTCTGTTTATTCTCATTAAACACTCTCTGGTAATGAAATAGAAATCTCCTCATATATAGTAACTCTGGTTCCATGATCTCAGGAATGAAAGGGTTAACATTTGGGGTGCATGTGATGGCTCTGGAGTTTAGAAGAAAGAGGGGATCTCATTGAAACCCACTGAATATTTAAGGGCCTAGGCAGAGTGGATGCAGAGAGGAAATTTTCCATGAAGATTAGCTTTACTTGTCACGTGTACATCATAACATCCATAGGACGTGGAAGCTGAGTTGGACTATTTTAACCATCAAGTCTGCTCTGCCATTCCACATTAGCTGATTTATTTCTCTCTCAATCTCATTCTCCTGCTTCTCCCGGTATCCTTTGATGTCTTTACTAATCAAGAATCTATCAACCTCTGATTCAAATGTGAAACACGCCATCTGCGCCAAATCAAGTCAACAAGGATTGTGCTGGGCAGCCTACAAGAGTCGCCATGATTCTGGCACCAACACAGCATGCCCTCAACAGTGGGAGAGTCTAAGACCAGTGGATACAGCCTCAGAATAGAAAGATGCCTCTTTAGAACAGATAAGAGAAAGAATTTATTTAATCATAGGCTAGTAAAACTGTGGAATTCATTGCTCTAAACGGCTATGGAGGCCAAATCATTCACTATACTCAGGCTTACAACGCATTGCTTGCTATGCACTCAAATGTAAGCTCTCCAGCAGCCCTACAAGAGCAGCCAAATGTTTCTTATGCATGGCCATTTAACAAACAAGCACATGAACATCGATTTCTCAAACTTCCAGTAATGCCTCCCCACTTCATCATTTCCCATTCCCTTGTCCATCTCTCATGTCATCTCCTTGCCCACCCATTGCCTCCCTCTGGTGCTCTTCCACCACACCCCCCTTTTCTTTCTTCCATGGCCTTCTGTCTCCTTCACCAATCAACTTCCCAGCTCTTTGCTTTATCCATCCCCCTCCAAGTTTCACCTATCACCTGGCGTTTCTCTCTCCCCTCCCCCACCTTTCTAATCTTTTTTATTCCAGTCCTGCTGAAGGGTTTTGGCCTGAAACATCGACTGTGGCTTTTTCCATAGATGCTGCCTGGCCCACTGAGTTCCCCCAGCATTTTGCGTGTGTTGCTTGGATTTCCAGCATCTGCAGATTTTCTCTTGTTTGTGACAAGAATTTCTAGATCAATGCCTTTTTGAACTTGTAAGCTTGCATTAGTACCACTGGATAAAAACACATTGGAATATCTGGTACAAAGTATATCTTGAAGCAATTCCAATGAATTAAATAAAAAAGCAAACAAAAGGTAAGGGAGAGACATGTTTATCAAATCCCTAGTTTAGAACTCAACATCTCATATGTAGTTTCATCGAGGATTATTAAATAAATGGAAAAATGTGTTAGATAAGGATTAGTTCATCTTCCTCAATAATTCTGTATGTTTGGTAGTTCTCCAGATGCTTTATAGTGAACCACAGCCTGAAGAACAATACACGGGCTGTGGTAAATTGGATGTTCCAAGTTGGTGCTGGCAACATATGGTGATGTTTTGTGGGAAGCTCGCTAAACAACCAGATACTCCGCAAGGGACTTTCTTAGTACATGGAATTATGATGTTGAGGCCATTACTAAAACCTGGTTGAGAGAGGGGCAGGAATGGGTGATGTGTGTCCCAGGCTAACAAAGTTTTAGAAAAGATAGAAAAGGACGTAAAGCTGGGGGGGGGGGGGAGAGTTGCACTACCAATCAGGGACAATATTACAGCTGCACCCAGGGGAACATAATGGAGGGATCAGACAAAGTCCATTTGGGTAGAACTCAAGAATGGGAACGGTACAATCACTCTGTACTACAGATCCCCCAATAGCCACCGGGACATTGAGGAACAGATATGTAAACAGATTAAGGAAATGTGTAAACATCATAAGGTTGTTGTCATGGGGGTTTTCAACTTCCCTAATACAAACCAGTATCACAGTACAAGTGATTTAGATGGAGCAAAATGGGTTAAGTTTATTCAGGAAGGTTCTCTGAGTCAATATGTAGTTGGTCCAATGAGAGGAAAGGCTGTACTGGACCTGGTGTTGGATAATAAGCCTGGCCAGGTGACAGATCATTCAGTGCATGAACAGTTAGGGAAGAGTGGCCACAGGACAGTTATAGATAAGGATAGGTATGATCCTTGTGGGAGTCTTAAATTGGTGTGGGGCAGATTATGAGAACAATGGGCAGGAACTAAGAAGAGTTCATTGCGAGCACCTTTTTCTCTGGTAAGTCCACATCAGATATGCGGAGGGTGTTTAAAGATCGATTGCACAGACTACAGGAAAGGTATGTTCCTGTTAGAAGGAACAGGGATGGAAAGAAATGGAAAGATAAGAGAACCTTGGATGTCCAGAGAGTTGATGAATTTAGTCAAGAACAAAAAGGAAAATTATGTAAAGCTTCAGAAGTTAGAAACAAACGGAGCACAGGAGGATTATAAAGAAGCCAGAAAAGAATTTACGAAGTGAGTTAGGAAAACTAGGAGGGGCCATGAAAAGTCCTTGGCAGGTACATCAAGAGCAATAGGATAACTTGGGTAGGACCGCTCAAGGATAAAGAGGGGAACATTTGCTTGGAAGTGGAGAATGTTAGTGAGCTATGTAATGAGAACCTTGCTTCAGTAATTACCAAGGAAAAGGACGTGGAAGACCAAGAGATCAGTGCTGAATGTATAATTATGTTAGGCTGTTTAGAGGTCAAGGAGCAGGGGCTGTTGGGGCTCCTAATGAGTATTAAGGTGGATAAGACCCCAGGGCCTGAGGGGATTTACCCCAGGTTATTGAGAAAGGTGAGAGACAAAATTTCTGGGGCCTTGACCAGTATCTTCATGTCCTCTCTAGGCACAGGCGAAGTCCCAGAGGGTTGGCAGTTGATAATATTGTACGTCTGTTTAAGAAGGGAACAAGGGAAAATCCTGGGAAGTATAGAGCTGTGATACTCACATCAGCTGTAGGTAAATTGCTGGAGAAAATGCTTAGGGATAGGATATATGAGCATTTGGAAACCCATGGCCTAATTATGGAGAGCCAGCATGGTTTGTGTGGGCCAAGTGGTGTCTAACCAACTTGACTTGAGTTTTTTGGCAAGATGACAAGTGAGATTGATGAAAGTAGATTAGTGGATGATGCCTTCATAGATTTTAGTAAGGCATTTGACAAAGTCCCTTGTGGGAGGCTAATCCAAAAGAATAGGATGCAAGGGGTCTGCAGTGAATTGGCTGTTTGGATTCAGAACTGGCCTGTGCATACAAGTCAGAGGGTAATGTGTGAAGGGACTTGTTCAAGCTGGAGGTCTGTAATTAGTGGTGTTCCACAGGAATCTGTGCTGGAATCTCTGCTGTTTGTGATGTGTATAAATGGCCTGGATAAAAATGTGGATGGGGAGGGGACTTAGTAAATTTGTGGATGATACCAAAATTAATGGAGTTGTGGATAGTGTTTAGAAGACTAGTAAAGAATACAGCATGAATAAAATGGATGATCTTGAAATTCAGCTACAGATTGGCAAATATGAGTTGTGGCCATCTCTGAAATTTGGCTAAAGGATGGCTGCCATTGGGAGCTGAACATCCCAAGGATATTCAAAAGGGATGACATAGGATTGGAAGTGTAGAGTCTCTATGGGTTGAGTTAAGAAATGGCAAGGGTATAAGAACCCTAATGACTGTTGTGTACACGCCTCCAAACAGCAGCCGGGATGTGGATTACTAATTACAGAAGGAGATAGAAAAGGCATGTCAGAGAGCCAATGTCGTGATAATCGTTGGGGGTTTTAACATGAGAGTGGATTTGGAAAACCAGGTCAGCACTGGACCTCAAGGGAGAGAATTTGTAGAATGTCTAAGGGATGGCTTTTCAGAGCAGCTTGTTGTTGTAGGAAGGAAAAGATGAATTATGAAAGGAAGCTGGTGACTTTTATCCAAGAAGATACTAAAGGCTTTTTTAAGTATTTAGAAGTTAAAAGAGAGTCGAGGGTAGATATAGGACTGTTGCAAAATAACACTGGAGATATTTTAATGAGAAATGCAGAGATGGCATAGGAACTGAATGAGTATTTTGCATCAGTCTTCACAGTGGAAGATGCCTGCAGAATACCGAATATTGAAGAGTGTCAGGGACGTGAAGTTTATGCAGTGAAAACTAGGACTGAGAAGGTAATCAGGAAGTTGAATGGTCTGAGGGTGGATAAATCTTTCATGCTGTTTCAGGCTCAGCTGCTTCTTACCACACCTCCAGTCTGGTCAGTCCTCGAGTCCTGGGATGGATCCACCTGGACTAGAAGATAGATGACTGCTGAACAACAGACTTGGAAAACCAGGAGTGGATTCAGCCAGCCGAAAGGCAAGTTGTCCCCATGCAGGCCTGAGGATCCTGAAGAGGTGTGGGCTGCTTAGTAATTGGGACCCAGCCCAGGTACTCCACAGGATTAGGTTTCCAATCAGAGGAACGTGAGCATGGGACTCAGTCCCTTTTCCTTCTGTGCGTTGGGCCTTGCATCGAGTCAAGCCTTGGAACTCAACCCCTGCTGCTTCCGAGGGTCAGACTTCAGGCCAGGTCACATGCTCCTGCTTTTAGGCTTTTCACACTGGTAGGTCTCCAGTGCTGAGTCTCTACATCGGGTGCTCCTGGGGTCCAGGAGTCGCGTCTCAATGGCGGGGTCTTCTGGGAAGGTTAAACAAAATTTGGCTCTGTGGAAGTAGCACTCTCTGTCAGTGACTGGGAAGAACTTTGTTGTTGGGTGCTCTCAGGGATGCTGTACTTGGCACAGGCATGGCTCACCTCCTTCTCTGCCTCGGTAATCACACGGGCTGTCCTCTGGTTGCCCAAGATGGGGCAAGTCATAATGCACAAGACCCCTGAGAATGGAGACAGAAGCGTATACAACATTGTCCTCATTCTGATGACGACCTTTGTGTGTGGCTGAATCAGGCTGTCTGTGGAACTGAGGCACGTGGGACCGAGTGTCACTGGACATAGAAACATAGAGATCTACAGCACATCATAGACCCTTCAGCCCACAATGCTGTGCCGACCATGTAACCTACTCTAAAAACTGCTCGGAGTTTCTCTACTGCAAGCCCTCTGGGCTGAAGTGCTGAAGTTCTATGTGTCTCAGGTGCTGAGGAGGGTAGGTCTGGTCCCATCACTGAGCATCATCCCAGTTAGCTGGACATTGCCGCATTACCTGCCTGCTGAAGAGCTCTCCCAAGCCAGCACCTTTGACCACAGCCAGTGGTCAGCATGGTACATTCTGTAGACATGTGGGACAGGGACTCTGTAGGGTAGTTCCCTGAGCAAACTGAACAAATCGTTTGGAAGAATGCTCCCTCACAAGAGCTGTCCAGAAAGGATGATAGTGAGAAGGGCCCTCACAGTCAGTTCCTTCATGTGCAGGCAACATGTCATCTGCAGCGCATGAGGCCCTTGGGATAGCTGCGGCAGGAAAGGGACAGTCACCCATTTCTTTGCAAGCTGGATTTGCTAAAGAAGGAGTGCAGATGCATGCAAGGCTTTTTGTCTCAGTTCATTCCCAAAAGCTGTGTAACAGAGGACCCTCTAATCTATGAGCTCTTCTGACTGGCATCAAGTGCTACCAGAAGATCATCAGCTCAGAGAAAGGCACCGTCGGGTCTGCTCAAAACTTGTTGGTCTTCCAGCACAGAGAGATGTCTGTGGAGGAAGTGTATCGACTGGCACATTCTAGACTGCAGGCATAAGTGCTGAGGGACGCGCTGAAGCCCAGTGCGGCCAATGCAAAGGCGCTATGAGGAAGTCTAGCATCCTTCCACTACCGCACATGGAGGGGCAGAGTCAGATGGGGAAGCCCCCACAAACCAGGTAGGGTGTATCACACAAGTGGTAATGATTAAGAAATAAGTTAACACGACAGAATGAAATGACCATGAATGTAAAAGTTTTTCACTGTTTCATCCTGGATATATTTTATTATAAATAAAGTTTATTTTTGGAAAAAAGAGAATCCTATTACTTCAGGTTGCAAGGGCCATTGCAACAGTGGGAATATTGGCTGTATCTATAATGCCCCGATCCTAAAACTTGAATAAATAAAGATTTTTAAAATAATTATTCAATTATTAATGACTCAGCTCATGTTCTCTGTGTTATTTTATTTACCTTTTCTTACCATTGTGCAGTTTGTCCTGTTTTGCACCTTATGTGTTTAGTGATCTTTGGTGTGTGTGGTTTTCATGGATTCTGTTGGGGTTCATTACTTTGTGGCTGCCCACAAGAAGATGAATCTCAAGGTTGTAAATGGTTCACATATTTGATAATAAATTTCAACTTTGATCTTTAGTCTTTTTGAGCTTTGTATAGTGGGTGATCTCTGCCTGGAGCTCAGTTGCAGTGATTCAATATGTTTCAGAAAAAGGAAACCCATCTCTCTGTAGTATTCATTGTCTCTTACTAGAAAAGTAATTAGTCATAAATGCAGAGTGATCATAGGAACATGTTCAGCTCCACTGAAAGATCATTGAATTAACACAGTTAGTTCTCCCTCTGCAGATGCTGCCTGGCCAGATTTGTTTTCCAACAATTTCTGTTTTCATTTTAAAATCAGCTAAGTTGTTCTTCCATCTTTAACCAAACCTTTTTACTCCCACTCATGCTTTACTTCAGAGGTTGCAAGTCACAACCTGAAAGAGAAAGGAGAATGTGATTATGTGAGAAACAGGGTTGGAAAATGGAGAGAGGTGTGGTGAAAAGAAAGACAGATAAATGAAAACAGAAACCAAATCTTGATTCCTTAAATTCTTACTTGCCTCTGAACAGAGTTCTCTGTCTACAAATGTAAATAGTTGCAACATCACAGAAACAAATCCCTAAGGGGTGAGAGCAGTTTGAAAGGTTACAATCTTTTTGACAGGCAGGTTCCAAACAAAACATTCAACTCTTATCTGGGTGTGGGGAGTGAGGCTCCAAAAATAGTAGCTTGTTTGTCTTGCATCCTTTCCAATCCACAAGCACTACTTTTATGCAATTACATATAAAATATAAAATAACATGGATTGTTACTGTAGTATATTTAATGTTTCAGTAATATTGTAAATAATTTGATTAAGCTGTCTCTGTTTATGTAATTCGTTAAGGGTTAGAAGTAAGAAGTACGTGAATGGCAATTATAATTATGCCTCCGTGTCATTTGTCAGCATCCCACTAAAAAAAGGGGGAAAAAACTAAGTAGACCAGTGATTTATTTTTATTAGTTTTTAGAGTTAGAAAAAAATATTAGTGTAACGAAGAAGTTTTAAAATGAACCCAAGACAACCTACCTGTTGAAGAGCAGCACGTCTTTCTTTGGAGAGCGAGGCAGAAGTTTGAGTTTTTAAAAAATGTCTAAAAACAGACAAAATTAACAAACAATGAGTGCAGCCACATGTTCATATATAGTGACTACTGGGTAGTAATAAATAAATTAGCAAAAATGGCTGGCTACATTGGAAAGCTAGATGTGTTTGATTGCACAACAGAAAGCTGGAGGATGTGTAATGAATGGAGAAGTATGTTAAAACAAGTTAAACAGTTGATTAAAAACAAGTGATAATGGTGCTGAGTGCAATGGGGGGAGGAATGCACTCAGTTTGCTTAGAAGTTTAATTTGGTCTTCCAGCACAGCGAGATGTTTGTGGGGGAATGCTATCGACCGGCACGTTCTGTGATGCTGAAGTACATACTCAGGGATGCACTGAAGCTCGGTGTGGCCAATGCAAAGTCTTTGTGAGGATGGACCACAGTCTAGCATCCTTCCACTACCACAGACAGAGGTGCTGAGTCAGATGGGGAAGCCCCTCAAACCATGTAGAGTGTATCACATAAGTGTTAATGATTAAAAAAATAAGTTAACATGACAAAACATAATGACCATGAATGTAAACATTTTACACTGTCTTGTCTTTCGTATAGTGCGTATATGCTATTATAAATAAAGTTCATCTTTGTTAAAAATGAGAATCATATTTCTCCAGGTTGCAAGAGCCATCATAACAGGCAGTGAATATTGGTCTTAACTAAATTCTCCTGATCCTAAAACTTGAATAAATAAAGAATTTTAAGTAATTATTTTGAGGATCAACACACAAGAAAAAGCTTGACTTCTTTTAACAGTAAAATCAAAGAATATTGAATCTCGAAGTCAATGCGAATGCAAGGGTATGAAACCTTGGTCTGACCTCTCAATTTGAAAACTTCAAGACATGCCTATTACTCATTACACCTGATAATCTGGGTACAAATAAACATGCTAAAGAAATATTTCTTCTTCTTAAGCTCATCACCCTACTGGGGCACTGGCCGCTGACAGCAGCTTGCTAAAATACTCACTCCTGGACCTCTACCTTTTCAAATTGTCCCCAGCTGTAGCTCATCTACTATATCCTTCCTCTCCCAGGGATGAGATCTTTAGAGCTTCTGTTGGCGTTTCTGTAGCTCTGGGTTTTTATGGGATAAGATTGCTAGCCCCATGCCCAACCCACCACCTTTCACAGCCAGGTTTGAGACTGTCCATGGCGGAGTTAAAAAAATGGTTAAGCTTAATCAAACTACTATCTGATAGAGGAGGATTCTATTTTTGGAGGGTTCACAGTAGCAGTTTTCTCAACTCGTCTCTTCTTGAGGAAACTTGAGAATTTACAAGAACTATTTTTTAAGGATAAATGAGGAAAGCTTTAATATTTATATTTTTTTCTGACTTTTTACCATTAACTTAGAAGCAGTTCATTACATCAAGAGAATTGTATCTAATTTTATTTCACCACCTGAGCAAAAATCGAGATGTATGCTCTGAATTTACCGGGGCATAAATACTTTTGTTTGTGTGATTAGTTGACTTTTGTGTCCGACTGCGACGATTAGATTTGTGCAGTTCTGTGGTGTGTTTGCAGGTGGAATTTGAGTCCAAGTTGTGAGTCACATAGCTGTCAGCAACAAGGACATGAAAACTGTGGTGGATCCGGGATTGGAGCTTCTGCTATTGCTTTCCTTCTCTGGTGGGCAGTGATTAGTACATCTCAGCACCTCTCCTCCATGTTGTCGTTAACAGTTCTAACCAATTCTCGCCAGTCACTCTGGTCCTTGTACCAAAACAGCTGGAACAGACTCCCATTGTGTAGCACTGGCCTTAATGACCTTAATGAGATACTCATACGGAAGGAGAGTCATAAACAAAATCTATTGTAATTAACAGAGTTTGGAATCCTAACCACAGCCACCATAGAGAAAGGTAATAATTAAACCATCCTTTGCACTGTTTTAAATGATTAAAATTGAACAGTACTGTGCACCTGAAAATAAAATGCATGCTTCCTTAAAGATGAAGACAACATTTCCAGTAGACTTTCTGTAACCACTGAAGTCTGTGGGTGTTTCTCACAAACTCAGTGGTACATGGCAAATGGATGTTTCTGTATTTGCATATTAGGCAAGTAAAAGATCCAGCAAATAAGATAGATAGATACTTCATTGATCCCAAAGTAAGTTACAGTGTCACAGTAGAATTACAAGTACAAATAAGGTGGCATGCAGAGGGTGAGAAATATTGTCCAGAATTGCCAGGATTTTCTGAAGGATTTTTTGTTCTACCACAGCCCCCAGTGTGTCCAGTTTGACTTCTATAATAGAACCAGCCTTTCTGATCAGCTGATTGAGCCTGTTGGCATCACCCATGTTAATGCCATTGCCCCAGCACTCCACCACATAGGAGACTGTACTGGCATCAGCGGACAGGTAGAACATGTGAAGGAAAGGCTTGCATACTGCAGATGACCTCAGCCTCCTCAGGAAGTAGAGGTAACTCTGGCCCTTCTTGCACACAACCTCTGTGTTGGTGCTCCATTCAAGTCTGGTCAGGTGCACTCCCAGGTCCTCACCAGATCAATGTCCTCACTACCAATAGTGACAAGCAGCAGTGCAGAATTGGTCTTCCTAAAGTTCAACACCATCTCCTTTGTCTTACTGACGTTGAGCTGCAGATGATTCAGCTTGCAACACTTGACAAAGTCCTCCACCAGGGCCCTGTATTCATCCCCCCATCCTCCCTTTATACACACAACTATTGCTGAGTCATCAGAGAATTTCTGCAGATGACATGACTCAGTGTATCTAAAGTTCGAGGTACACAGGGTAAACAGGAAGGGAGCCAATACAGTCCCCTGTGGGGCCCCAGTGCTGCTTATCGCCATGTCTGACATACAGCTCTGAAGCCCCACCAACTGTGGTCTGTCAGTCAGGTAGTCATTATCCAGGATACAATGGAAGTGCCAACCTGCATTAAACAGAGCTCCCCCCCACCCCCCAGTACTGAGGGCTGTAGGGTATTGAAGGCACTTGAGAAATCAAAAAAACATGACCCTCACAGAGCTGTCTTGCTTATCCAAGTGGGAGTAGTCTCTGTTCAGTAGGCAGATGACAGGATTGTTGACTCCAATGTGCTCCTGATAGGCAAACAGTAGGGGATCGAGAGCTGATCTGATCAGGGGTCTGAGGTGAGCTAGGACGAGCGTCTCTAGGGTCTTTATGGTGTGTGAGGTCAGGGCCACTGGATAGTAGCCATTCAAGACTTTCAGTTGGCTCTCCTTAGGTACTAGGACCACACATGATGTTTTCACACAGTTGGACCCTTTCCAGACAGAGATTCAGATTGAAAACACGCTGGAGAACTCCACACAGCTGCTCAGGACCTCGGGGTTCACACCATCCGGTCCCAATGTTTGCCGTGTCTGAGTTTCTCCAGAGCCCTTCTCACCGGCTCAGTCGTGAAGGTGAGTCCATGGTGACTGGAGAGTTGGTAAAAGGTGGGGGCTGGGGGAGGTGAAGATTGAGATGATAGCAGTTCGTATGTAGAGGTGTGGATGATAGTTGCAGGGCAGGGAGGGGACGTAGACAGTGGTAGCCTGTGTTGTTCATCCACGTGTTGAATTGTAGGGGGCAGGAGGGAGGAGGGGAGGCATTGGTGCTGAGGGAGCATTGGGTGCCTCGGCACCTGGACTGGTGTGCTGAGGGGGTGTGAACAGGAGGACAATTGTCAAACCTATTGAAGAATTAGTTTAACTCATTCATGGCCATTCACAGCTGCATTCCAAAGCTCTACAGCTCGGCTGATTGAAGCCAGTGATGTTCTTCATTCCTCTCTACACCTCCCGTGTGCTACTCTGCCCAAGCTTGTTCTCCAGCTCTCTCCTGTGTTCCTCTTTAGTCACCTTGATCTTCTCCTTCAGCTCCCTCTGCACATGGTTCAATTCCTCCCCGCCTCCTGACCTAAAGGCTGTCTTTTTGTGGTTGAGAAAAGCCTTCAGATCACTGGTGATCCATGGGTTGTTGTTAGGGAAGCAGCGAATGTCCTTTATGGTATTACAGTGTCCCCACAGAAGTTGATGTAGCCAGTGATGCAATCAATATGTCTGTTAATGTCCTCCCCATATGGTTCACAAGGCACTTTCCGGTCAGTAACCTCGAAGCAGCCCCTCAAGGCCTCTGGAGACCATCTCTTTACTATCTTGGTGATAACTTCCTGTTGCTGTATACTATGCAAGGGCATGAGGTGAACCGGGTTGTGATCTTATCTTCCAAGCGGGAGAGAGGTATGGAGCTGTATACAACTTTAATATTTGCATACAAAAGATCCAATGTTTGATGATGAGAGGCATTGATCATGTGGCTAGTCAGAGGCTTTTTCCCAGGGCTGAAATGGTTGTCACAAGAGAACACAGGTTTAAGGTACTGGGGAGTAAGTACAGGGGAGATGTCAGAGGTAAGTTTAATGGGCTGCCGGCAACGATGGTGGAGGCTTTTAGATAGGTACATGGAGCTTAGAAAAATAGAGGGCTATGGGTAACCCTAGTAATTTCTGAGGCAGGGACATGTTCAGCACGGCTTTGTGGGCCGAAGGGCTTGTGTTGTGCTGTAGGTTTTCTATGTTTATTTTCTCCTGTATCCACTTGACAAACTGATTGAAGGAGGATAGGGTTGTCGAGAGATAAACATGGTTGAAGACTCCCGATACTGCAATAAACACATTGAGGTGTTGAGTCTGGAGTTCCGCAATGGTAGCGTCGGGACTGCGTCAGGAAGGCGGAATGTAGACAATCAGCAACATGGTGTGGCTAATCTCACGTAGCAGACAAGACAGATGCTAACTCATGGTAAGCAGGTCGATGACCAGACTGCAGACTAGTTCTTCCACAGAACTGTGACTGGGATGACACGATCTGTTGTTCACAAGCACAGTGAGCCCACCTCCTTTCCTCTTACCGCACCGCAGATTAACTCTGGCAGCTCGGTGGGAGGTGTGCTGAATCCTGTTTTCCTCACCTCTGTAATATTTCAATGACTCCAGGTCTTTCAAACCACTGTAGGATTAGACAACTTCAGAGCTGGTAGGAGGAGATCGGGAAGCAAACCCACAAAAACGTGGGTACTTTGGAAGAATCATCGTAACACCACAGTATATGTGAAGTCAAATAACCTATACCCAATATCTGCTTTAGACAGACAGTCTGTCACAGGGCCTGCTGAGGAGCCAAGCAGCATCCATAGCACACAAGTGTTTTATGCTCATTCCATTCTGTAGTCTCCCTTCAGTCAAAGACTAAAATCAGCAAGCCCAGAGGCAGATCTGTACCAAAAGCTGGAGGTTGGAGAGTCTCTGAGTCAAGAGCTGGAGGTCCAGAGGTAGTGCGCACAAAGGAGGGAATGGGGCTTGTTCAAGAGTCAAGATTCCAGATTCAAGGTCAAGGTCTAGATTCAGGATTATTTATCACCTCCCACTCACGCACATAGTTCTCTAACCACAGAACAGCTATCGTTTTTGGCCTCCATCCTCCAGCAGACCTGGACTGGTACTCGAGCTCGCAGACATTGGGCTTCGATTTCCCCAGTGGACACACAGAGAATTGCAGACTCAGGGCTCCAGCCAATAGGCCTCAACTTTTGGACTTTCAAAGGGACGCACAGACCTTGACCCTCAGCATCAACCCCAAAGACTTGCTGATCACCGAACACTAGGCCTCAAACTCCAGACTCACCCCAAACGCTAGGCCTTGAACTGCAGAATTGTCATTGTTGTCACGCTTCGTTCTGATGTTGTTGCTACTTGTGTTGTTCTGTTTTGTGTTTTGTGTTGTGATGTTGTGTTGATATGGTGAGCACATCAAATTGATGGCAGAACACGTGGCAATGCTGGCAGCACTTGTGGGTGGTTGTTAATGCAAATGATGCATTTCACAGTACATTTCAATGTACATGTGATAAATAAATCTGAATTTAAATCTTACTGAAATATCTTCCTTATTTGAAGGTTTTATCATGAGTGCCAGGCACTTTCCATAAAGTCATACTCAGCACCCCAGTGGGATGGGGGAAAAAGTCACCATCACAGAATGAGGCTCCCACACTAGAAGGGAGGGAGATAATTCTGAAAACGATCAGCCAGTGACCACTCTGGCAGTAGAACAGCTGCCTGAATTGTTGCATCTTTCACTCTGAGCATCAGTTCAAATACTGGCACCTTGATGTCAGAGGTAAGTTTTTCCACATAGAGAGTAGTGGGTGCGTGGAATGCACTGCTGGCGAAGGTGGTAGAGCTGGATACAATAGGGTCTTTTAAGAGACTCTTTGATAGGTAGGTGGAGCTTAGAAAAATAGAGGGCTATGCAGTAGGGAAATTCTAGGCAGTTTCTAGAGTAGGTTACATAGTCGGCACAACATTTTGGGCTGAAAGGCCTGTAATGTGCTGTAGATTTCTATGTTTCTATGTTGAAGTCTGAAACTTGGTCAGAAGAATTCGGAATTTAGAGTTTATTTAAATCTTACATCCATCACACAACATGAAGGAGTAAAAATCTTTGCATTATGACTCTGTTGCAATGTAGAGATGTGTGATTTTATGAGTCTAATGGCTTGTGGAAAGAAGCTGTCCCATAGCCTGTTGGTTTTGACTTTAATGCTGCGGTACCATTTGCCAGTTGGAAGTAGCTAGGACAGGTTATGGTTGGGGTGACCGGTGTCCCTGGAGATCTTCCAGGTCTTCTTTTTGCAGCTGGTGCTGGAAGTGTCCTCAATGGAGGGAAGTTCACATCCACAGATGAGCTGGGCTGTCCATACCACTCTCTGCAGTGCCCAGCAATCAAGGTCAGTGTAGTTCCCATACCAGGTGACGAAACAGCCAGTCACTATTCTCTCAGTGGTGCCCCTGTAGAAGAGATTAAGGATTTGGGAGCCCATGCCAAACATCTTCAGTCACCTGTTGTGCTTTTTTGCCACAAAGCAGGTGTGTACAGTCCAGGTGAGATCATCAGTGATGTGTATACCAAGGAACTTGAAACTACTCACCATCTCAACTGCAGACCCATTGATGTTGATCAGGCCGAGCCTGTCTCCATTCCTCCTGTAATCCACATCAGTTCTTTTGCTTTTTGGACATTAAGTTAGAGGTTATAATCCTGGCATCACTGTGTCAAAGTCACGTCACCTGCAAATTTGATCAGCGGGTTGGAGTTGTGTGTGGCAGTACAATCGTGGGTGGAAAGGGTTATGGTTGAGACAGAGTGAGACAGCTGCACTGTCAGGAGTTTGCTATGCATTAGGAACAGACAGGTGCCTCTCTGTTATGTTTCTCAAGATGGCACCGAGCTTCAGTCTCCGTCTAGGTTGTGGCTCAAAGGTAGTTGTTCTTCTTAGGTTCTTCCAGTTTTTCGGGATGGTTTTGGGGACACAGAGAGGAGTCGGGGTGGAGTTATTAGTTAGATTCAGGGATATTGAGGAATTATGACAGGTCAGAACCTGAGCCTCTGTTCCACTTTCGAAGGCCAGCAACATGGACGTGGTTGGACGTTAAGACAGCAGACCAGCGATGATGAGGGTGCCATAGTTATGCAGGTCTACAAGACTGGAGTTTGATGCCTAGTGTTCAGGGACCCACCATCAGCGATTCCAGAGCTTGAGGCCTGGAGTTCAGGTCTCAGTCATCATCACTGGCAAAACCTGGGGTCATTACCAAAGATCAAAGCCCAGAGGTCATCCACAAGTCCAGAACTTGAGATTCTGCAAATCTCCATGCATCTGCTGGGGAAGCCAAAGGCCCAATGCTTGCGAGTCCGAGTAAACTGGAGGCCCAAAGATAGCCTGTCTTAGGGTTAGCAGATCTGTATGGTGGGCGGGTGGGTGAGTGGGAAGGAGGTGAGGGTCTTGTTTTGTTGTTGCTATGTTGTTGCTGTTGTTGGTGTCATTGCTTGCGTTGTCCTGCGAACATGGTGGGCAAGCAATGTTGACGCCAGAATGTGTGGCGACGTTGCGGGCACACCCAGCACATCCTTAGGTGTGTTAGCTATTAATGCAAATGATGCATTTCACTGTATGTTTCAATGTGCATGTGATAAATGAATCTGAATCCTATCTGCTAATATATTTAGCTTCAAGCTTTATTTCAGGTGATATGGTTTAATAGGCCAAGGTAAAGTGGTAGATAACTGACAACTTTGACAACCGACAAATAAATTTGGATTTTGTTCTTAAAGAAATCATTATTTCCTGGTCATCAAAATGAAACTAGGTACGGTATGAATCAGGTAAGCAAAGTGAAAGCATCTAACTCAAAGATGAAGTGTTGACAGAGAGAAGTTTATTAGTAAAAGAAAGAATGGGTTTAACCTTTAAAAGCAACAATTAAAATCTAAATGTCATTTAATTCGGGAACTCTGAAACAGACAAAGCTGTAAGTATCCTGCCAGCTTTGCATCAGTGAATTTCCATGTTCCAAATGTACTAATTTGGTTACACCCTTAAATATATAAAATGCTTATAGCTGTTCCGAGCAAAGAAGAGCTTGTTTCCAGTAAACTGAAAGTAATGAGGTTGGGGAGGAAGGAAAGTCATTCCAGAGAAACAATAACAAACAATGTCAGAATTACACCTTTTCTGATTTTGATTAGAGCAAACCTTTTTCCCAACATTTCAGACCTCTGGAAAACCGAAAATCTGAAAAATAAAATAAATTCCCTGTAATAAAGTCAACTGAAAGGGAATTAAGAAAGGTACAGGATGATGCCACAACTGTCAATATGCTGTACACTAGTGGTCACCAACCTTTTTAAGCCCAAGATCCCCTACCTCGGTCTCAGTCAAAAGCGAGATCGACTAGTTACACGCATGCGCACCGGGGCAGAAAAGACCGGAAGTTAAACCCCACAACCCGGAAGTAGAAATAATGTATGAACACTAGGGATACCCACATTTTTTGCACCACTGACCTGTTTAATATTGACAATATTCTTGCGGACCGGCCGATGGGGGGGAGGGGTGGGTGTTAAACACGACAGGAATACACAGATACAGGTTCCTTATGTCCAGTCTATTCCGCATTTTTTTGCGGCTCTCGGTACTTAGTTTCTGTCCCACTTGCTCACGTTTTTTTCCGCTGAAAAATCTCAACGCATTTGTCTTTAAGTGCTGGGTGCTTGGACTCAGGGTACTGAAGCTGGTTTGAGGGCTTCATTGCCTCGGACAGCCTCCCAGCCCGACTGCAGCCTCCGCCCACCCGCCGCCAGATGCCTTGGCCAGTTGTGGCTGGTCGCGGGTAGGTTGAGAGGACAAGGTCAGGGCCAGAGAGGTCTCCATGCTGGGGCCGCAGCAGTCGCAGTCCAGACAGAGTGACCGGAGTGTGACAGGCCTGCCTCCCCCCTTGTAGGATCTATCAGCCAACAAAAGTTTGTTTTAGTAGATCGCAGCGCGGTAGCTGCTCTGCTACTTACGAAACCCTGAGCCCGAATTAGGTCGTCTGCGAATATTTTAGCACCGGGTTCCCCACGAACATTCGGTGTGGTGAACAGATTTAGAGGCAGCGCCCATCTGTCCGTGCTCCGGACCAGTAGCAACAGCACTTCCCGCCGGCTGCGCTCCAGTCCAGTAGCATCGGCACTTCCCGCCGGACGCGCTCTGGGCCGGTAGCATCGGCACTTCCCGCTGGACACGCTCCGGGCCAGTAGCATCGGCACTTCCCGCTGGACACGCTCCGGGCCGGTAGCATCGGCACTTCCCGCTGGACACGCTCCGGGCCGGTAGCATCGGCACTTCCTGCCGGACGCGCTCTGGGCCGGTAGTATCGGCACTTCCCGCCGGCTGCGCTCCAGTCCAGTAGCATCGGCACTTCCCGCTGGACACGCTCCGGGCCGGTAGCATCGGCACTTCCCGCCGGCTGCGCTCCAGTCCAGTAGCATCGGCACTTCCCGCTGGACACGCTCCGGGCCGGTAGCATCGGCACTTCCCGCTGGACACGCTCCGGGCCGGTAGCATCGGCACTTCCCGCTGGACACGCTCCGGGCTGGTAGCATCGGCACTTCCCGCTGGACGCGCTCCGGGCCAGTAGCATCGGCACTTCCCGCCGGACGCGCTCTGGGCCAGTAGCATCGGCACTTCCTGCCGGACGCGCTCTGGGCCGGTAGTATCGGCACTTACCGATGCCCGCGATCCGGGCCAGTAGCATCGGCACTTCCTGCCGGACGCGCTCCGGGCCAGTAGCATCGGCACTTCCTGCCGGACGCGCTCTGGGCCGGTAGCATCGGCACTTCCCGCTGGATGCGCTCCGGGCCAGTAGCATCGGCACTTCCCGCCGGCCGCGCTCTGGGCCGGTAGCATCGGCACTTCCCGCCGGACGCGCTCTGGGCCGGTAGTATCGGCACTTCCCGCTGGATGCGCTCCGGGCCAGTAGTATCGGCACTTCCCGCCGGACGCGCTCCGGGCCAGTAGCATCGGCACTTCCCACCGGCCGCGCTCTGGGCCGGTAGCATCTGCACTTCCTGCCGGACGCGCTCCGGGCCAGTAGCATCGGCACTTCCCGCCGGACGCGCTCTGGGCCGGTAGTATCGGCACTTCCCGCTGGATGCGCTCCGGGCCAGTAGTATCGGCACTTCCCGCCGGCCGCGCTCTGGGCCGGTAGTATCGGCACTTCCCGCCAGCCGCGCTCTGGGCCGGTAGTATCGGCACTTCCCGCTGGATGCGCTCCGGGCCAGTAGCATTGGCACTTCCCGCTGGATGTGCTCTGGGCCGGCAGTATCGGCACTTCCCGCTGGATGCGCTCCGGGCCAGTAGCATTGGCACTTCCCGCTGGATGCGCTCCGGGCCAGTAGTATTGGTACTTCCCGCCGGCCGCGCTCTGGGCCGGCAGTATCGGCACTTCCCGCTGGATGCGCTCCGGGCCAGTAGCATTGGCGGTTCTCGCCAGCTGCGTCAGGCGAACACTGGCACGAGGGTATCACTGAGTTCAGGCGACTGATGACCTCACGTGTGTTCAAGTTCAACAGTGGGCGTGACAGGGAATGAGGAAAGGTGCAGCTGACTCAAATCATTTCCTCATGGGCCGGTGGTTGGGGACCACTGAAGTATACCGTGTAGTGCGGGGGAGCTACACGCATGCGCACTAGGCAGAAAGAACGGAACTAAAACCCTGCAACCCGGAAACAATTTCTCAACAGTATTTGTGTATTTATTTTTCATTTTTTTCGGGATCTACTGGGAAAGTCTCAAAGATCAACCAGTCGATCACGATCGACGGGTTGGCGACCACTACTGTACACCATGAACCATTGCCCCACAGAGAGCAAACAGGTGTTGGTGTCAACCTTTGTGGTTGGAAAGCATATTGGACCAAGAAAGGACCATGCTGCTCAGAGGAATCATGAATGTGACGAAAGCAGTCGGCCAACTATAAGTTTTTGTAGGCAACATATCTGAGAAAGCATCTGATATGTTAATCAGGCAGTTACTTTGAAATATGGCTTGGTTGTAAGCTGGAAGGGAGTTCAAGGAGCTTCAGGAAAGTTGCAAGCATTCAGCTTCTGTTGAGTATTAAGAACCAGAATCTACTCTGCATGCATTAAGGTTATTGCAGTAACTTCAAGTGGGAGACCGAAAGCTGCTTGTAAAAGTAGACGCAAAGACCAAAGTTCAGCTGGTGAATGGAAGGCCAAGAAAGAAAGGAGTCAGTGGAGATATGAAAACAGAGGATTTGTCAGATGATGTTGTGGATGAGGAAACCAAGATCAGATTGCAAAGGAGCAAAAGGAGGATTAATAAGAGAATACTCAGTTAACTGAATGTACCTTCCTAAGATCAAGATGCCAGAAAGAAGAAAAAGGAAAAGAAAGAGGCAAATGACATACTGTAATTGCTATGGAAATGAAAGGATAAATGAGACCTAATTTCTCAAGAGATTATCAAATTCAGGGATTCTCACAAGAATCTAGAAGAAGAAAAAGGAAGGTGAGAAAGACAAGAAGTTGAAAAGGAGAGAAGAGAGAGAGAGAGAGAGAGAGAGAGAGAGAGAGAGAGAGAGAGAGAGAACATATGCAAGAAAGAGAAGGAAAGTGTGACTGAAAAAGCTTAGGATGAAGAGAGAGAATGAGGGAAGCAAGCATCAAAATAGATCCAGAGAAAAAAAGCTAAGACAAGGAAAAGAAAGGTGTCCAGAGCTCTCAAACCACTTCCTGCATTCTCAGAGTCAACTCCTACACCACCACAGAGATTGTTTTCACAGCCAGGCACAGTGATCCCCCTTGTCAGGGCAGACATTACCCCACAAGAGTAAGAAATGATCCACAGCAATTAAAACTTTAGGCCTGAGTGGGACAATTAAAAATTTACTATGCTATGGATATCTGTATTGTAGTTATATAGTACACTGTGTTTATAGTTGAAATGTATTTTGAGTTGGAGTTTATAACTAAACAGGAAGGATTGCTGTGAATTTAATATTTGATTAATATTGTAAATTAATTGTTTGTTTAAGCATTCCTTGATGCTTAAATAATTCATTATGGGTTATATGTAAAAATACATACATCATCATACCACCATGGCATACGTGCATGCCTCACTTAAAGTAAAAATGAAGACACACATCCCTTGGCTTCTTTGTTTTCCTCTTAGTGAGTTTTATATTTTGGAGTTACAAAACATAGCAGCTAAAACACCATATTCCTTCTTAACAACCCTATCAACTTCCATGGCATCTTTGAGGGATCTATAGACATGGAACCACACTGCTAAGTAATCTACCATTAACCCTGTGCTTTGACCTTCCATAGTGAATCACTTCATACTTTTCTGGGTTGAGTTCTATCTGCCACTATTCCCTTTCTTGAGCAAATGAATAACATTTGCCACCTTCCAATTATCTGGCACTACCCCCGTGGCCAGTGAGGACACAAGGATCATTGCCAAAGATGCAGCAATATCTTCCCTTGCTTCCAGCAGTAGGGTTTATGCCATCAAGTCCCGGAGACTTGTCTATCCCGGGAGCCATGGTAGTGTAGTGGTTGGTGTGACACTCTTACAGCTTGGGGCATTGGAGTTCAGAGTACAATCCTGGTGTCCTCTGTAAACCCTCCCTGTGGAATACGTAGGTGTTCTCCAGGTCGTCTGGTTTCCTCCCATAGTCCAAAGATGTACTGGGTAGGTTAACTGGTCATTGTAAACTGACCTGTGATTAGATTAGGGTTAAATTGGGGCTGCTCAAGAGGCTGTGCTAAATAACCCCGACAGGAAGCTCCGAGACCTCAGCCTTGACCCTGCCTTGTGCAGCTGGAGCCTGGACTTCCTGTCAGATCGCTGGCAGGTGGTAAAAGTGGACTCCTTCACCTCTGCCCCTCTGACTCTCAATACAGGAGCCCCTCAGGGTTGTGTACTAAGTTTCCTCCTTTAATCCCTGTATACCCATGAATGTGTCACCACCCACAACTCTAATCTGTTAATTAAATTTGACAACAACACTACATCAATTGACCTTATCTCAAACAATAAAGAGGTGACCTACAGGGAAGAAGTTATCTCTATAAGACAGTGTTGTCAAGAAAACAACCTCTCCTTCAATGTCACAAAACAAAGTATCTGGTTGTGGATTACAGGAGGAATGGAGACAGGTTAACCCCTATTGACATCAATGGATCTGAGGTTGAGAGGGCACACAGCTTTAAGTTCCTCAGCATCCCCATCACTGAGGACCTCACATGTGTGAGCTGGGTGGTGAAAAAGGCACAACAGCGATTCTTTCACCTCAGATTGTTGAGGAAGTTTAGTATGGGTCCCCAGATCCTAAGAACTTTCTACAGGGGCACAATTGAGAGCACCCTGACAGGCTGCATCACTGCCTGGTATGGGAACTGTGCCTCCCTCAATCGCAGGATTCTGCAGAGAGTGGTGCGGAAGGCCCAGCGCATCTGTCGTTGTGAACTTCCCATGATTCAGGACACTTACAAGGACAGGTGTGTAAATGTTATTTCTCCTCATCCTGAGTCTATGATAATACCTGCCTTACTCAGTGTGTCTGACCCCAGGGGAGCACCTTCATTGTTCGGGCACACCCAGAAATCTACAGGAAGCTGCACTCCCTCAATCTCAAGTACCTGGGGCTGATTTCCCTCCGCCCTCATTGTTTCATCTCCTGCACTGGTAATGTAAATCGCATCTCCAGTCATGGGTAGGGGTAGATCAGTTATCGATACTGACAACCCCAACCCCATGTCTACTGACGCTTCACATTGTAGGCCCCCTCATAACCCTCTGTGGAAGACCACCACTGGCAATAGAGGTGGCCATCACCAGCTCTATAATCTGGTCAGCAGTGAATTCCGAAAGAGAGGGTCCTGCTGTGGTGAGTGATTCTCACAATTTGCTCTGATTTTAGGACACTGTCTCCAACCATGGTCCGGGATGCCACAGCTGTAATAAATCATCTTCCTTACCCTCCCGCATCTACTCCAGCACTTCCTTGCTACGTGCCCCAGCTGTTGGCACACAAAGTAAGCTCTCTGTGATGTCTCCTCCCCCTCCTCTGGTGTTTCTCACTGCCCATGATACTGTCGTGGAGTAGGTCAAACTCACCACCATCCCCAAACCTATGACTTCTTGGTGGGCAGAGCTCAGGCCTTCCTTCAGCATTTTCAGGAAGACTGGGTCATTCCTCCCTGGATTATCCAACCCTGAATTCTTCTCATCCGCTCGATATTTACATTCTGCATAATCCAGGGCTGGCTCATCAGCTCTCTGAATCACTGACATTATCTTTCTCCAGTTACTCTCATTTACCCCACCTCCCATTCACTGCCTCAATTCACCCTTAACAAAATGTTATCTCTCTTCATTGCTGGCATTCCTGGTAGCTGCCCAGTAAGCATCCTGAACCCCTGGTCCATACTGTCCCAAATATTCCTCGGGAACTTCCGTTTTTATCAACACATGCTTATCTTTAGGTGCATCTAGTGAATTTCATCATTTCCTTGAGCTTGCACCAGAATTCTACATTCTTGTAGGTGACCTTAAAAGAGGACAACTCCAACAAAATGCTTCACTTCTCCCCAGGGTGAAGGGCTTATGCATGGTCGTAATTAGTCAATGGCCGGCTCAGCTCGCCAAGGTTCTTGACCTGATGTTGTTTGAGCTTAATCAGTGGCAGATATATCTGGGGATATTTCAGATACCTGAAATATCTCTACAGTAATTCCCACATTATGCAAATTATAAATGATGGATAAAAATTAAACAGTACACACTAAAAACCACAGAATATATATTCTGCAATCTGCCACTTATGTGTGTCTGAACTCATGTCTGCTGAATCATTTTGCATTGAAAACTGTTACAAGCTTACTCTTAAAACACACCTACACATACTCGCAAACACGTCTGCCATGATACAGTTCCCCGAACATGCCCCACAATGGCATCCCAAATGGTCAGTAATAACTCTTCACAACAGGTGGCCCTGTCTCACCAAATTAACACACAAGTGTTTAGTCTCTTGCATAAGCACATATGCACGCACATACAACACACTCCTTCTATATCTACTAGTTCAGTTCTCCACTGTATTTGTCATAACCTTGTGAACCCGTACTCACTGACCAGAACTGATCCAGGTGTGAGTGCTGATTTTAAAAATACTCACCCACTTGGACTACTGAGATCACTGGCCATGCACTGGGTCAAGAAAGAATCCCGGACGAGGCACCAAGTAGTGTAACAAAAACAAAGTCACTTCAGAGACACTGAAGCTAGTGGATACAGAAGTGATTAATTTAACAAAATGAGATGCACTTGGAGGAAGAGGACTCTTGACCCAATATTGCATGACGTTTTTATATGCTGAAGATCAAAGGTAACAGCAGGACAATTCTATAGTTACAATGTATCTACAATACTTCCTTTAAATCATATGGAATTTCACACCCTCTTCGTACCCACACTCCCAACACCCAACATGAATGTTAATCATCATTGTCAACTCCAGTCTACAGTTCCAGGGACACTACTGTTCAGAGATGCATTTTAAATTCCATCTGCAGTCCACGTTCAAATCTGAAGAATGGCTTCCGTTGAACTTCATATTTGCTATATATCCTAACTCCTGAATATATCATAACACTGAGCAAAGGGGATGAATACTATTGAACTGCTGACATTTCAGTTTATGAATTTTTAGTTTTTCATACTTTACAATTTTCCCTGTTTTTGGACTCCACCGTGAAAAAAAGGAGCATGTGGTTCACAAACGTGAATTCTCAGTTAAATTGATCAAAATCCACAGTTGTAATTCACACTTATGTGCACAAAGGTTTGGGAGCTGAATACTTTTTCAAGGTACTGTATCAATGATAAAATCACTGTTTTTTGAACATAAACAAACACAACTGATGCCATTTAAAAACCACTTGCTCTAAGCACAGTGTAGTGTCTAATAGCCACACAAGTGCATGCAGTTTACCCAAGATAGGAACTGATCATTAAGTGTTTTGTCCCAATTAAATGCCATAATGTCCCAAATAAACAAAGGGAATCTCTGCTATTTTCTCGGTTAGTTTTTATTCTTTGAGAGTTATCCCAAATAAACAGCTGCCCCGATTAACTGATGACCCATTTGAATGGAATCCATTGTATATAATTAAAAATTAAATACATAGTAGAGAAAGAGAGGGAAAATAGTGATCCAATCACTAATAAGAGAAAATCTGCAGATGCTGGAAATCCAAGCAATGCACACAAAATGCTAGAGAAACTGAAGGAGTGTACATGTGTTCATCATCCATTCTGAAATCTGATGGCAGAACAGCACCTTTATATCCTGCGGAACATCAAGGAAGCTCACCTCTGTCCCAGGATACTGACGGACTTTTACCACTGACAGCATACTCACTAACTGCATCTCAGAGTGGTATGGCAATTGTCCTGTATCGGGCTGCAAAGCACTCCAGCAGATGGTGAAAACTGCCCAGCAGATAATTGGTACCCAACTGCCCCAACATTGAGAACATCTACCATAAACACTGCCTGGGCAGGGCAAAAAGCACCAACAAGGATGCATCTCATCGTAAGCATGGACTTTGTACTCTCCTCCCATCTGGTAGGCGCTACAGGAGCATCTGTCCTGCACCAGCAGGCACAGGAAGAGCTTCTTCCCTGAGGATGTGACCCTGCTGAACCTCATATCACAGCACTAAGCAGTATTGCACCCATATTGTACTATCTCAGTACTTTTATACTTGTATGCTGTAGCACTTACTTTTTATTCACAGTTATTTTGTACTTTTGCATTTCTGGTCAGATGCTAATTGCATTTCATTGGCTTTGTATCTGTACTCGACACAATGACAATAAAGTTGAATCTAATCTAATCAGAACAGGAAGAAGCTGTTCTTAAATGTTGGAGTATGTGTCTTATGGTGTACTATCTGTTATTTGGCGGGGTGGGAACATCACACAGCATCGACACAAGCTGATTACCCAGTCTGGCGGGGCTGACGGCTGCGCTCCCTAGACGGAAGCAAGCTGAGTGAGCCTGAGGCTTACCAGGGGACTACATTGTGGGGGTTTGACCGGGATTGAATTCTGTGGAATACTGCGTGATCGCCCTCTTTAAATTATGCACGCTGCGGGGATAGAATGCTGGTGTGCCTCTGCTGGTGTGAGATTGCTGGTTATCACTGCATGCGTGTTGGGTGGGGTGGCGGTTGGTACCCCAGAGGTCGTTGGTTGAGTTCAGACTAGCGCTGACGAAATGGTGGTGGGGCCATGGGCTGTCCATACTGTTAAGAGAGGGAGGAAGGACTGGTCGGTATGTTCCAGCTATGGTGGGCTCCGTCTGGTTGTTGGAATAATGTCCAGCCCTAAAGGGGCGGAGGCGTGGGCGGAGCAGACCTCTCAGTTGTCGGGTGAGTGACAGTGCTTGGCTGAGGGACAGCGACAGGGATTGGTAGGAAGTTTGAGTAGGTGGGCTGGTGACAGTTTGAACTGTCTGGTCCAATTACATCGAAGTGACAGCTGCCAGTTATGGGAAAGTGTGGGAAAATGCATCTGGTTTGACTGGAGACACTGGCTACAGGTGACGCACTGCCCCCCCCCCCCCGCTGAGGTTAACAAAGCTTTGGCTGATGACCTTAATACCTTTTACTGTTGATTTGAGAGGGTCCATCTTACACCTGTCCCTCCCCCCTCTTCGGTCTCTCTTCCTGCCTTCCCTTGACCATCACTCACTGGCACTCATCCCCCAATCACTGCAATCACCCCCCCACCATCTCTGCCCAGCCCCCCTAGATCACAGCTTAGAATCAGTGAAGGAGAAGTATGTCGACTGTTCCAGCGACTTAAGACCCAAAAATCTCCAGGCCCAGATGGGGTCTCCCCCTCCTGTCTACGAGCCTGTGCTGATCAGCTGGCTCCCATCTTCACTCAGCTCTCTAACAGATCTCTGGAGCTGAGTGAGGTTCCGACTTGCTTCAAGCGCTCTACCATCATCCCGGTCCCCAAGAAACCTACCATCACAGGACTGATCGACTACAGACCTGTCGCACTGACATCTGTGGTCATGAAATCCTTTGAACGCTTGGTGTTGAACCACCTGAAGACCCTCACCAGCAGCCTGCTGGATCCCCTGCAGTTTGCCTACCGGGCAAATAGGTCAGTAGACGATGCAGTCAACCTGGGACTGCACTATATCCTGCAACATCTGGATCATCCTGGGACCTATGCTCGGATGCTGTTTGTGGATTTCACTTCGGCGTTTAACACCATCGTCCCTCATACCCTCTGCTCCAAATTGTCTCACCTCACTGTGCCACCTGACCTCTGCGATTGGATTTACAGCTTCCTGACCAACAGAAGTCAGCAGGTAGGGATGGGACAGGTTACGTCGGATACTCAAATCACCAACACCGGCGCCCCCCAGGGGTGTGTCCTCTCTCCACTGCTGTTCTCCCTCTACACCAATGACTGCACCTCCTCCAACCCCTAAGTGAAGCTTTTGAAGTTTGCAGACGACACCACCGTCATCGGACTCATCCAGAACAGTGATGAGTCTGCATATCGACAGCAGGTGGACCAACTGGCGCTCTAGTGCAGTCGGAACAATCTGGAGCTGAACTTGCTCAAGACAAAGGAGATGATAGTGGGTTTCAGTAGACATCCCCCCATTATGTCCCCCCTCACAGTCCTTGGCAGCCCTGTGTCCACCGTGGAGAACTTCAGGTTCCTGGGAACCACTATCTCTCAGGATCTGAAGTGGGAGCAGAACATCAGCTCCACCTTGAAGAAGGCCCAGCAGCGGATGTACTTCCTGCGGCTCTTGAGGAAATATGGTCTGCCTCAGGAATTGCTGCTGCAGTTCTACACTGCAGTCATTGAGTCTGTCCTGTGCACCTCCATCACTGTGTGGTTTGGAGCCGCCACCAAGCAGGATAGAACCAGACTACAGCGCACAGTGAGGACTGCCGAGTGCATTATTGGAGCCTCCCTGCCCTCTATTGTGGACCTGTACTCTTCCAGGTTGAAGAAGAGGGCGGGGAACATCATAAAGGACTCCTTCCATCCTGCACATGGACTGTTTGAACTGCTTCTGTCTGGTAGGCGCTTCAGATCCCTCCAGACTAAGACTAATAGGCACTGGAGAAGTTTTTTCCCTACTGCGGACACTTTGCTGAACAGTTAACTGCCGTTTAACTGTCGGCTAACAATTACTTGGATTGCACTACCTGTATGTATAATCTATATTTTCATTTATATTTATCATTATTATTGTTATGAGCAGAGAGACAACATCTGCCGGAAGTAAATTCCTTGTATGCGCAGGTACTTGGCGATTAAAGTCTGATTCTGATTCTGATTCTGATTCTGGAAGTCAAATGACGCAGCTGGGAGGGGGCTTACCATATCTGTGGCAGGAGATTGGTGGAAAGTTTTCAGGGTATCTTCTTTGGCTGGGGGGGGGGCAGATAAATTGCTTGCGGTGCCAGGGGGATCTGTCAAGGGGATCAGCCCCTCCCTCAGTTGTTCAGGTGATCAGAGAGGTGTTGGGAAACTTAGAGGAGGCCCAGTGGGGGAACGGCCAGGGGTCTCTGGGGGAGCACGTTCCCAGCAATGTACCAAGGAACATACCCTATTCCTGAAGGCTTAGAAGGACCACGCACTCGGGTGTTGTTACGGATGGATGGAACCCACGCTAAAGCCATCCTTGACACCAGGGCGCAGGTCAAGTTGCTGTACAGTTTGTTTTAAAACCAGTATTTGAAGCATTTACCCTTGACAATATTAAGGGCACTGGAGATTTGGGGTACCAGTGCCGGTGACTATCCAGACGACGGTTATTGGTCAGTGAAGCTGGAGTTCTTGGAGGCCAATGTGGGGGGTGACTGAGGTTCGTGAATTGTTAATGCTGATGTGTCCGGACACTGTTGAAACGGGCAGCGTTTCGATTCTGGAGGGGACCAACACCCCGCTAGTGAGGAGGAGCATGGGGGCCTGCCAGGAGGAGGCGGGTGAGAGCTGTTTGGAGGCAGTGTCTGTACACCCCGTGAAAGCTGCTTGCGAGGACTTGTGTAGCTGTGGTGGGCCGGTGGTGGTACGGCCTGGGGGAGTATCTGAGGGTGAGACCCTCTTAGTGGACTCTGCGAAATACCACGAGGGAGGGGAGCTGATTGCTGAAGACACCTCAGTGAGAGAGAGGTCGTGTTGACTGGCCCTGACAGCCGTGGAAGACGTAGGCAGTGTGTGTGGATTATCGGACTCTGAGGAGGCGCACTGTCATTGACCAGAATACAGTCCTGAGGGCCAAAGAGGCGATGGCCTGTCTGAGTGGTGCAAAGCCGTTTAATGTGCTGGATTTGAGGAGTGGATGTTGCCAGATCATGATGAGTGAGGCCGACAAGGAGAAGACGGCCATTATAGGTCCCCTAGGATTCTTCCAGTCCGAAAAGATGCCTTAGGGCATATCCGGAGCCCTTGCAACTTTCCAGCGGGGCATGAGGAAGACGGTGGGGGATGTGGAATTGTTTGGAGCTTTGGCGTATGTGGATGATCGTCTACGGTTTAGATTCGCCTTGGGGGACTATGATGCGAGGTGAGTGCTGGAGCCCAGGCAGCAAAGAATTAATGAAGTGGAAAACCTGGAAGCTGACCTGGAAGAAGACATTAGGAAGGAAAAGCCGGAGATAAGTTCAGTGAACACTAAACTGGAGGCTGACCGATCTTTAATGGCTGCTTTTCAGATCAGCGTGCAAGAAGCTGGTGGAGTAATTGCGTCCCAAATGGAGATGAACATGAAGTGTGAGTCAGAACTGCTGAGAGTGTGGCGAGAGTTGGAGGAGGCAGAGGAGAAGCTGACGTCTCGGTTGCAGGAGCAGTCCAGGCCAAGTGTTCCAGCATAGAGAGAAACAAACAGCAGCTACCGATCACAGAAATGAGGAAGAATACAGATTCGAAGGATGAAGTGCTGGATGTGTGGTACATGCTGCCTTTTCCTAACTTCCCCTTGATTGAGGAAGAGACCTTTGGCCCTTCTCCCACTGAGTCAGGTGTAGTAGGAGGGCTAGCTGTGGGAAGCCTGGGTTACTGCAGGATCCTGAAGGAAAAGGAGCGGGGCCCTAGGCACAGGACAGGGGGCTCCGAGTTGAAGTGAGAGGTTGAGAGAGAAGTTGGCAAGCAGACCTGAGGTATCCCTGGTTGTGTCCAAACCTGAAGGATTTAGGTGAGGGGGTACGAAGGTCCCGGAGGGTTAGGAAACTTCCAGATAGGTTGACCTATGTAGCGCCTGAGGAACAGGGCGTGAGGTCTACTGTTTGGGGAGCAGTGTCACTGTTTGAACCTGGATTGGGCTTTTGTTTCTGCAGGAAGGGTTGGTGAGTTATTTAGCAGTTATGAGGACATGACTTTTGTTGGTGGGGGGAGAATATAAGGGGTTTCTTCTTTATGGTTACTGCATATGTTAATCAAAATGGCTTCTCTGTTAAAAGTAAGAATGCTTCTTTGTTATGATAACTGGAGAGAGAGTGCTTTCTCTCGCAGCTTATTTGGGTTAAAATTACTGATAACGAGAATTGTATTCATTTGTTAACCAACTGGGACAGATGTTATTCTCTCTTCTGGGTCTGTAAGCTATTGTTGGCGGACTTTTGGGGAGTTGGTGCAAGGGGGTGAGAGAGAGGATGTGATGCTGTAAGTTGGGTGATGGAACAGACCCCGAGCAGGGGTCCAAGGCCAGTGTTTCAGCGAGGAGAGGACAGGCATACCGGGGGTGCTTGATTGATCACTTTGAGTGGTCCTGAGATATGAGTCGAGGAGGCCTGAGGGGATTGAAGGGTGGCCAGAAGACTTCATTAACTGAGCTCCAATGGTTGTGCATCAAGTGGTTTGGACTTTGATAAGATTGGCTCCTTTTACTTTTCCTTTTATATTGTATCTCTATTAAGTACATAGTTCCAGTAAGATCTATAAAGTGAACTCATTTAAACCATATGGTGTACTGTCTGTTATTTGGCGGGGTGGGGACATCACACAGCATCCACACAAGCTGATTACCCAGTCTGGCGGGGCCAAGGTCTGCTCCCCCTAGACGGAAGCAAGCTGAGCGAGCCTGAGGCTTACCAGGGAGCTACAGGTATAAAACGGGAAAGCCTTGCTGTGATGCAGGTCAGTTCGTGGTTTAATTCGTCAGTTACTCTGTTATGCTGCCTACTCATTTCATGGCGCAGTTTTGTTTTAAAGTGGAGTTTTGCTCTCTGTCTTAAGTCTCAAAGGTTATTGCCGGCAGTTTCGCCACAACGCTGCCAGTTTTAGTCCAGTCGGTGAATGAAGAATTTATAGAAGTACGGGAACCCGAAGGATCAAGTAAAGGTGCAGTCGCTGGTGGTAATACAGGATCAATCTTATTAACCTTTGTTCAAGGAAGTAGTAACCTGCATCCGAGATAGCCCCTGCATTGTGAAAGCAGAAAGGGCTGGGCGCAGCGTATTCGCCAAGGACGGTCAGTTCCTTTAAGCCGGTTTCATTTCCTTCATTGTAAATCTTTTGGACAAGGCATATTTTATCTAGGATCAGCAGTAGCGTCACGTTGTTGAGGAATTTGTTACTTCAGGGAAGTCTCTCCTAATTGACTGTGTAAATCATCTGAACTTTTGCATTTATCACTTTAAGAACTGTGTTCACATTGCCGTATAGCAGTTAACTTCCAGTTAAGTTAGTCATTTGTTTACTTTTCATTTTTATTGAGCAGTGTTTAATAAATGTTTTATTTGTTTATAAAAAAACCTGTCTCAATTCTATATTCATTGTTGCCATATCATAACACTAAGAAGAAATAATAGCAGATATATTTGATTAGGAGTCTGAGAAGATTTGGTATGTCACCAAAGAGACTCACAAATTTCTACAGATACATTGTGGAGAGCATTCTAACTGGTTGCATCACCGTCTGGTATGGAAGGGCCACTGCAGGATCAGAAAAATATGCAGAAATTGGCAAACTCAGTCACCCCCATCAAGGACATCTTCAAAAGACGATGTCTCAAAGAGGCTGCATGCATGATCAAGGAGCCACATCACCCAGACCATGCTCTCTTGTCATTGGAGGAGATACAGGAGCCAGAAGACATGCCATTAAATGAGTTAATTCTATAGATCTTACTGGAACTATGTACCTGCTGAAACAGGCCATCACATGACCTCAAACTGGTGGGAAAATTACATCACGTGACCTCACACTGGCAGGAAATTATATCACCCCACTATCACAAGACCATTGCATCATGCTCACCAGATACTCAATTACATCATGGTCATAAGACAGTCACAAGATATCCACGGGGTATGTAAAACTAGTAATTGTAGTGGGCTAGGATAGATTCCAAGAATTTGATACTGCTTACTCTAGACTTGTGTGTGTCCTCTTGTCTGTTCAGAATCAGAATCAGAATCAGAATCAGAATCAGACTTTAATCACCAAGTACCTGTGCACATACAAGGAATTTACTTCCGACAGATGTTGTCTCTCTGCTCATAACAATAATAATGATAAATATAAATGAAAATATAGATTATACATACAGGTAGTGCAATCCAAGTAATAGTTAGCCGACAGTTAACCGGCAGTTAACTGTTCAGCAAAGTGACCGCAGTAGGAAAAAACTTCTCCAGTGCCTATTAGTCTTAGACTGGAGGGATCTGAAGCGCCTACCAGACGGAAGCGGTTCAAACAGTCCGTGCGCAGGATGGAAGGAGTCCTTTATGATGTTCCCCGCCCTCTTCTTCAACCTGGAAGAGTACAGGTCCACAATAGAGGGCAGGGAGGCTCGAATGATGCGCTCGGCAGTCCTCACTGTGCGCTGTAGTCTGGTTCTCTCCTGCTTGGTGGCGGCTCCAAACCACACAGTGATGGTGATGGACTTCCTTCCTGAAGTCCATTATCATTTCCTTGGAATTGATGCAAGGTTGTTGTTGTGACACCACTCAACCAGCTGTTCTATCTCACTCCTGTAGGCCTCCTCAAACTTCATTATCTGAAATTCTGCCAACGATAGCTGCGTCAACAGCAAATTTATAGATGCTGTTTGGGCTATGCCTAGCCACACAGTCACGGGTGTAGTGTCCAGTAGTGGGCTAAGCATGCATCCTTGAGATACACTGCTGCTGATCGTCAGTAAAAATCAACAAAGTGGTATAGCCTTTATTGAGGGAAATAGGCACAGGATACACAGTACCTCCTGCCTATTCCTTTTCCTCTCCTGACCGTCACTCAGCTACCTATCACCTGCAACTTAGTACCACTGCCTCCCTGAAGCTCCTGACTATCACTTCCTCCCATCTCCCATTTGAACCGAAAGTCATCCAGCCACAAGTCCAGTTCCCTAGCAGGGTCTGCAAGGAGCTGTACTTCATTGGTTGTGCCCATGATGGGAGCTGACTAAGCCTACAACCCTCGGCAGTCTTTTCCATCCTCTGCATTGTATTGGAGTATAAAGTTGCATTGTTTGCTGTGTAACCAAAACTATGTAGTCTGAGTTTGCTATTTGCTATGCACGGATCCAATTTAGTAGGAGAATGAAATCTTAAGAATGTAGAAGATAATGGTGTGTTAATGAGAGGTAGCTAAGAGATGTAGATTAGAACATGATTAATTCAATGGATAGAAATAATAGTGGCGGATGTACTTGTGATACACAACTGTAGACCGATTGGATATGCTAATGCAACTAAACCAGGAGATTGCTATAAAAAATGCTATGTCCAAGGATCGGTGGGCAATCAGCGACTAGCTCAATGACTGTCTCAGCTTCGATTTGCAAATTAAAGTTTAATACTTCTTGAAAAATCTTCTGCGTCTCCTGGTCATTTGTGGGGCACGAGAAACCACGACAATTGCTGCCTCCAAACCAGGCTGTGAATCCACCATTCAGAATGCTCTCTACTGTGCATGGGATCCAGGGAAGTTTGTCCAGGTGGATTCAGAATTGGCTTGCCTGCAGAAAGCAGAGAGTCATGGTGGAGGGAGTACATTCAGATTGGAGGGTTGTGACTAGTGGTGTCCCACAAGGATTAGTTCTGGGACCCCTACTTTTTGTGATTTTTATTAACAACCTGGATGTGGGGTTAAAAGGGTGGGTTGACAAGTTTGCAGACAACACAAAGGTTGGTGGTGTTGTGGATAGTGTAGAGGATTGTCGAAGATTGCAGAGAGACATTGATAGGATGCAGAAGTGGGCTGAGCAGTGGCAGATGGAGTTCATCCCGGAGAAGTGTGAGGTGGTGCACTTTGGAAGGACAAACTCCAAGGCAGAGTACAAAGTAAACGCCAGGATACTTGGTAGTGTGGAGGAGCAGAGGGATCTGGGGGGTACATGTCCACAGATCCCTGAAAGTTGCCTCACAGGTAGATAGGGTAGTTAAGAAAGCTTATGGGGTGTTAGCTTTCATAAGTTGAGGGATAGAGTTTAAGAGACGCGATGTAATGATGCAGCTCTATAAAACTCTAGTTAGGCCACACTTGGAGTACTCTGTCCAGTTCTAGTCACCTCACTATAGGAAGGATGTAGAAGCATTGGAAAGGATACAGAGGAGATTTACCAGGATGCTGCCTGGTTTAGAGAGTGTGCATTATGATCAGAGATTAAGGGAGCGAGGGCTTTACTCTTTGGAGAGAAGGAGAATGAGAGGACACACGATAGAGGTATACAAGATATTAAGAGGAATAGATAGAGTAGACAGCCAGCGCCTCTTCCCCAGGGCACCACTGCTCAATACTAGAGGACATGGCTTTAAGGAAAGGAGTGGAAAGTTCGAGGGGGATATTAGAGGAAGGTTTTTTATTAGAGTGGTTGGTACGTGGAATGCACTGCCTGAGTCTGTGGCGGAGGCAGATACACTAGTGAAATTTAAGAGACTACTAGACAGGTATATGGAGGAATTTAAGGTGTGGGGGGGGGGATACATGGGAGGCAGGGTTTAAGGGTCAGCACAACATTGGTGGCTGAAGGACCTGTACTGTGATGTACTCTTCTACATTCTATGTACATCTGTAAAATTTGCAAGTCTTAGGTGTCACGCGGACACAACTGTATTTCTATGTTATATTGTTGTATGTACTATTTATTATAAATTACTATAAATTGCTCATTTATACGGAGACGTAAGATAGGGATTTTTACTCCCCATGTACATGAAGTATGTAAGTAATAAAGTCAAATCAATTCATGCTGCCTCTTCAAACTCTGAATGAAGTAGATTTGCTGGTGTGCCTTTGGCACAATTGCATCAGCCTGTGGGGCCCAAGGTTGATTCTTCAACATGGCCACTCTCAGGGATTGGCAGCTGCTCACACTCTCCCCCACTGACCTCAATGAGGCATGTATTGGATGCAGCCTGTAGCTGTTTTGAATCAAAACCCTGCATCAGTTCCTTTCTCCCCACAGATGCTGCCCGACCTGCTGAGTTTTCTCCATCAAATAGGTTTTTGACTCCTGATTCCAGCATCTGCCGTCCCTTATCTCTATGAGGTTGTTTCCTATAATAAACATGTCTTCTGTTATTTCCAAATGAGCTCTAAATAATAAAGCCCACCCAACAGTTCAAATCTCATCTACTCCCTTCTCTGAGGCCTCATCTGGATCATATAATAATAAAGCACAGAAAGAGGCCATTTGGCCCACCAGGTCTGGGTTCGTTTTCCAATATACAAAATGTGTCCTGATCTCCCAAATCTTCCTTAGTGCTCTGCAAAATGCTTCTTTTTCATTTTCTTCTTCTGCTTCTGCTTGGACGGCTGTTATAACGCACAGTCAGAGTGAACGGCATGAGAGTTAAATTGTAAAGTGATCTTTTTTGACTAGATCCCCTAAATTGATTTGATTGAGTCTATCTTTAAAAATATTAATGTCAGAAATACTGCGCAGGTCTGGTGGCAGAAGATTCCACTCTCTTGTTGAACTTGGGTAGAGGGAGTACTGTCCGAATCTTGTTGACCAAAGGGGTTTCCAGTATGTAAGGTCCAGTTTGCTGTCGAGTTGCTGTGACGAATTTGGATGTTTGATGAAGTGATGCTGTGAACTTCTTTGAAAATGGAGATTAACCGTAGTTTAGTACGTTGGTTTTCAAGTGGTTCCCGTTGAAGGTTAGAGAGCATGTTGGTGACACTGGATTTCCTGCTGTAATCGTTTAGCACAAAGCCAGCAGCACGCTGTTGGATTTTTTCGATGGACTTCTTATTGTTAGCTTGATAGGGATCCCATATGGCCGTGCAATACTCCAGCTTTGGACGAGTGCCTTGTATGCCATGATCTTGACAGATTTACTACATGAGTGGAGGTTTCTTCGCAGATTATCCAGCATTTTGTTTGCTTTGGCTGTAATCTGATTGATGTGGTAAACCCAGTTAAGATCCTTGCTAATTTCAACACCAAGTTATGGGTGGTGGGTGACTGGCTCAAGAATCTTTTGTGTTATATGTTGTGCTAATTGGTTTAACTTTGTGACTGACATGCACAGCATAACATTTAGATGAGTTGAAGGACATTTGCCATCAAGACTCCCATTGACGTAATGAATCAATATCCTTTTGCAGCAGCTGAGCATCTTGGTCATTTTTTTATCTCACAGTAGATTATGCAGTCATCTCCAAAGAGCCTGACCTTGGACTTGACTATATTTGGCAAGTCGTTGATGTAAATGAGAAAAAGTAAGGGTCCCAACACGATCCCCTGGCGTACTCTGGGTGTTACTGGAGATTCAGGGGACTCTGCCCCCTCGAGAAGCACACATTGCTGTCTATTGGTAAGGAACATGTTGAACCAATGTAGAAGACCACATGTTCAAGCTAACGTAGCAATCTCTGGTGGGGGACCGTGTCAAATGCCTTGCTGAAGTCGAGTATGATCGCCTGGCTTCTGTTATCAAGGACCTTTGCTAAGTCGTTGATCAGCCCTGCAAGTTGCGTATCATGAGATTCATGTTGCAAGTATCTTCTGCACGATACCTTGCTTTCTGCCGCCTCGCCAAGGAACAGAAAATACTGTCTAAAAAAGGGATGCTATTTCCGATCTTCTCGCAATCATACGAAGATGTAGAGTACTCTTCCCGCCCCTCGCCGAGCGGCACGCAGTGATTAGTTTTCAGCTGCTGTCATTCAAGCTTGTGTCCCGGAAGTTGGAGTGTGAGTGGCGTTTGTTTCTCCAGGCTGCGCTCGTATTTGCAACGCAGGTGAGGCGTGTAGTTACCGGGTGAGGTCCCTTTTAAACTTTGCATGCCCAGTAGTTTAAATGTATGTATTCCTGTACATAATGAAAAAGGAAAGTCGCAGCGAGATGATGCGGCTTTGTGACTGGGATCATTTCCTGTATGGAGCGGTGGTCTCCGGCCGAGCCATAACCTCAGGGCGGATGGCAATCGGTTATACAGGTCTTGTCAAGGTTTCCGAATTTAAATTAATTCACTGCCAGCGACAACTCCATGCTTCTGTCGAGCTTTATTTAATTGTTGGTGTTTGATCCTACCCCGCTTTCCCATCCAGCTCCGTAACGAGACCTTTAGTAGAATCATGAAACTGGCTGTGGGGGGCTAATTTTAAACTTGTTGCCCAACGTCTTATGCTAATTTATTCAGCAAATGCAGTAAAATGCCACAATTATATAGAAAACTCTTGCTCGCGTGATCGTTCGTTTCTTGTTTCTTGAGGATGTCTAGTCAGCAGAGGAAACGCGGAAGCGCTTTGGGAACGGAAGCTGAGCAAATCATTCATCGTATTTGGAGTGATGTTCAGAAGTATTTTACACAGTGGTAGAAATAGGAATTTTGCTTTTATAATTGCTAATTAATGTTGGAATAACTTATAATTTTAAGGCAGTGAATTTTAATAACCAGAGGTATGATAGGAAAGGTTCAATTCGATACATTGGTGGTAAAGACTCCAAGACAAATAACTTACTGTTGTACTTCATTTCCATAACCATCAAATACAGGAGTAGAATTAGGTGACTAGATCTGCTCCACCATTCCATCACGGCTGATTTATTAACTCTCTCAACCCCATTCTCCAGTGCCTCCTCCCCATTAACTCTGATTCCCTTACTGGTCAAGAACCTGTTAACCACTGCTTTAAATATACCCAATGACTTGGCCTCCACAGGCATCTGTGGCAATTAATTCCACAGGTTCACCACCCTCTGCCTAAATTACCCCTCATCTCTTTACTAAAAGGACATCCTTGTATTGCGTGACTGTGCCCTCTGGTCCTTGACTCCCTTGTAAGATTTGAAACTTCAGCCTTGAGAGCACACTGGCCCTTCATTTTGAAAGCCTGCCGCGTGGATTGGCTTCCTGTGTGCTGGCAATGACGGTGCCAGCCCTGTGAAACCAGCATAAGTAATCTCTTCCCACTTCCTACGAGGAGGCTGTGGATCCCAGGCCTTTTCCAACCCTGCTCTGAATGGGAATCTCTCCCATTTCAAATGTAGGATGAAGGTGCTTTTTATTGACACCTTATAGAATTTTGATACCAGAAACAGCAAATGATCCAGCACTTCTGCTCAGTGAACAGTACAACCTCCTGTGTCGAATTCCTCCTTAATTACATCACACATGCTACCTGCATTACCTCTCTTCCCCCCCACCAGTCACATAGAATTCTCCTTATCCTCATGGTCCACCCCACTGGCCTGCATGCTCAATCAGTCAAATTACACAGTTTCCACCAGGGCTTCGAAGGGCCCGTTCCCATCGTTGCTCCCTTGGTCTGCTCTTGCGGTGTGAATAACCACTCCCTTTTGTCCAGTGCGTTCCCATCGGAGGTACAAAACCTTTCCTCTCATCCTTTTCCTTCCCGCCACCAAGGGGTTAAGTAGTGGTTGACTTGTACTTCTGTCACCTCTACACTGGTGAACCCAAATGTGGCCTGTAGGAACAACTGTCAGCTTCCTGTCTGACTCTTTAATTCACCATCAGTGACTTCCTGCCTATTATAACAGACCAATAACATCTCATCCTCACTGTGTGCATGTTGCTGGATTCAGTATCAAGTCTTACAACTTAAATTAACTTGTTCTCTCTCTGTCGCAAAAATTTGGTCAGTTCTGAATTAAGTGATCAATTTGTGATATTGACAGACTTTTTCTCGACATCAGTAGCCTTAACTGCTGAGCCTGTTGCAGGCCCCTGCCTTTTGCAACACCTAGCAGAAATAAAGAAGCATAATTGCTCTCTAATTGCCTTCATTAACCCATTTAATATGTTCTCACCCTAGTAGAGATAACTCCCTTTCTTTTATGCATCCCTTCCCTGCACTTTAAACTGTTTTTTTCCAGCATCAGCATATTTTGCCCCCGGCTCACTAGCCCCAGCCGTATGTCTTTGGCAAGAGGGAGGTAACCAGAGCACCCAGAGGGCAGACCGAGGCAGGAATCAACCCTGATCAGTGATGGCTGGCACAGTAAAGCAATTGCGCTGATCGCTACACTCCCATGTTGACCCTCTGCTGATTATTTCAGTGGTTCCATTTAACATCAGAGAACGTATACAAGATACAACCTGAAATTATTACTCTCCGCAGACATCCACGAAACCCCAGTGAATGAACATTAGAACCACAAGCCCCCCCCCCCCCCACACACATACACGAGCAGTAGCAAAGCAACAACCCTTCCCCACCTATCTCAGCAAAAGCATTGTCCCCCGTCCCCCCTACCGGGCATGCAAGCAATACCAGAACCCCTGAAGAGACCATGATCCAGAGTCCACCAAAAACCAATGTTCACCCGGCGGTTTGACATGCTACAGGTTCTCTCTCTCTCACTAGCGATAGGGAGAGAGGTATCAGTCTTAACAGAGCGAGAGGGGAGACCAGCAGTGCGCTGTTCCAATGTTACAGCCTGCAGTGCCACTTTTAGTTCAAGTTCCCCAACTTGAGAATCAGCAGCAAACACTCTCTCACCGTTGAGAGAGAGAGAGAGAGAGTAATCATTCATGTGACCTCTGACAGCCGCACCCGATGTTTCAATGTTCCGATCTGCCATGAGGCCTCAGCTGGCGACACCGGCGAAGAAACGGGCCCACAAGGCTGAGCCCTGAAGTGGCGTGTTTTCCAGGACGCACCTGGAGATACTGAAAACAGCCACACAGCAAGCTCCGAGAGCTGAAGCCCACTGCCGTGAAGAAGTGCAGCTGTAGATCACGGACTCCGACAGGACCCTGGCCATCTAGGAAAGGAAAGAAGAAGCGTTAGAGAGGAAAATTTTGCAGGTGGACTGGGAGAAGTTGCCCTCTGGCACCTTCCTTAGCTTTACCATATATTACTTGCATTTTTTGATGTTATATCTAAAATTACAGCACTGCAATTGCTATTCCAAAGAGTAAAGTTCACCTTAAACGTTGTAGGCTGATGGAATTTTACCATTGTGCTGCTACTTTTTACTGTTTTGCGTTATCTAAGATTGTTATTTCAGATAAAGGACAGTCAGTGTCTGACTCTGCTTATTTCAGATAAAGGACAAAGTCAGTGTCTGACTCTGCTTAGTGTTAAAACAATAAAGATAAGAACATTAGACCTTGCAATCTATTAATCTAATAACTTTATTGGAGACACAAAAGACTGTGGATGCTGGAAGCCTAGAGCACTACTTAAAATCTTGAAGGAACTCAGAAGGCCAGGCAGCATCTATGGAGAGAAATGACTGGTTGATGTTTTGTTTCAAGACCCTTTCCTCAGGACTGGAAAGAAAAGGGAGGAAGCCAGTGTAAAATTATGGGGGGAGGAGGGAGGGGGTGGAGATGATAAAGTGAATACAAATCAGAGGGGAGAAGATAGGCAGTGAGGAGGGGTGCGCTTGTATTGGAAAATGATGTAAGAAATAGGGAGGTGACCGATGTCTATTGACGGAGATCTGGAGAAGATGGAATGTGATGGGAGAGGACAGTGGGTATGAAATAAAGGGAAGGAGGTCCCATGGTGAACCTGAGGGATGAAGGAGTGGTTGATGAAGCGGGCTGGGGAGGGGAATGAGAAGGTGTACGGGGGCTAATAGGAAAGGAAATACAAAAGGGAGATGAGGGAGGTGGTGTGGAGTGGAGAGATGTTACTGGACGTTGGAGAAATTGACATTCATTTTGTTAGGTTTGGAGATTACCAGAGCAGAAAATGAGGTGGTGTTCCTCTAATTTGTATCTGGCCACAACTTGTCAGTAGAGGAGACCGTGGACAGATATGTCAGTGTGAGAATGGGACGTGGAATTAAAATGGCTGGCCACTGGGAGATCCTGGCTCTTCTGGCAGACAGAGCTGGACGCTGGATGGAGCTGTTCCATGATCTCCATCAGATCTCATTGATGAGGCTGTAGTGGGAGCACTGGATACAGTAGATGACACCAGTAGATTCACAAGTGAGGGACTGCCTCACCTCAAAGGGTTGCGTGGGATCCTGAATGGTGTAGGGGCATGTTTTACACTGCACAGCTGAAGGGATAAATGTCTGGAGAGGGTTCAGAGGGAGGGATGGGTGGATAAGGGAGTCATGGAGAGAGCATTCCCTGTAAAAAGCGGTAAGATGTGCCTGGTGTTTGGATCGTGGTGAAGATGGTGGAAATTGTGTTGAATGATATGTTGGATTTCTAGGCTTGTGGGTGTTAAGTGAGGATGAGGGGAGCTCTATCACTTTTATGTATCAGGGTGGTGGTGGAATGATCAGGAAGTAGAAGAGATGTAGTTGAGGTGCATTGATAGCAGTGGGAGAGGGGAACATCACTTCTGAAAAAGGAGGAGGTCTCAGATGTCCTGGAATGGACGTCATGTGAATAGATGCAGTGAAAGCAGAGGATCTGAGAGAATGACAGGGTGGGCGAGGTGTTGTCAAAGTAACTGTGGGAGTCAGTGGGGTTGTGGAAGATCTTCCAAGATGGAGGCAGAGATGAAGAAAGAGGTGTCAGGGATGGACCAAGTGAGTTTGAGGGCATGGTGGATGTTGGTAATGAAGTTCATGAAATTGATGAGCACTGCAGGAGCGTGGAAAACAGGGCCAGTTCTTCCTCATCTTATTCATGCTTCTTTCCCCTTCCTTTCTTCCCTAATGAGGGGACTCAGCCCAGGATGTCATCTGCTTATTCCTCTCCATAGATGGTGGCTGACCTACTGAGTTCCTCCAGCATTTGTGTTTTAGTCTAGATTTCCAGCATCTTCCGACTCTTGTGTTTACCATCATGTCTACCCTCAATTGTTAGCCGAGGAAGAGGAGGTGTTGCCAACTGCACTATCAAATGGTACTTGCCTCCCAATAACTTGGTGTTAGGTTTCACCAGGAACTGATTCTCTGAGGCAAGGATACCTCGATCTTCGACAACATTTGAAAATTTGTGGTATCAAGGAATCTATTTGAAATTGAAGAAATAAGCAATTAGGGGGAAAGCATTCCATTGGCAGAAGTGATATCTTGCATAAAAGATGTTAGCAGGTACTAGAAGTCCATTATGCATGAAATTACTGAGAGGAATCTCCAAATGCTCCCATGGTCAGGTGATGTGGATGTCAAAAGACATGGTAGCATTGTGGTCATTGCAACACTTTACAGTGTCAGCTGCAAGTTCAGGGTTCAGTTCCTGCCACTGACTAAGCTTTTTGCATGTTCTTCCCATGACCATGTCTGGCTGCTTCAGTTTCCTCCCATATTCCAAAGACGTATGGGTTAGTAAGTTGTGTGGCCATGCAATGTTTGTGCTCGTGTTCCTCAGTGATGAAAAACACCCTGTCTGGCACCAACAATGACTCCACAGTTAAAGTCACTTAGATCACATTTCATCCCCATTCTGATCAACAACTGAACCTCTTGGCCACGTCTGCATGCTGTAATGCTTAGAGTTGGCTGCTACGTGATTGCCTGACTGGAAATGTGCATCAATGAGCAGGTAAACCAAATAAAGTGGTCACTGAGTGTTGAAATACATTGGATAGATACTTCATTGATCCCAAAGAAATAAACTATCTACCTAACTGCCCTTTCTTAGCCCCTGCATTGAGGCATGGACTGGTTCACTTTAAGGAACAGAGCATTGCTGAATTACCGGCTACCAAAAGAGCTAAATATATATAGTAATATGAGTTGTTTTGTGTCAATGAGCAAACCAATATGTGATGTACTGGGAGCAGCCCACAAGTATTGCTATGCTTCTGGCACAAACATTGCTGATCTGGGATTTTCACACATAGCAGTCTCTAGAGTTTACAAAGAATGGTGCAACAAATTAAAGACACCCAATGAGCAGCGGTTCTATAGACAAAAACGTCTTGTTAATGAGAGAAGTCAGAAGAGAATGGCCAGACTGGTTCAAGCTGACAAGAAGGCAACAGTAACCCAAATAACCATATGTTAACAGCAGTGCTGTACAGGTAGTCCCGGAGTTACAAATGTCCGACTTACGGACAACTTGTACTTACGAACCGAGGAAGGAGAACGCCGCCCGCCATTTTAAGTCAGTTTGTGACGCTGCCCGCCATTTTAAGTCGGATCGCAATGCTGTCCGCCATTTTAAGTCGTTGCCGTTGGCACTGTGTTGAGTGTTTAACTTTGTACTTGGCTTAAATTTTTCTTAGTAAGATTCACCCTGACCCCGGCCCCCCACACCCCCCCCCCCATTCCGGTCGGCTGGTGGCGCAATGAGATCAGCGAGTTTGATCAGTGACAGACCACTCCCATGCCAGGTTGATGTCAATCCAGTGACTCCCATACCATCCATCCCGGGTTGATGTCGAGCTCACAACTCGACCTCGTAAACAAAAAACACTGCCACCTCCAGTTTAAATACCTACGCGGAATATTGTGGAGGATCAAAAATCCAAACCCAGTGCAGCCTCCACTTGTCCCATTTAGCCTGTCTCAGTGTGGTGATCGTTAGGACCCAGCGGACCCTGGGAGCCGGCGCAGGTTGGGACCCGCCGCCTGCAGTGTTTCTGTTCCATTGATAGGAAGCAATCACAATTGAAATTAAAGTGGAAATAATAAAGCGTTTGGAAAGAGGTGAAACGATCATTGGAAAAGCATTAGGCTACAGTTGGTCAACGATTGGAATAAATTTAAAGGATAACGGATAAAGTGAGAATAATGGAGCATGTGAAATGCCTTGCCCCGATGAAAGCTACAATTTTTACTAAGCAACTCAGTGGTTTAATTATTGGAATACATACGTTTCTTAAGTGTTTTATATGCATAGAAAGGTAAAATATATACTATATACTAAGACAAACGTTTGACGAATTGACGCTAAATAATACCGGATGTACTTGTTCCGACTTACATACAAATCCAACTTAAAGACGGACTCAGGAACGGAACTTGTACATAACCCGAGGACTGCCTGTACTTCAGTGTATCTGAATGCACAATATGTCGAACCTGGAAGTGGATGGGCTACATCAGCTGAAGACCACACTGAGTTCCAGAGTGTACCTCATAAAGTGCTCACTGAGTGTATGAACCACACAAGTGTCTGGTGGTGATAATTTTAGTAAAATTAATTACATGACCATGTAGTTTTTCCGCTCAATTGGGTTATCTCTGTTGTGTCCCAGTAGCAATGTACTACAGGGTTAGACATGTCATCGTGCAGGGGTGTAGATAGGATAACTGCAAGCAGGTTGGGTGGGACTAGAACTAGAAGTCACAGGTGGAGGGTGAAATATTTAAGGGGAACCTGAGGGGGAACTTCTTCACTCAGAGTGGTATGAGTGTAGAATGAGCTGCCAGCGGAAGTAGTGGCCGTGGGTTCAATTTCAGCATTTAGGAGAAATTTGTGTAAGAACGTGGACGGGAAGGGTATAGGGGGTTATGGACCAAGTGCAAGTCCATGGGACTAGGCAGAATAACAGTTTGTCACGGACTAGAGGGGCCAAAGACAGTCCCATCGAGGGGTGATGGGAGACAGCGATACTTGAAGGGGGTTCCTTATGTCCAGTCTAGTCCACAATCTAGTTTTTGTTGCATTCATTGCAGAAAGTTCCGCTTTGCAGAGGTATGATGTTGGAAATGGAAGCAACGTTTTCAGTGCTTTCGTGGCTCTCTCAGGATATTCAGCCTTGATTTTGATCCAGGATGCCGGCAGGGATGTTATGTCAAACATACTTTGCAGCCCACCGTCATTTGCAAACTCGAAGAGTTGACCTTCTTCCTGCGCTGACATGGATGACTCACTGGGGACATTCACAAATGGGTCACGGACCCATTCCTTTGCATGTCTTGGATCATTTGCGGTTGGGAAGTAAGGCTCGACTTCTGTCGACAGCAAAGTTAGGTGATCACGCACCAGCTGTGAGAAGGAGGGGGCAGCCTCAGTCTCTCCCAAAATCCCAGCTATTGTTGGGAACATGTCAAATATGCCCCTGTCCACTCGCCGTCCCCACAGTTCCAGTTTGGCCTTGAAAGCAGACCCTTTATCTGCCAACTTGAAGACAGTTGTCATTCTCCCCTGAAGTGACAAATTGAGTTTGTTGAGCAGGTTGAAGATGTCACACAGATAAGCAAGTTTTGCTATCCACTCCTCATCATTGAAGTTTGCTGCCAGTGGTGACTTTTTTCCTGAAATAAATCTCTCTTAACTCAAAAACCCTGGCTAGGGCTCTCCCCCTTGATAGCCACCTGTCTTCAGTGTGTAAGAGAAGAGTTTTATGCTCTGCATCCATTTCCTCGGAAAGCTGCTCAAATAGACGTGAGTTAAGGACTTTTGCTTTGATGTGATTGATAACTTCAACATCGTCACTCAATACGCTGTTAAGATCAGGTGACATTTTTCAGCTAGCCAGCATTTCCCTGTGTATGACACAGTGTGTAGACTGGCATTCAGGAGCAACCTCTTTGACTCAGGTAGTGAAACCAGACAGCCGTCCAGTCATAGCTGCAGCCCCATCTGTGCATATTTCAATACTGAATGACTAGTTCAGTTTGCCTGACATAGTCATTCAAAGACTTGAATAGTTCTGCCCCAGTTGTGTTGGCAGCGGCAGTGCACACAACATATCCTCCTGCACATCGTCTTGAAATATATATCGCACATAAACCAGCAGTATTGCCTTGTCATCAACATCGGTAGACTCATCGACCTGGATAGCATACCATGGTGACTCGTAAACCGTTCCAACAGCTGTGCTTTGATGTCCTCCGCTATGTCTTCGATTCTCCTTGAAACTGTGGTAGCTGAAAGAGATACCTGTGCCATCTTGTTAACTGCAGCTTCTCCCAACAGTTCACGGCACATGTCCTTGGCAGCAGGCAGAATCAATTCTTCAGCAACAGTGAAAGGCTTCTTAACCTTAGCAATACGGCTAGCCACTAAGTACGATGCTCTCAGAGCAGCAGCATTTGTGGAGGTGTGGCTCTCAGCACTTGCTTCTGTCCCACTTCCTCATGTTTTTCCGCTCAGAAGACTCAACGGGTTTGTCCTTAAGTTCAGGGCGCTTGAATTCAAGGTGCCGAAGCAGTTTTGAGGGCTTCATTGCCTCATTAGACAGGTTGTCTCCACATATCACACACGAGGCTTGGAGCGTGCAAGTCACCAGTCACATTAAAGCCGTATTTTGTGTACGACTTGTATTTTCTGTTGAAGGAAGCTTTCATTCTTTTTGCAGTCTCGGCTCAGCTGTCTCTGTGTTATCATCATCGTTAGGCCTTTTATGCCACCTACCACCTCTTCCAAAGAAACTCTTAAGTGATGTTTGTTTTTGACTCATCGACTAGTTGTAGGTTAATGACCGCTTGATGACCTCGTTCAAGTTCAACAGTGGATGTGACGGGGAATGAGGAAAGGTGCAGCTGACTCATATCGTTTCATATCGCCAAATCATATCGTTTCCTCATGGCCCGGTAGCACATGCTTTGCGGCCTGGTGGTTTGGGGAGCACTGTTCTAACCCACTGGGACCTGCCCAAATTCAAGAGAATTTTGGTGAATTATCACAACTGTGTCTCCTTCTGTGTCACAACTTCTGCCATTTTGTTCAGTATCCTGGGATCCATCAGGACCAGAGACTAGTCTACCTTCAGGCCCACCAGTTTTCTCATCAATAGCTCTCCAGTGTCAGCAATCGTTTCAAGGTCCTCACCTTCCATTGTAGCTATAACATCTCTCTTTGACATTTTAGATGTGTCTTCCACTGTGAAGATCGGCACAAAATAGTTGTTCAAGGCCTTGGCCATTTCCACATTACTCAATATTAATTTCCCCATCTCATCTTCCAAGAGATACACTGCACACTTACCTTGGCCACCCTTTTAGACTTAATATAGTTATAAAATCTTTTACTATTATTTCGCTTTTAGACTTCATATAGTTATAAGATCTTTTACTATTATTTTGCTAGTTTACTTTCATAATCTATCTTCCCTTTCCTTATTGCTTGCTTAGTGGTTCTTTGTTAAAGATTGCCCAATCTTTCAGTTTCCCACTACTCTTGCTGATTCAGTATGCCTGAACTTTTAGTTTCATGTCATCTTATTTCCTTAGTTATCCATGGCTGCCTCACCCTTTCTGTTCTTGCCTTTAACTGGAATATACTTCTGTTAAACACTGTGAAAGCTCTTTTGAAAGTCTCCCATTGTTCCTCACCTGTCCCACCATAAAAATTGTGTTCTTAGTCTACACTGGCAACATCCCCACCCCTCCATCCTATTGTAGTCTCCCTTATTTAGGCATAGAGATTGAACTGTTGCACCCTCCATTTGTATCAGAAATTCACTCATACTGTGATCACTCTTTAAAGCGGATCTCTAACTACTGTCATGGTTTCTCGTGCCCCACAAACGACCAGGAGACGCAGAAGATTCTTCAAGAAGGGTTAAACTTTAATTTGCAAATCAAAGTTGAGACAGTCAGTGAGCTAGTCGCTGATTGCCCACCGATCCTTGTACATAGCATTTTTTATAGCAATCTCCTGGTTTAGTTGCATTAGCATATCCAATCGGTCTACGGTTGCGTTTCACCAGTACATCAGCTCCCGACTTGCCACTATTGTTTCTACCCATTAACTTAATCATGTTCTAATGTACTTTTTGGGCCACGTGTTACCTCATTCCTGGCCACAGTTATCTCTTAGCTAGCCTCTCATTAACACACCATTATCTTCTTATTTGGCTGCATTCTTAAGTCACTGGTGTGTTCAATAGTACAGAGACAATACAGAGATTTCATTCTCCTACTAAATTGGATACATACATAGCAAATAGCAAACACAAAGCTGACTACATAGTTTTGGTTACACAGCAAACAATGCAACTTTATACTCCAATACTACAAGATCATTAATTTTGCCTGTCTCCACACAGGACCAGATCTGAGATGGCATTTTCTCTTATAGGTTCACTGACATGCTGTTCAAGAAAACTATCATGAATGCATTCTATGAAGTCCTCCTCAAGATTGCCTCAATCAACATAACTTGCCCAATCTATATACATGCAAATTGACAACTGCTTTTCTAGTCTTACATGAATCAGATATTTCTGTAATGTTATTATCCAGTTGCCTGTAGACAACTCCCACCAGTGATTTTATTTTCCTTCACTATTCCGAAACTCTACTGAGATGGAGTCAACATTTTGTTCCTTAAGTCTTATATTGTTTCTCAATATCGTCCTGATCTTGTCCTTAATTAAGGGCACCACCCCATCTCCCTTACCTGCCTGCCTGTCCTTCAATATTACTTGATACCCTTGGATGCTTAATTTCCAACCCCCACCCGTCCACCATGTTTCTATAGTGACCTCTAAATCTTATCGCTTTGTGCCAAACATTCACTGACCTTGTTTCAAATACTGTGGACACTCAGATGAAGTGCCCTTACACTTACTGTCCTTTCAGAATCTTGTACCCCCTGTGTCCTTTACAGTTGACATTTCTGTACTCCATTCTTGCTTTTCTCTTTTCTAGCTTTACCTTCTGTCTCTGCATTGCATCCCTCTATTTTGCTGCTTGGATTCCCTACTGAGCAGCACTAGCAAATTGTTGGGAAAGAGAAAGAGAGATACCGTTTCTACTTCTTTCAACGATTCTGAGTGAGGCACAGAGAGATCGGTATTTACTGACAATTACCTTTATTGTTCAAACTAACAAATACGTGAATTCATACATTAAATACCTTGTGCACACAACTGCTAAGTACACCTGACTCTCCTGGATAGTCAAAGAATAGCAAAGGTATTACCCGGGCGGAGGAATTTACGCTGGCCAGGCACTCCTTGTTCCTCGTGGTCCCGACTCGCTCTCCACGTGTTCACGCAGGGTTTTTCTCGCTTGTGTCTGCAATGGTTATTCTTCGAAGTTACCGCCTGTATCCAGAGATACCAGCCACGTGACAGATGCACTGCCACCTGGCTGGTCGGAGGACACACTACATGCCAATCAACATTTGGTCCCTCCCAACTGATCAATGCACACCTAAATTATTGGTCACCTTAATTGGATTATCTCACCCAGCCCCATGCTTTAAAAGGTGAGACTTGCCCTTGGCTAGTCCTCTCTTACAGACCACCAATTTGGAGGTAAGTGTATTGATTTATGTTTGGGAAGGTCTATCGTTTGTCCTGGTAAGGGAGCCGCGGCTATCCAAGGTCAAGGGGGATAGCTGTTGTAGTGCTTTTCCCTTGTTCTTTGTTTGTGTAACTGTACCCTATCCCCACACTGCTTCCTGTGTATTGTAGTTGCTTGTGTTGACCCGACTTCCCCTTGTAAATAAATTCCTTATTATTAAAACTGTGTGTGTCCAGGCCTCTACTGTTGAGACTCAAAGAACCAGTTATTTTCCATCACAACATTTGGCGCTGCAGAGCAGGGTCTCATAGGTTCTGGCTGGACACAAGCACAGGGGATAATGTTCTGGAATAAGGGGAAGAGAGCCAGTGCAGGCACCCAGGATAAGATCCCCGGGTAGGCTGATGAAAGGGAAGGATTTGAGAGTCTGGCCAGCATGCTGGCAGACCACGGAAAACCAGTGGACTGGTCTGAGCAGATAGAGCCCCATGTAGAGAAGCTGGGCCATCATGTGGTCTCCCTCCTGAAGGAATCAGGGTTCCCCAAAGCCAAGGGGAGTCAAAGGGGCACCTTCTGGTTGTTTGTGTCCCTGCTGAGACGCCAGGTTAGAATTACTGATCACCTGCAGCACTTGTGTGGTCAGAAGGACTGGGAAATTGAAGATCTCAGTCAGCGTTGTTGCACGCTGAAGGCAGCAGCACAGGCTGCCCAGGCCCGAGCCAACGACCTTGAAGTTAGGGGAACTGAGCTTGCCTGTCGCCTCATAAAACTTCAGCAGGCCAGGGCAGCCCGTCGGTCTGGCTGGCAGCCGGAGCCATTAAAGATTCGAGCCTTAGTCCAGTGTGGCGACAAGCTGGACGCATGGCTGGGGGATGGGGACATCTGGCTGGACAGTGACGACGAGGGGGTTCCCGAGGAACCAAGGTCCCACAACCACCCTTCCCCTTTCTCACCCGAACTCCAACATGCCCTACCCATCACCACGCGGTCCCAGGTTCACCGCAGGGAGGAAGGGAACGAGGGGGAGACCCGGGACTTCTCCCCCAAGGAGCTGACCCAGTTGGCGGATCGCTACCGCCAACGACCAGGCGAGCACCTGGCCGCCTGGCTGTTCCGGCTGTAGGACGAGGGGGGGCCCAACCTCAGCCTCTCCCATCAGGAGGCAAGCGCCCTGGGAAGCCTCTCTGACCAGCGGAGCATAAACAATGCGCTGCGGGCGCCACAAGCTGAAATCCGCGACGGCACAACCCTGTGGGATAGGGTAGTGACCGCGGTACGAGCTCGCTATCCCACACTTCTGGAGTGGGATCTACACAGGCGCCTGCAATGGGGTACGGTCAGTGAGGGCACCCGGGTTATCAGGGAATGGGCACTGGGCAACGGCATCTATCAAGGTGCCTGTGACTGTAACTTCCTTGAAAACACACGAGTGACCGGTGCCCTAGTGGGATACTTGGTCACTACCGCGCCCCAATCTGAAATCGGTAATCCTGCCCCTCATAGCACCAGCCAGCGGTAGGACTGTACGGGATGCCATCACCCTCCTGGAGGGATTAGAATATATGCAGAGGGGGCACCTACGCAGGTCCGGAAGACCGAGACAAGGACCCTAGACACTATCCCTCTCAGGTATACACGCAGGCAGCTGTACACGGACCTGCTGCGTGCAGGGGTGGATCGTAACAATATAGATGGCATTCCCACCCCCAACCTATATGCCCTGTGGAAGGAGCATTGCGGGAGAAGACTACTTACAAATAGACCATCCACACCGAGCCACCCTCCGCACCTCCCCTGCCTGAAACCTCGAAGCAGAACTCAGACAGCTCGTCAGGCAGGAAATGTCCCACCTCCACCAGCAAAGTGCCTCACCCCCGGCGTGGCAGCCTCTTCCCCCCTCCCATAGGATGAAGGCCAGGGCCCCCGGCGCATTTGCTCTCCCGCCCTTTCCCGCCCGGGGGACCTGAGGCCACATATACCCGTCACAGTACATTGGGGAAAGGGAAACACACAGAGGTGGACCTGAGGCCACATATACCCGTCACAGTACACTGGGGAAAGGGAAACACACAGAGGGGGACCTGAGGCCACATATACCCGTCACAGTACATTGGGGAAAGGGAAACACACAGAGGTGGACCTGAGGCCACATATACCCGTCACAGTACACTGGGGAAAGGGAAACACACAGAGGTGGACCTGAGGCCACATATACCCGTCACAGTACACTGGGGAAAGGGAAACACACAGAGGGGGACCTGAGGCCACATATACCCGTCACAGTACACTGGGGAAAGGGAAACACACAGAGGTGGACCTGAGGCCACATATACCCGTCACAGTACACTGGGGAAAGGGAAACACACAGAGGTGGACCTGAGGCCACATATACCCGTCACAGTACATTGAGGAAAGGGAAACACACAGAGGTGTGTGGCGCTTGTCGACACTGGCGCCCAGCACACGATTATCCCAGGCAATCCTGCCTTATGGAGGGGTACGGACATGCAGATAGAGGGATTGGGGGGATCCCTATTACCAGCTAGGGAGGTCACCCTTCACCTAGCCATAGGCAACCATTCCCCCAGACGTGTACAAGTCCTTATTGCCTCCTCCCTGGAATGTATCCTCGGGATCAATGTTTTAAAGGGACAATCACTTGGATCAAACGGGCAAATTCATCTTCGGCATCGGGCGAGCCACTATTGTCGTCGGGGTGGCTAAGTGGGAGCCAATTGTTATTCCCCCTCCCTTCCCAAGATCATCTGTAACAGTCAGTATAGAGTGCCGTGGGGGGGGGGGGGGGTGCCAAGAAATCGCAGACTCCATTCAAGCCCTGTTATGGGAGGGAATTATTAGAACCGCTGTCTCTCCTTTCAATAGCCCCACTTGGCCCGTCCGTAAGAGGAACGGCTCCAGGCGGATGACCGTTGATTATAGGCAATTGAACAAGGCTGCACCCCCCCCTCGCCGCCGCTGTACCTGACATTGTCACCCTTATTGAAGACATCGCAGGCCGTCCCCATAAACCCTGGTACGCTGTTGTCGATTTAGCGAATGCATTTTTCTTGATTCCCCTGCACTCAGACAGCCAAGACCAGTTTGCCTTTACTTGGGATAGCCGACAATACACATTTTGTCGTCTACCCCAAGGCTACATTCACAGCCCCCCTCTCTGCCATGGCCTTGTCTCCCGCGATTTACACAACATCCAATTCCCGACGGAGATTTCGATTGCACATTATATAGACGATATTCTTCTCCAAGGCCCTTCACCATGCTAATCCCTCAGGGGACGGGGCTGGGCCATTAATATGGAAAAAATACAGGGCCCCAGCCAGGGTGTCATTTCCTTGGAGTACAATGGAACTCCGGGGACAGAAGCATACCTGATGCCTCCAAAAATAAAATTTTAAATTTTGCAGTCCCCTCGAATAAAACTGACAGAGATTCGTGGGGCTCCTGGGCTATTGGCGGCAGCACATACCCCACTTGACGGTGCTTCTCTGGCCACTCTATAGGATCTCCAGGAAAAAATCCACATTTCTCTGGGGGCCAGCGGAACAGGCTGCCTTTGATACGGCGAAACTAGCGGTGGAACAAGCCATGCCACTTTCTTCCCGCCAGGCGGGTCTGCCTTTTGAGTTACAGGTCTCAGCGAGCGAGATGGTCGCCGAGTGGAGCCTCTGGCAGAAGACCCCAGGGCGTAGAGTCCCCCTCGGTTTCTGGACTAAGTCCCTACCTGAAGCGGCAGTGCGGTACAGACCCTTCGAGTGCCAGCTACCAGCCTGCTACCTGGCGCTCCTCACCACAGAACACCAAACACACCGACCCTGTCGTCTTTCGCCCCCATCTCCCCATAATGCGATGGGTCAAGTCCCCGGATTCTACCCACAAGGAGGGGCGTGCCCAGAGGTCCTCCATTGTCAAGTGGAAGTGGTACATTGCCTGAAGGGGTCAGCCGCCTCCATGAACAAGTCATGGCTTTCCCCCAGTCCCAGGACCCTGCCCTGGACATCCCCAAGGTGTACGACCCTCCCCAGCATGTTGGGGTCAACCCTTCGATTCCCTCGACCCCGACAGCAAACTGCGCGCTTGGTTCACAGACAGCTCCGGCCGCTGGAAAGGGGGTAAACAATTTTGGAAAGCGGCAGCACTTCATCCCGCCATGGGTAGAATTTTAACCACCGAGGGAGAGGGGGGTTCCAGTCGACTTGCCGAGCTGGCGGCAGTAGCTAACAGCATTGCAGCGTGGATGGCCCGGTGGCAAGACATGGGGTGGGAAATACATGGACGTTCCCTCTTGGGACAGCACCACTGGCGTTTCATTTGGGAGCAGGCTACCCACAGAAAAATTTATGTCCACCATGTGGATGCCTATACCTGGAAAGATAATGAAGAGGCAACGTTTAACGCTGCTGTGGACCAGGCTGCCCAAATATCATCTGCCACCACTTTTACCCCTGACACAGACCCCAGTGCACTAGCTGCGTGGGCACACCGCCAAGGTGGCCACTTAGATGGCACGTGGCGCTGGGCTGAACAATTCGGTGTCGCCTTGACACTCGATCAATGTAAAACCTCTGTAGATAACTGCCCCATCTGCCAGCAAGTCAAGCCACGGGACTGGCCGATAGGGCCACCGGGCCACATTCATCGCGGCACGGGGGCGGGTCAGGTATGGCAAATCGACTGTATTGGACCGCTCCCGCGACAGAATAAGAAGCAGTATGTCCTCACGATGGTGGACACATACTCGGGTGTCCTGGTGGCAGTGCCCTGTGAGAGGGCCGACCAGAACGGCACCATCAGAGGATTACAGCACCTCTCTTCTCTCTATGGGGTCCCATGGGAGGTACAATCCGATCGGGGCTCACACTTGGCTGAGGCGGGGATCTCGTGACTGTTCCATATACCCCACCACCCCCAGGCTTCGGGCTTAATTGAAAGACTGAACAGCCTGCTCAAGGAAAAAATCCGCACTCTGACACCCTCTCGCACGCTGCAGGGGTGGCTGTGTCCTTCAGCAGGTCATGTGTCAGACCTTTAACACCTGGTCATTGGCTCTGGTCCAAAGCAGTGTCCATCTGTTGTCCTCCTCGCATCAAGGGACCATTGCTGACTCATGGCTCTTTGTTCTCAATCAGCAATGAGCTTGAATCGCCTTAGGCATTCACAACCCTGCATGTTATAGCCAACCAAAGAACACCTCACAAACAACTCCTTATTTGGAAATGACCTCCAGTCCAGCAATTTACCTGAAGTCTTTGTATCTTCTTTAAAACACTAATCAAGTCCAGCATGTCAAGCTCACAAAATGCACAAAATAGCAGCCTCCATCCCCCAAGCACAGGGCAAGAACAAAGACTGCTTCCACTGTCCTTGATTCATTTGAATTCACTGATTTGAAGATTGTCATTCTTTCTGGTCAACAAAATAATACCCCCGGGGCTTTGATCATAGTTCCTTGGCACAACACAGTATGTAGAACTCACACACAACAGAGTAATATTGCCACAAATGAATTGTTATATGCAAATTAAAAAGTAAATAGTATAACACTACTGCTGCTTCTTATGACAGGGATTTCAGTATTCTCATGGCCTGGGGGAAGAAGTTGTTTTGGATCCTTGAAATTCCACCCTTCAAATACTACAGCACATTAGACTGAATATGTGCCTTGAGCAGTGGTGCAGGACCCTGCCCTAATGCTGAGTCGAAGAGATTGTTGGATGATGAACAGCTTATACTGTGCCACCTCATGTAGAAATGGTTCTAATAGCCAGGAATGTTAATGACTTCTTCCACCACTGCTCAAGGCACATGTTCAGTCTATCTAATGTGCTGTGGTATTTGAAGGGTGGAGTTTCAAGACTTCCTCCTTATAAAGCAAGCAGTTGCAAAGGTCAAAACATTATTCAACACAACTCTTTCTGCTTTCAGAACCACCGCTGAAGTCTGCTCACCGGGGCAATGGCGTATCTCCCAAAGCTTTTCAAGTACATAGATGACAATCAAGAGTTGTACGTAAAAGTAAGTGTTTGCTGTTTTTCCTGCATTTTGTAACTGTTAATCTATTCACCACTGGAAGGTAACTGCTTTTCCTTTACTGTGCTCTAAGCATTTTCCCCTGTTAATAATGGGGCAAGATAATATTCAAAGGGTTTTATTAGTGTTAATCACTTGAACTTGCCTGTATTGTTCAGTGTTATGTTTAATGAAGACCCCTTTCCGAGAAACAGATGACCCCATAAGTAGAGTGCAGTTCCTCAATGTATCCATGTATTATTTTAAAAAGGGAGTTTGTCTCTGGCAACCTGCTGCATAGTAATGCTATTGCAGAAGATGTAATTATATAATACCGGTTAAGGAGGTGGGGTAGATAGAGGATTGGCTTTGTTGCTAGTTTCTATTGAGGGCTCTGACAGATATAACAAAGTAATCCTTAAAACAGCCTCCGCAGCTGAGTCTATAATCTGGAAGTAGCAAGGCAAACTCTAGGATTGAATCTGTGGAGTGTGTTACGACACACTTGATGAAGCCTGGAGCTCCCATTGCAGCTCCCATTGTGAGTAAAATATTAGAAGTTGTCATTGAAGGAAAGATTTTTCAAAGTGAAGAAATCTTTAAGTCTGTGATCAGACACAAACTCTTATTTGAACTTGGCTCTCAGATCAAATCTGGTTTCAAATTTCAAAGGACATTATTTTCCACACACCCTAGGTCAGCATAGTTGGCAAACATTTGCAGATCTTTCCAGTAAATTTAGTAAGCATTCTGCTTAATTACTGTCTTTCTATAAAACATTGCATTTCAATGACAGTTCTCCATGAAAGCCGTATGGTGCATCAGGGCAGCTTAAGGAAGTGGTTCTAAAATACTGTCACCAATCTTCCTCCATCTTCCTCTCATTCCACCTTCCCTGAACACCCCAATCCTCCCCTCCTCAGACAGTACCCAACCTCCTTCCCTCCTCTGATTCCAACTCTCCTCTGTGCCGGGTCTTCACAATTCCCTTTGACCTTCCCCTCTCTGTGGCAGAATGTTCTGTCCTCAGTAAGGGCTTCACCTTTGTCCCCCTGCATCCACAGCTCAATGAGTTCCATGCCTGCCGTCATGCTGAGCTCTTCTTCTGCTTCCTCTGTCTCTGAGCCTACTACTTTGGCAAGGACTCTCCAACTCACACTGATGACCCCTTCTCCCATCTTCAACCCTCCTCCTCTTCCTGGACACCCCGCTCTGGTCTTCTGCCTGCTCTGAATCTTTTCATTGCCAGCTGCCAATGGGGCATCAAGCATCTCGACTCACTCCTCTCCAATTCTAATCTCACTCCTTCTGATCGCACTTTTGTCCATTCCATCCTCACCAATCCTAACCTCGCCATCAAACCCGCAGATAAGAAGGGTGCTGTAGTAGTCTGGCATACTGATTTCTAGCTTGTGGAGATCTGGCAACAACTGACACCTCTTCTTGCTTACCCTTTGAACAGGACCCCACTAAGGAACACCAGGCCATTGTTTTCCATGCCATCACCTCCCTTTTTAACTCTGGAGATCTCCCATCCACTGCTACCCACCTCAGTTCCAGCACCCATCACCTCCCATTTCAATCTCCCACCCAAGATCCACAAACCTGCCTGTCCAGGTAGACCCATTATTTCAGCTTGTTCCTGCCCCACCAAATTTATTGGCATTCCTTGACTCAGTTTTATCCCCCCCCCCCCCCCCCGGTTCAATCCCTTCCTACCTACCTCAATGACACTTCACATGCTCTTGATATTTTCAGAGATTTCAAGTCCCCTGGCCCTGATCATCTTACTTTCACCATGGATGGGCAGTCTTTATACACCTGCATCCTCCACCAGGAAGGCCTCAAAGCTCTCCATTTCTTTCTGGACACCAGACCCAACCAGTTCCCCTCCACCACCACTCTGCTCCCTCTAGTGGAATGTCCTCCCTCACTCGAAATAATTCCTCCTTTGACTCCTCCCACTTCCTTCAAACAAAAGGTGTAGTCATGGGTACTCGCATGGGTCCCAGCTATGCCTGCCTTTTTGTCAGCAAAGTTCAAGAGTCTATGCTCCAACCCTACACTGGTGTCATCCCCATTTTCCCTACACTACATGGATGACTGCATTGGCGCTGCTTTCTGCACCTTTGTCAAGCTCATCGACTTCATCAACTTTGCCTCCAACTTTCAACCTGCCCTCAAATTTACCTGGTCTATTTCTGATACTTCCCTACCCTTTCTCGATCTTTTTATCTGTATCTCTAGAGACAGCTTATCTACTGATGTCTATTATAAGCATAAACAGCTACCTCTTCCCACCATTACTTGTAAAAACACCATCCCCTTCTCTCAATTCCTCCGTTTCCACTGCATCTGCTGTCAGGATGAGGAATTTCATTCCAGAACAAAGGTGATTTCCTTTTTCAAAGAAAGTGGTTTCCCTTTCTCCACCATCAACGCTGCCCTCATCCGCATCTCTTCCATTTCACAGGTGTTTGTCCTCACCCTATCCTCCGCCACTACCAGCGATAGTATTGGAGTATAAAAGTTGCATTGTTTGCTGTGTAACCAAAACTATGTAGTCAGCTTTGTGTATGCTATTTGCTATGTATGTATCCAATTTAGTAGGAGAATGAAATCTTAAGAATGTAGAAGATAATGGTGTGTTAATGAGAGGTAGCTAAGAGATGTAGATTAGAACATGATTAAGTCAATGGATAGAAACAATAGTGGCGGATGTACTTGTGATACGCAACTGTAGACTGGATTGGATATGCTAATGCAACTAAACCAGGAGATTGCTATAAAACATGCTATGTCCAAGGATCGATGGGCAATCGGCGACTAGCTCAATGACTGTCTCAGCTTTGATTTGCAAATTAAAGTTTAACCCTTCTTGAAGAATCTTCTGCGTCTCCTGGTCGTTTGTGGGGCACGAGAAACCACGACAATAGTTCCTCTCGACTTCACCTACAACCCCTCCCCCCATCAACGTCAGCATCCAGCACGTAATTCTCTATAGTGTCTGCCATTTCCAACAGATCCCACCACCAAGCACATCTTTCCCTCCCCCCCCCCCACACTTTTTGCTTTCCACGGGGATTACTCCCTACACGACTCCCTTGTCTATTTGTCCCTCCCCACTGACCATCTTCCTGGCACTTATCTTTGCAAGCAGAACACCTTCCCCTAAACCACCTCCATTCAGGTCCTCAAACAGTACTTCCAGGTGAGGTGATACTTCACCTTTGAGTCTGTTGGGGTCATCTACTGTATCTGGTGCTCCTAGAGTGGCTTCCTGTATATCAGTGAGCCCTGATATAGATTGGGAGACCACTTCAGTGAGCACCTACACTCCATCTGTCAGAAAAAGTGGGATCTCCCAATGGCCACCCATTTAATTCCACTTCCTGTTCCCATTCTGACATGTTAGTCTATGGCCACCTCTACTGTTGCGATGAAGCCACACTTAGGTTGGAGAAACAACACCTTATATTCTGTCTGGGCAGCCTCCAACCTGATAGCAAAAACATGGATTTCTTGAGCTTTCGGTAACGCCCCCCTCCTTCACCATTCCCCATTTTCCCCCTCTCACCTTATCTCCTTGCCTGCCTATTGCCATCCTCTGGTTCTCCTCCCCCTTTTCTTTCTTCTGTAGTCTTCTGTTCTCTTACTAGAATTCCCCCTTCTCTAGTCTTGTATTTCTCTCACCAATCTACTTCCCAGCTCTTTACTTCACCTCTCCTCCCTCCCCCCGCCAGTGTTTCTCCCTTCTCTCGGGCCTCACCCCACCTTCTAACTCTGACTCCTCATCTTTTTTTCTCCAGTCCTGCTGAAGGCTCTCAGCCCAAGCCTTTGACTATACTCTTTTCCTACTCTTGGCCTGCTGAGTTCCTGCAGCATTTTGTGTGTGTTGCTTGGATTTCCAGCATCTGCAGATATTCTCTTGTTTCTAAAATATTGTCTTCAGATTTCAGGGTGACATCCAGCTGAACCCCTGCTTTGAAATTAGTGACCTCTTGAAACCACATCTCTCAAAAATGACAAAACTCTTGATATTTTTCTAGTTAATTTTATATTCTTCCACTTACAGGTTTCCCCCGCTATCCAAAACTAAAGTGTTCCTATGAAACCTTTCGTAAGCCGAAGTGACGTAAAGCAAAGAAGCAATTACAATTAAATTATATGGGAAAAGTTTTTAAGCGTTCCCAGGCCCAAAAAATAACCTACCAAATCAAACCAAACCTAAAATAACAGGTGGATGGGCAGCACAATTATTGACAATCACAAGACACCTATTATCAAGGATATTTTCTCTACAGTATTTGTTAACAAAAGGACTAACATATTCACTCAGAAAAAATCACTTGGGTATTCCAACCACTTGGATGTGAATGGAACACAATGGGAAGTGTTTTCTTATCAATGTCTTTAAGTGCGCTTGGATTTTCTGAATGGTACGCTAGTAGAGGCTCTCTAGTAAAAGTTAAACTGTGAAGCTGCCCTTGCCTGAGAAACCGATCAAACCACCCATGACTGCGTTAAAGTTCCACTTTCGCAACACTTTCATCACCATCGTCCAGTGCTTTCTGTTTCAGCTTATTAAAACGACTGACTGATTTCTCCTTAAATATAAGATAACTTAATGGAACACCACGCTTTGTTCACCCATCAATCCACTCAAGAAATAGACTTTCCATTTTATCCCATCATTGGATGCCGACTAAAAGAGACCACTTTGCTACCAGCAGAACCAATAGTAACATCGGCAGCTTTCAAGGTTCTTTCCCTCTGCGTGTAAGTAGTGCAAATGGTGGACGCGGGCAAGTTCAGTGCACGCACAATATCTTTATTCCATTCACCACGATCGAAATGCTTAATTACGTCCTGTTTTACGCTAAGCATAACACCCTTACAAACTCTCTTAGGCTTTTCTGATACCTTAGGACACATGTTGCTAATGGAAGCACAAAATACATCAAGATAAAGCACAGGTGCTCACAGACACGTTTCTAAGCTATGGCAGCTTGATGCTGTGTAGTTCTCGGGGAAGGGGCTTGGCGGCGCTGCTCGGGGTGCGTGCTGCCTCTATACAGTAATGGCTCGCTGCAACACAAACACTGAACGCTATTTTCACGTTTCGCCTTTTCATAAAAGTGAAAATAAGGCTTCTTTCGGTTAATGAAAACAGGTACTAATGTAGGTCTTTTGTAAAAGCAAAGAGGTGTAAAGTGAACTTTCATAAAGCGGGGGATACCTGTATTTGTAAATTATCACTTCGTATCAGGATCCTAGAGGCATTATCCTTCGAAAATTCCGTTAGCAGTCTTGCAGTTCCAGCCAAATACAAACATAGGCTTATTTGAATCTTAGTAAGTGGCATTGCTTAAATATTTAGTAGCATAATGTCCTGTATTACGGTTAATACCGAATAGAATGCTTGGTAGTTGCTTTCCATTTCTTCTGCTGTTTTCACACTGCATTCGACCAGTTAATGTGAATTTGAAATAATCATGCAAATGATATACACTAACTGACCCTCGTGCACAATGATCTGAAATACTGGTAAGACGGGTCGCGCTGTCTAACCTCCAAGATTGAAAGTTATTTATTGTGGTTGGGGTATTGAGTTACACTGCTGACAGATTGCCTCTTGTAGATGCTGTCACTAGCCTCCTGCATCCGTGTGCAGTGGAGTTTCCATAGCAGGCCATGATGCAGCTGCTTTGGTATTATTTTTTTAAGTGAACTGCCTCGAGTCTCGATACAAACCAAGCGGAAGAGCACTGCTCTCTTTCTGTGATCTGTGAAAGTGTGAAGGCAGCTTTATAAACAAATTGGATTTGTTTCCCCAGCGCCTCGCAGAATGGGTGGCAATACAGAGTGTGTCTGCGTTGCCCGAGAAGAGAAGCGAAACTATCCGAATGGTGGAGTTCGTCGGCAAGGAGATAGAGAAACTGGGTGGATCAGTGGAGCTGGCCGATAACGGGCAACAAACGGTGAGATCTAACAGAGGATATGCTTCTTCTGCCCTTTATCCTCTCCACCTATGACCTCCGATCTTCTCACTTCATCCCCCTCCCCCACCTACCTGCCTTGCCCCTCCCCTGGTTTCAGCCTCCAACCTGATGGCATGAACATCGATTTATCTAACCTCTGATAATTTTTCCCCCTACCCCTTCCCTCCTCCTCCATTCCTCAATCTGGCTCTCCTCTTGCCTCTTCACTGATGCCTGTCCTGCTTCTCTTTCTCCCATGGCCGACTCTCCTCTCCTATCAGATTCCTCCTTCAACCAATTACCTTTTCTATCTATCACCTCCCAGCTTCTCACTTCATCCTCACCTCCCCCACCAATATGGCTTCAACTATCACCTGCTAGCGCATGTACTCCTTTGCCTCCCCCCACCTTCTTATTCTAACTGCCCCCCCTTCACAGTCCTGATGAAGGGTATCGGCTTGAAACATCAGCTCTTCATTTCTCTCCATTGATATTGCTTGACCTGTTGAGCTCCTGCAGTATTTCACGTATGGCAATCTGGAATCCTGCATCTGCATAATCTCCTCTGTATATGATGTGCTTTGGAAATTTCTTTAAGTCTTTCATCATTTCAAATCTTCTTATTTTCTTATCAAAAGTGTTGAATACTGTGTTAAGATTTCCCAGCTGTGACCAGCAGCCCACTTGCCTCAAAGTTTAAAGTATATTTATTATGATATACAACCCTGAAATTCATTTGCTTGCTGGCCGTCACAGTGATACAAGAAGCACAGTAGAATCAATGAGAGACCTCACCCGACAGGACAGACACATAACCACTGTGCAAAAGACCACAAACTGCAAACACAAAAACAAGGAAAAATAAATCGAATGATTCATATGGTTCCTTTTATTATCAGAGAATATCCACAGTGTACAACCTGATATAATAATAAATAAACAGCAATAAATATCGAGATCATGAGATGAAAAGTCCTTGAAAGTGAGTCCATAAGTTGTGGGGAGAGTTCAGTGGTGCAATTAAATGAGCTATTCCCTCTGAGGATAAGTTGAGGGGTAATATCTGTTCCCGAAACACTGGCTGGGTCTTGAGGCTGCTGGCAGCAGTGAGAAGGAAGTGTGGCCAGGGTGCTGGGGGTCCTTGATGACGGATGCTGCTTTCCTGTGACAGCACTCCATGTAGATGTGCGGATGGACAGTGCTGTATGTAGGCTTTTCCATTCAAGGGCATTGGTGCTTCCATACTAGGCCATGATGACACTCGTCAATATATTCTCCACTGCACATCTATAGAAGTTTGTCAGAGGTTTAGATAATATTGCTAAATCTTTGCAAAGAAAGTAGAGGCACTGCTGTGCTTTCCTTGTAATGGCGCTTAAGTGCGGGACCAGGACAGATCCTTACTTGACGGATCAACAGTTCATTTCATGTAATCAATAGTGCATATCATTTTGTATACGAATACAATTCTCTCCACAACAAATTTCAGTTGGTCACTGATCTCGATGTACTTTTAAAAAATTTTAAATTAGCTGCCTGATGGATCAAAGATTCCGCTTCCACCAATCCTGTTGGCCACACTGGGCAGTGACCCAGCCAAGAAAACCGTGTGCATCTATGGGCATCTGGATGTTCAGCCTGCTCAAATTGAAGATGGATGGGATTCTGAGCCCTTTAAGTTGGTGGAAAAAGATGGTGAGATGGTTTTTGATCATAATACAGTTGCTAGAGTTCCATGTCTGGCCTGAGCCAGCACAATAATTTCACTAAAAGCATTTCATGTTTGATATTTAGTTTTTACTTTCATCTTCTGACCAGAAGCTTGATGGAGTAGTTGGAAAAACTGAGTATTCAGATGGTGGAGTAGCTAATATAAATACAGGATATGTAATGGCGGCCCCATTTTGTTTCCCTCATTGCTGTGAGTGAATCACTAAAACTCAGTCATGATTGTCTAGGTCGAAGTTCGAAGGAAATTTATTATCAAAGGATGTACAGTGTATATCGCCATATACTACTTTGAGATTAATTTTCTTGTGGGCATTTACAGGAAAATAAAGAAATAATATAGAATTTATTAAAAAAGTATAATTAAAGTCTGACAAATATCTAATGTGCAAAAGAGGACAAATTGTGCAAATAATTTAAAAAGTGTTACTACATAATACAAAGTTACAGAGTCCTTGAAAGTGAGTTGATAGGTTGTGAAATCAGTTCAGCGTTGACGTGAATGAAGTTACCCACACTAGTTCAGGAGCCTATAATGGTTGTTGGGTGATAACTGTATCTGAACCTGGTAGCATTGGACCCAAGTCTCCTGTATCGGTAGTCCGATGTTAGTAACGAGAAGAAAGCATGGCTTTGCTGACAGAGGCTGCTTTCTTTTCCCAGTGCTCTTTGTAAATGTGCTTAATGTTGAAATATGGAAGATCAAAGGTGAAAGATAAGCAGTACTTCAGTGATTACAGCGGAATCGTGATAAATAAGATTGCATTGTGTAGTCTTATGACTGCACTGAACCAACAAGAATCTTTGTGGTGAGCACTTAGACTTTAGCTCATCTTGAGTGTAACACCCCAGAAATGCGGGTAAAAATTGCCCACTCTTTTTGGTCATAATTACAATTTCTGTTAAAAATGAATCGTTTTCAATCGTTGGCAAACATCAAGACAATTATTTGAGCAATGAGAGGAAAGTTTTCCAAAGTGCGAAAGGATTTGCTTTCTCTTCAACTGCACTCAAAATATCGTTTAATTGTGATGAACATACTAACTCCAACATGGACAGTCCCAGATCCAGCGGCAAAAGGAGGAGGGTTGGGCCTGGGGCTAGCAATCCCATCCAGTAAAAATGTAGGCTACAGAAATACTAACAGAAGCTCCAAAGACCTCATTCCTGGGGGAGGAAGAATCTTCGAAGAAGGGCTACGCCTAGGGACCGCTTGAAAGACTGGTGCAGGACAGAGGACTCTGGCGAGCTACTGTTTATGGCTTAATGCTTGAAGAAGTAGTAATGAACATGTTATGAAAAATGAGGTACACATCTACAATGATACCTTCTGCTGAAGAGCGGTTTAAACTATAAATCCGTTAAGGACAACCAAGCCAACACTTCTGTGTAACATTCTTCTATTTGAATGAGGCTTATCTAAATTAATTACAAATATAAGACACAAAATAATTGATTGCATAAGTATTCATCCCCTTCTGGTCAGTATTTCGTAGATGAACCTTTGTCAGCAGTTACAGCCTTGAGTCTGTGTGAATAGGTCTATCAGCTTTGCACATCTATTTTTTCCCAATTCTTCTTTACAAACCTGCTCAAGTTCTGTCAGATTGCATGGGGATCATGAGTGAACAGCCCTTTTCAAGTCCAGACACAAATTCTCAATGAGATTGAGGTCTGGACTCTGATTTGGCCATTCCAGGACATTAATTTTGTTGTTTTTAAGCCATTCCTTTTTGGCTTTGGCTTTGTGCTTGGGTCATTGTCTTGCTGGAGAACAAATCTTCTCCCAGGTCACAGTTCACTTGCAGACTGCATCAGGTTTCCCTCCAGGATTTCCCTGTGTTTTGCTGCATTCATTTTACCCTCTACCTTCACAAGCCTTCCAGGGGCTGCTGCAGTGAAGCATCCCCACAGCGTGATGCAGCCACCACCATACTTCACGGTAGGGGTTATGTGTTTTTGATGATGTGCAGTTTGGCTTAGGCCAAACTTAGTGTTTAGTCTGATGGCCAGGAAGCACAATTTTGGTTTGCTCAGACCATAGAACCTTCTTCCAGTTGACTTTAGAGTCTCCCACATGCCTTCTGGCAAACTCTAGCCAAGATTTCATGTGAATTTTTTTCAACGGTGACTTTCTCTTTGCCACTCTGTCATAAAGATGTGACTGGTGAAGCACCCAGGCAACAGTTGTTGTATGCGCAGTCTCTCCCATCTCAGCTTGTAGCTCCTCCAGAGTTGTCACAGTCTCTTGGTGGCCTCCCTCACTAGTCCCTTTTTGGACGATCACTCAGTTTTTGAGGACAGCCTGCTCTAGGCAAATTTACAGCTAATTCCACCATACTCTTTCCATTTCTTGATGATTGACTTAACTGTACTCCAAGGAATGTTCAGTAACTTAGAAATTTTCTTGTATCCGTCTCCTGACTTGTGCTTTTCAATAACCTTTACGTGGAGTTGCTTGGAGTGTTCTTTTGTCTTCGTGGTGTAGTTTTTGTCAGGATACTGACTCACTACCAGTTGGACCTTCCTGATCCAGGTGTATTTATACTCCACCTTGACTGCACACAGGTCTCCAAACACAGATCTCCATTTACATGACTTCTAAAACCAGTTGGCTGCACCAGTGATGATTTGGTGTGTCATATTCAGTGGGTGGGGGAGAGAATACCTGGGCAATCAATTATCTTGTGGTTTATATTTGTGATTTAGCTAACTTTGTAGAGATCTGTTTTCAATTTGGCGCTGGTCTTTTTCTGTTGATTGGTGTCAAAAAGCCAATTTAGTTGCACAGTGATTCACTACTGTAAAACAATACAACATGAAAACTCCCAAAGGTGCTGAATATTTTTATAGGCACTGTATATACAACTCTGAGATAAATTTTCTTGTGAACATACTCAAATAAATCCATGATAGAATCAATGAAATACTGCACAGCTTGGGTGTTCAACCAGTGTGCAAAAGACAACAGACTGTGCAAATACAAAAATAAATAATAATAATAATAATAATAAATATTAAGAACACGAGATGAAGAGTCCTTAAGAGTGAATCCATAGGTTGTGGGAACATTTCTATGATGAGCGAGTGAAGTTATCCTCTCTGGTTAAGGGGCTGATGGTTGAGAGGTAATAACTGTTTCTAAACCTGGAGGTGTGGGCCCTGAGGCTCCAGTACCACCTTCCTGATGGCAGTAGTGGTAGAGAGCATGAACATTACCTGCTCCTGCAACTTCTTTATAGAAACAACACAGGCCCTTCGGCCCACAAAGCTGTGCCGAACATGTCCCTACCTTAGAAATTACCTAGGGTTACCCATAGCCCTCTATTTTTCTAAGCTCCATGTAACTAACCAGGAGTCTCTTAAAAGACCCTAATGTATCCGCTTCCATCACCGTTGCTGGCAGCCCATTCCACACACTCACCACTCGCTGTGTTTATAAAAAAAAAACTTGCTCCTGACATCTCCTCTCTACCTGCTCCCTGGCACCTTAAACCTGTGCCCTCTCATGCTAGCCATCTGAGCCCTGGGAAAAGCCTCCGACTATCCACATGATCAATGCCTCTCATCATCTTGTACACAATGTGTGTATCATTCCAAGTCTCTCTATTCCTGTACCCCAAGAGCATCATCTCTCCATTATTTGCTTCTCCATCCTTCCCAGCAAAGTTCAAAATTTAAGGTAATGTATGTTACCACATGCAACTCTTGCAAAATATCACAGTAAATACAAGGTACACAACAGAATCAACAAACAACTAAACAATAAGATGGATAAAAACCATTGTGGAAGAAAAATCAACAAACAGTACAAATGTAAAAAGAGAGAAAATAATAAATATCGAGAACGAGATGAAGTGTCCTTGAAAGTGCATCCATAGGCTGTGAGAGCATTTCAGTGATGGAACAAAGGAAGTTTTCTCCCTTTGGTTTAAAAGCCTGATGGTTGAGGGGTAATAACTGTTCCTAAGCCTGGGGGTGCAGTTCCCGAGACTCGTGTAACAATCATCCATATCATTCTTTTAGTGGGCCTGTAATCTGTGCAACTATTGTGTGCATTTACCCTCAAAGCAGCAAGTGCACCTCAAATCTAAATCTTTGGTTGTAAAGAGCTTTGAGATACCCTATGGGCGCCAGATATTTTTTATTTAGTGAGATTGTGAACGCCGTTGACATTGCAGTATTTACTGCTCATATCCAGAGTATTCTGGAAGTCACTGATCTGTCTGGCCCAGAATGCAATTTCATGGTAGGTACTTTGCTGAATCTTGTGTGAGAGTTCTGAACGAGGCCACCTGCTATTAAGTTTACAATTGCTAAATTTAGATTATTAGTTTTCCTCTCTCCTATTTCTGACTTGATAGACTATTACCATAATGTATGCTGTACCCTTCTCCCCCATAGGCATCAAATTAGTGAAGAAGCTATGTAGTGATTGATCTTTAACCCAATCTACAATGACCTATTAGTGGAGATTAAATCAGCACCCAATGTTGTTGAATTGGTTTAATCCACCAATTTAATCAACACTGTTGCTTGTAATCTGTATCAACGATCTGGATGATAGTGTGGTCAACCGAATCAGTGGATTTGCAGAAGACACCAAGATTAGGGGTGCAGTGGACAGCGAGAAAGGCTATCATGGCTTGGAGAGGGATCTGGACCAGCTGAAAAAATGGCAGATGGTTTGGATAAATACATGGATAATCGGGATGTGGAGGGCTACGGTCCCAATACAGGTTGATGGGAGGAGGTAGTTTAAATGGTTTTGAAATGGACGAGAGAGCCTGTTTCTGTGCTTTACTGCTCTATGACTCTGTGGCTGTGATCCTACACCTGTCTGAGACAGTAGTTTTGAGGAGGGAACTGGAAACTCGTTCTGTTCAGCACCTTGTGACATGTGTCATGGTAGTCATATCCTGTTTTTTTTAAACTCTCTGCAATTAAAACACCAAGGAGAATGCAGTCATTTGCAACAGAGGGGTTAAAAGGCATGTGAGAGCTTGTCATCACTAGATTATGGTTACATTTTTTTTTAAAAAAAGCTAAGTCCGCCACATGCTAGACTGCTGTTCAACAACTTCCTTCCCGTTCCCTTTCATCTGCTGAGCCTTCACTACTTTACTCTTGTCCTCGTACATAAATACATTACATTACTACACAGTTTTCTGTCTTGACAAAGAATCGTAATTAAAGATGAGCTTTTCCCCACAAATGCTACCTGGAGGCTGAGTGTTTTTGACAACATCTGTTGTGTTTCATATTTCTTCATTCTATTGATGAGACCCAGTCGTTCAAGCACCTGCGCTTGCAGCAAAAGCTGCCGACCTTCCATTCTAAAATACCTGCCGTTTTTCTGTATAGACTGTTTTTAAAGTAAGTGTTTTAGCAACCAGTGACATAGAATTAAATTTCAACAAAGACATGTTTAACCAGCTGTTTTCAGGATACATCTAGAAGGTTTGCACTCCCTCCTCATTCCTGAAGTTGGGGACACTTTAATTATATGGATTGAGACAGGGCATGAGAGCAGTGCAATTAGGAATTTCCCCTACAATATTTGTTGTAAACTATTATTGCTAAAGGAAATGCTGAAGTAGACGTTTCCTCGGAATTCCGTTGGTTACTCTTTGCTGACCAAATGAATTCAAAGTTCAAAGTACATGTCTCCAGTGATTCATTTCCTTGCAGGCATTCACAGATAGATGGAACCATCATAGAGTGAACCACACATGACAGAAATGAACAACCAATGTGCAAAAGGCAACAAACTATGTAAACACAAAAAGAAATACAATAAATATCAGGAACATGAGTTCTAGAGTGAATCCTTAGACTGGAATCGGTTCAGTGTTGGAGTGAGGGAAGTTATTCCCCCAGGTTCAAGAGCCTGATGGTGGTAATGTTCGTGAGCTTTCTGTCAAGATTTTGTTCAGCATCCAAAGTGAGTTAATTCAGATTTGTTGCTTTATATTTCCCATTGGTGCCTTTAGAGGATAGATTTGCTCAGCATGAGACTGAGAGTAAACAGCCCAAATCTTATAAAGAGAACAAAGGTCTTAAGTCATTGCCTCAAAGCTGAATTAATTGAATTATTTGAGTCTGATATCAGTGATGTGATAAGGCCATTGAACAACATGCTGTAAGAATTAATGATTTATTTTGTTTCTTTCACGGGATTGTTTCTATCTTGGCTCTGTGTTCTTGATGGAATTAATTAACAATGTAGCTGGAATTGTCGTACTGGCAACAACCTCGATACAGTTCTTAGTAATCACAACTAATAGGACTAGTAAAGCAACCTGCTCTTTCCTCTATTATTTAACTGAGGAGTGGGACAAGGGGCACTTGCAAACACAGTGCTAGATTTTCTTACCTGCCCATTCAGATGCAGCTCTATAAAACTCTAGTCAGGCCACACTGAATACTGTGTCCAGTTCTGGTCGCCTCACTATAGGCAGGATGTGGAAGCATTGGAAAGGGTACAGAGGAGATTTACCAGGATGCTGCCTGGTTTAGAGAGTATGCATTATGATCAGAGATTAAGGGAGCTAGGGCTTTACTCTTTGGAGAGAAAGAGGATAAGAGGAGACATGACAGAGGTGTACAAGATATTAAGAAGAATAGATAGTGGGCAGCCAGTGCCTCTTCCCCAGGGCACCACTGCTCAATACAAGAGGACATGGCTTTAAGGTAAGGGGTGGGAAGTTCAAGGGTGATATTAGAGGAAGGTTTTTTTACTTAGAGAGTGGTTACTGCCTGAGTCAGTGGTGGAAACAGATACACGTGAAATTTAAGAGACTAATAGACAGGTATATGGAGGAATTTAAGGTGGGGGGGATATATGGGAGGCAGGGTTTAATGTCGCCACATCATTGTGCTGTACTATTCTATGTTCTGTTTATCACAAGTACATAGAAACATACAGTGAAATATGCATTTACAATCAACACATCTGCAAATGTTGCCACACGTTCTAGCGCTGACGTAACCTGCTTGGGAGAACAACAGGGAACACAGCCAGGCAACAAAACAACAGCAAAACAAGCCCCTTTCCTGTCACCCACCCACCAACATGCAGAGAGACAGTCCTGCAACTCCAGGTCAGGCCACCAGGCTCCAGCATTTAGCTTCAATTTCTGGACTGCTCGTTGACCTTCATGCACCAGTCTTTGATATTTTTCGATAGTCTTTGGATTAGCCAGTGAAAGGGCACTGAACTTCTGCAGGCCTACCAGTTCTCGTGCCTCACCGTGTTACCTGATCACCTATACTCTTCATTTCTGGCCTTTGATTGTCAAGTGAAGGCTTGGACTTCGAACGCAGTGTGCGAAACAGAGGCCTGGCTTCAAACTTCCTCATTCCTGACCTACACATCCCTGTACCTGAACTATGACCTGACCCCTAACTCCGCCGCTTTCCCCAAAATCATTCCTACGAATCTAAGAAAACAAGTCTGAGTCATGATCCAGATGAAGATTGCAGCTCAGTGCCATCTTAGAAAAGATGCAGCTTCAGCCAGGGTTCCTCTGATGTTATCTTTAAGTGGCTGTATCAAATCTTGAAAGTTAACTCCGACATTGAAAGTGAACTTTTCAGCAATTTCCATGGTATCACATCAGAGGCTTTTTTTTTAATGGAGATGGAACTGCTACCTGTTATTTTGTGTTTGTAACACATTCCTACTCTAACGACACATTCCTGTGATTGTCTCAAGACATGTTCATAGCACAGTTCCTTTAAGAAAGTCATTGATTGTGTGAGTAAATACTGCAGGTGCTGCAGTCAGTTCCCAGAAGGTATGGCGCTCCTCAAAGCAGGTTCTCGAGTGTAAGTTGGTGAGGGAGGGGCTGTGTGGAGGGAGAAGCTCTGTTCAACAAACAGGTGCCTCAAATTGTCCATTATGCCGAGATAGCAAGATGATTGAAAGTGTACAGAGAACATTTACAAGGATGTTTTTGGGACTTGACATGAGTTGTTGAAAAAAGTCGAATAGCTTAGGACTTTATTTCCTTGAGTGTAGGAGAATGACGGTAGATTTGATAGGATTATACAAAATCGGGTAAATGCAAGCAGGCTATTTCCACTGAGTTTGGGTGACACCAGAACTAGGGGTAATAGGTTAAGGGTGAAAGGTGTAATGTTTAAGGAGAATGTGAGGGGAACTTCTTCAGTCAGAGGGTGGTGAGAGTGTGGAACAAGCTGAAGTGGTGGATACAGGTTCGATTTCAGCACTTCGAAAGTTTGGTTAGTGCTTGGATGGGAGGGGTATGGAGGGCTGTGGTCCAAGTCCAGGTCCACATTGATGAGGATTAGGCAGAAAAATAGTTTGTCATGGACTAGATGGGCTCAAGAGCTTGTTTCTGGGCTGTAGCGCTCTTTAGATAGTAATCAAAGGCAACTAAACTTAATTGTCCATTACCTTTAATGGTAATTGTGAGGACAAAGGTGGCATTTTTACGAACTAAGATTAGATTGATGCTGATGATAATTTTTTTCTCTTTTATACTGTAAACTTTGTTGGCTTTTTAACATTGGCTGTTTGTCCATTTCGTTGGGTGCAATCTTCCATTGATTCTATTGGTTCTGATCCATGGTGGGTAATTTTATTGAGGGTCATTAAGAGTCGTAGAGGTAATGAGAGAGTCTTCACAACAGTTCACATCTCCATTCATGCAAAGATAATACCAATGACCCCCTCATTACCTCTGGTGAAACGTCTTCCAGACAATACAGCCAAGTCCACTTGCCTTGATTACTACTGCTTGATATACAGTGACCTGGATGACCGAGAGCCTTCATAGACATTTGCCTTGAAGAAGTTCCTATAAGATCAATAATCTGTGCCTAGCAACACACACAAAATGCTGGAGGAACTTAGCAGGCCAGGCAGCATCTATGGAAAAAAGTACAGTCGACATTGCTTGGATTTGCAGCATTTGCAGATTTTCTCTTGTTAATAATCTGTGTCTCGTACCTTCCTTCATCCTATCCACTCAAAATACATTTCTGTTCTTTTGTCTCAAGGACCAGCTTAGATTCTGTTTAAAATTATGTATAACTCCTTCTTAGATTTTCTGTAAGTAACATAAGGCCCTTCAGCCCATGATGCTATGAAAGAAGAATTATATGAAGACATCGTGAGACGCAGTTCAACTGCAAAGTTGGAACAGTAGCAGTTGTACACGATGTTCCTTCTAATTTGTAATGACTGGTGTGCACAAAGATCTTGTACTGGTGACAGCGGAGAACCTGCTAGGCCTGCTGCCAACTGCACAGTCATGTAAGAAGAAGATTATAAGAAGTGAAAGTAGATTGGGTGATAAAATCTGGTTAATATGTTGAAATTTGGAACAGGCATATCTTAGAGGGGACACTGGTTGTGCAAACCATTGACTGAGTATATACTCTGATAATAAATTTACATTGAACTTGTAAACTTTGAACTTGCACTGTTGTATACAGTTTGCATGCCACACGTATAAAACAGAACATTACAACACAGAACAGGCCCTTCAGCCCATGATGTTGTGCCAACTTTTTAACCTACTCTCAGATCAATCTAACCCTTCCCTGCTGCATAACCCTCCATTTTCCTATCATTCATGTGCCTGTCTGAAAGTTTTAGATAATGTATTTGTCACCACCACTGGCAGTGCGTTCCAGGCATCCACCTCTGTATTTAAAAAAAAAAATCTACTTCTGAAATTCCTCTCCTTGTACTTTACTCTGATTCTGTCCCTTGTGCTAGCTGTTTCTACACAAGGAAAATGTCTGGCTATCTACTCATTCTATGCCTTTATCATCTTGCACACCTCTATCAAGTCACCTCCATCCTCTTAGAAGCAACAGAGAGTTATCTTCGCCTTTTTTTTTTGCTATGTGCTTAACCTTTGCTCATTGTTTCCAAAAGTTAATAAAGTTGAAGTGAATTTATTATCAAGGTGCTTACATATCACAATCTACTGCCTTGGGTAGATTCTTGCAGGCTTTTCAGTTCTAGGGCATTGGTGTTTCCATACTAGGTTCTGATGTAACCAGGCAGGGTGTTTCAACTTACATCTATAGAAGTTTGTCAAGGTTTTAGATGACATGCTAAATCTGAGCAAATTCAAAGAAAGCTGAGATGCTGCCTTGCCTTCTTTGTAATGGCACTGGCATGCTAGCCCTGGGATACATTGTCTGATATGATAATACCAAACAATTTTAGGTTGCTGACCCTTTCCACATCTGATCCCCTAATGAGGAGCTCTTTGGTTTTGTTGGTATTTAGTACGAAGATGTTGCTGTGACACTATTTTCAATCTCCTGATTTTTAATATGCAAAATTGTCTCCACCTTTGATTTAGACAATGACAGCGATGTTGTCAGCAACCTTAAAATGTGACGTAGAGTTGTACTTAGCCTCACAGTCATACGTTAAAGCAAGCAGAGTAGGTGGCTAAGCACACAGCCTGATGGTGATAGTGGAGGAGATATTGTTGCCAAATCCATACTGACTGGGGTCTGCAAGGGAGGAAATTATAGAAGGAAGGCCTGTCTGGGATCTTATTGATTAGTTTCGAGGGGATGATAGTGTAGAATGCTGAGTTGGAGTCTACAAAGAGCATTCTGATGTGTGTATCTTCACTGTCCAGATGTTCCCAAGCTGAGTAATAAAAATGACAATGAAATGGCATGCAGTGTTGACTTAGTGTTCCTTTTCCAGCTTGCATCTTCAGTTACATTGTGAAAGTAGTATACGTACTGAGGTTTGATTAGACCAGTCAATTGTATTTATGGCTACTTTAATATAATAGGTCATTCTGTTACTTAGGACTCTGACATGTCTCCCATCAGATCACTTTTGATTTCTTTTGAAATAATGTAAAGTTTCCCTGTTTAAGTGAAATATGTGTGGATTGTAAGTTTTCTAACTTTAAAAGTTTCAAAACATGTATAAGTGATGATGCCAGTGTTTTCAATATTATTACTGTTTGCATTCCGGCACCCACTCCGATAAAGCATTCTAAAGCTTGCAACTTTTACAGGAAAATTATATGGCCGAGGTTCCACTGATGACAAAGGACCAGTGTTGGCATGGCTGAACTGTATCGAAGCTCTCCAAAAGCTCAAGGAGGTAATAAGGTTCATCTTTCGTGTTTGCTACTTTGCCTTATCTCTGGAAGGCAAAGTGCTTTTAAAAGGTTTGTGCTTATGACAGCTTTTCCTTGCCATTGCTAAAGCAGTAAATTCTACTGGTGGAAAGATATGACTTTGAACTTTTTGTAGGAAGTTCCAGTTAATATCAAGCTCTGCTTGGAAGGAATGGAAGAGTCTGGGTCAGAAGGTCTCGATAACCTGGTGTACAGCCGGAAGGACACATTCTTCAAGGACGTGGATTTCGTCTGCATTTCCGATAACTACTGGCTAGGCAAGAAGAAACCCTGTATAACTTATGGTCTCCGGGGCATAGCCTACTTCTTTCTAGAGGTACATTTCATTTTCTCTATTATTTTTGCTTCACACCCGATAAGAGTGTTCCAGCAGTTCTGTGTCACCCTTTAACTGTTTTAGAGTTAACTGTGTGCTCTTTCACAATCGCTTCAAAAGCACTGTGGCAGTATTTAAATTCCACGTGCAAAATGTGGTTGAATATTTGAAGCATCAAACCTAGAAAATCCTGGAAAATCTCAGGTTGGGTGGCATCTTTATACTTTATTGTCACCAAACAATTGATACTAGAGTGTAAAATCATCACAGCGATATTTGATTCTGCGTTTTGCACCCCCGGAGTACTAATAGTAAATATAATAAAAATTTAAATTATAAATCATAATTAGAAAACAGAAAAGGGGAAAGCAAGGTAGTGCAAGTTAGATCTGGATATTTCGAAGGTACAGCCCAGATCTGGGTCAGGATCCCTTCAGCAGTCTTCTCACAGTTGGAAAGAAGCTGTTCCCAAACCTGGCCGTACAAGTCTTCAAGCTCCTGAACATTCTTCCGGAGGGAAGATGGACAAAAAGTGTGTTGGCTGGGCGGGTCATGTCCTTGATTATCCTGGCAGCACTGCTCCAACAGCGTGCGGTGTAAAGTGAGTCCAAGGGTGGAAGGTTGGTTTGTGTGATGTGCTGGGCTATGTTCACCGTCTTCTGCAGCTTCTTCCGGTCTTGGACAAGACAACTTCCATACCAGGTTGTGATGCACCCTAGAAGAATGCTTTCTACGGCGCATCTATAAAAATTAGTGAGGGTTTTAGGGGACAGGCCAGATTTGTTCAGCTTTCTCAGGAATTAAAGGTGCTGCTGAGCCTTCTTGGCAGTGGACTCTGCTTGGTTAGACCAAGTCAGGTCATTTATGATATTGACCCCAAGGAACTTACAGCTTTTGACCTGTTCCACCTGCGCACCACCGATGTAGATGGGGTCGTGCAGTCCACTACTCCTTCTGAAGTCAACAACTAATTCCTTTGTCTTGCTGACATTGAGGGATAGGTTATTGTCTTCACACCATGCCACCAGGTTCTTAATTTCCTCTTTGTACACAAACTCAACATTACCTGAGATATGGCCTACAATTGTGGTGTCATCAGCAAACTTATATATTGAGTTCGATGGAAACTTGGCTACACAATCATGGGTGTACAGTGAGTACAGCAGGGGGCTGAGTACACAGCCTTGTGGGGCACTGGTGCTCAGAGTGATTGTAGACGAGAGCTTGTCCCCTATTTTTACAGCCTGTGAGGAAGTTGAAGATCCAGCTGCAGATCTGAGTGCTAAGACCCAGGTTCCGGACTTAGGAATCAGTTTATTTGGAATGATGGCATTAAAGGCAGAGCTGTAGTCAATGAAAAGGAGCCTGACATATGCGTCTTTATTCTCCAGGTGTTCCAAGGAGGAATGTAGTGCCAGAGAGATGGCATCTGCCATTGACCTGTTGCTCCGATAGGTGCATTCAGGTTGACTGGTAGGTTATGGTTGATGTGTGTCATAACCAATCGCTCGAAGCACTTCATAGCAATTGATGTCAGAGCAACAGGTTGATAGTCATTCAGGCATGCCACCTTACTCTTCTTCGGCATCGGGATCATCGTTGCCTTCTTAAAACACGAGGCAATCTTAGACTGAAGCAGGGAGCAGTTGAAGAACACTCCAGCTAGCTCGCTTGCACAGGCCCGGAGAACCCGTCCCGGGACACCATCAGGACCCGTTGCCTTCCTTGGATTTATCTTCAGGAAGGTCGGTCTAACATCCTCCTCAGTGACGATGAATCTCGATGCCACCATCTGTGATTTGTGTGGAGACAGGGGAAAGTAACATTTCAGATTGATGATGTCTTTATCCGATGCAGACATTGCAGATGTAGCTTCCTGACAGACAGGATAAATAAGGATAGAGGAGAACAGAGCCCATGAAATGGCCTGAGATTGAGCAAAGATCAGAATGTTAATAGAGAAAAAGAAATGGCATCTGGACAACAAAAGAAATTAAAGATGGTCCAGAGTAAGCCTGTTTTTTGAAAATGGGTTTAAAATCTGTAGTATTTTGGCTTGTATTTTCATGCTGTCAAACTGATGATCTTTACAGAGTGTAACCATGTAACTTGCACTTTAAATATCACCAGATAGCTTTGGAACAAATTAGCCATCCTATTCAACTAGAAATGTTTGCTGTAAATGTGTTCCCTAGTTTTCATCTTCAAATGAAGCAAAACATATTTAGTTTGCATTTAAAATTCCTCAGCGATAAAAGGTAAAGTTGTTAGCTTTTCCAATTAATCACAGTAGCTCAATCATAGCTTTGTTTAAAGTGTAATCATATTGGGTTTGATGACTGCCAAGTTCTAAACTCAAACATAGACCTTAAGCCCTATCCTATGTAGATAGCTACGAGTGCCCTCACTAAAGAGACATTATACTATAACTACCCAATCTCCAAAAGCTAGTTCACTTTTTGTTTATCCTCCCTGGTGCAATGAGCTGCCAATACACACTATTTCTTTTTCAACATTTTTATTAATTTCTACATAGATGAATACAGAGTTCAAGAAAATACATATTATTAAACAAAAGAAAGATGTAATAATACCAAATATATTATTGAATTACATTAATGAACTCTTTACCCTATATTCATGTAGATTAGATTACTTCATATGTTGAGATATGAATAATTATTTTTATATTAAAAAATCTATACCCACTACCAAAGCTGAAGCTGTTTGGTAAAGAAAAAAATGGGGAAAAAAATTATCTGATAGTGAAATATGCTATTAACCAGCATCTGTACTTTAACACAAAATCAAAGGTTTTAAAAATAATTCAGAAAGACCCCACATATTTTGAAAACCTTGGTTAGATTCAGAAATTGAACAATGAATCTTTTCTAAATTTAAGCATGTCATAACATGCTGTAACCACTGGGTGTGATTAGGTGGAGTAGCATCCTTCCGTTTAAGCAGGAGTGCCCTCCTAACCGTAAGAGAGATTAAAGCCAGAACGTGCAAGTCAGATGTCTTCACAATGATATCTTTCCCCCCAACAATACCAAATAAGGCGGTCAAAGGATTAGGCTTAAAATTTACTTTAAAAAGTACAGAAGAGGTTTGGAATACTTCCTTCCAGTATTTTTCAAGACTTGGGCATGTCCAAAATACATGAATGAATGAAGCTTCTTCATTGTTACACCTATCACAGTAGGGAGATATATCCATATAAAAACAAGATAGCTTATCCTTGGTCATATAAGCCCTATGGACCACTTTAAATTGTAGGAGGGAATGACGGGCACATAACGATGAATTAACCAGTTTAAAAAGTTCATTCCAAGTTTCTTCAGAAATTAAAGTCTGTAAATCTTGTTCCCAAAGAATTTTGATTTTGTCTAAAGAATCATTTCTCATTCCCATCAATATATCTTAAATATTGGATATTGAACCATTTTAAAAAGATTTAAAATTAAGAATTTCATCTAATAAGTTCTTATCAGGACTTTTAGGAAATGTATATAATTGAGATTGCAGAAAGTCTTTAATTTGTAAATATTGAAAAAAGTGGGTGTTTGGTAAACTATATTTAGTTGACAGTTATTCGAAGAAAGACTTCCTCCAACAAACAGATCCTGGAGACATTTAATACCCAATCTGTCCCATTGTTTAAAAACTACATCAGTCATAGAGGGCTTAAAAATAATTAAGAAAAATGGGACTAGAAAGGGAAAATCTCAATAAATCAAAGTATATACTAAATTGTATCCAGATCCTCAAGGTATGTTTAACTACTACATTTTCAGTTATTTTACTTAAAGGAAGTGAAGATCCCAAAAGAGAGATGATAGAAAATTTATTAACAGAGTTAGCTTCTAAAGAAACCCGCCCTGGACAGTCTTCATGATTTAGATAATATAACCAAAACGGAAGATTCCATATATTAACTGCCCAGTAATAAAAACTAAAATTTGGTTAAGCTAAACCTCCATTCTTTTTAACTTTCTGGAAATGAACTTTATTCAGTTGAGGGCATTTATTTTTCCATATATAAGAGGATAAAATAGAGTCAAGAGAATCAAAAAAGGATTTAGGAATAAAGATGGGTAAGGCCTGGAGGAAGTATACAAATTTAGGTAAAATAGTCATTTTAATAGAATTAATTCGGCCAATCAGTGATAATGAAAGAGGCAATCAATTTGAAAATGTTCTTTTTATATAATTTAATAAAGTAAGAAAATGTTCTTTTGTTACGAAATCCCGTAACTGGATCACTTACCAGCAAAGATAGAGAGGTCCGTTGAAGTCTGATGGTACTATTTTTAAAAGTCTTTATTTATGAAGGGGCACAAAAATAAGATTAATACAAACATTCAGATAATATACGTCGTCACTACTCAATCTAAAAGCACGGGTCTAATAATAACCATCAATAAGAAACAGCTCGATCGTTTGTCTAGGGGATAATATATTGTCCGATGGAAATATAAAAGTCACTCAATTCCTGCAGGCTTCAGCCTTTTTGGGGGTGGGGGGGGGAACCACTGGGTTTTCACTTGTTGGAGAGAGAGAGAGATTGGTGAGAAAAGAAACTTGCCCGGGTCTTTTATGAAGCAAATCCGTTGAATCAGGGGAGCGGGCTTTCCCGTTGTTAGCTAAAAGCGGTTTTCCATGATTCCAGGCACGGAATCCAACGCACGTGGCTTCCTTCAAATGGCTTCCCGCTACTATGGGATCGTTAGCTTTTCTTCTGGTGCGTCTAAAGAGGTTGTTCCCCCCCAGACCCTCTTTTATACTTCCTCACGGAGTCTCAGATGTCAATCAGGTGGGGATGATTCAATCTCTCTCTCAACCAGCCCACTTTGCCCGAGGGCTTGCACGTAGCAAAGTCCCCAATCCACAAATGTGGTCTCCAGGAGACAATGGTCAATGTCGCGTTATTTTGCATCACTGGGGAACGAGGCATTCAGCACGTCTCTCTCTCTCCCATTTCCTGGGTCTACTGACCCCCCCTCAACTAGTGCTCTTGCGATTCTCACAAAGGAGGGGGCTGCGGGCATAAAACTTTAAATAGGTATTTAAAATTCTTAGTAATTGTTACACCCAAATAAGTAAATTGGTTTCTTATAAATTTAAAAAGAAGATTAGTATTAGTTGATACCAAATTATTCAAAGGAAAAAGTTCACTCTTATGTAGGTTTTATTTATATCCCAGAAAACTGGCTAAAACGAGAGAGTAGAGTAGAGAGTAGAGTAAATACACACTGTTTGAGCAGTGGGCTTCTCCCTTCCTACTGAGGATGAGATACTTCCAGCTAACAAAGTAGTTTAAACACAGCTCATTTATTTTTAGTGATTTTAAATCCGAACAAAATTCTCAAAGCACGTTTACAACTCGGAGGATTTCTATCTCATCAAGGATTTCCTAATTACAAGCAATTTCTAAAGCACAAACGATTTCCAAAACACAGGTGCAGTTCCCATATGCTAAAAACATACCGATGAGATGCAAATGAATGAATTGTCCATCGCGGAAACTGAAGAGAGAGGGATGGGTTCTGCTTCACTCATGTTTCCATCATTTTTCTTGATGTTTCTGGACCATTCCAAAAAATCTGACTTTTCTCTACCTATACTCTGCCACTTAGTAACTTCATACACATATATTTTTTTCTGATACCTTTTCACACTGATTGTCTAAAAGCTTCCGGAGACCAAGTTCCCAGATTCCCGCAGTTAGCTGATGATTTGAACACACTAACCTTCCAATTATTAATAAATCAGCTATTTGATGTGCTAAGTGATAGTATCAACCTGGTCTGCAAGCTTCCTTGAACTAAATAACTTAGCCAGCATTATCTGGTTTGAAGCAAGCCCAGTTAATGTACCCCATTTTCTTACACTGCAACCTTTGAGCAATCAGCAGGTGCTATTCTCTAGCAAGTCTGTGCTATATAGTTAGTGCTTGTTTGCTTGCAAAGTTGACCTTTTAACTTCAAGCTGATTACTGTTTGCAATTTACTGTAAGAACTGAAGACTAGCTCCTGTTTACAAGAAGCTAACCAGAGATTATTGGTTGGAAGTTTAACTCACTCAAAAAGAACTCTGAACTCTAGAAGTGCCAGCTGTTGTGTTCAGAAAGCTGAGCTTAGAGGAAAAAAAACAGCCAACTGGCCCTGTGCAGTGAATATCCATCATAGAATTATGCACTAGATCAATTAGATCTCTTTGCATCTCAGAGCTCTGCAATCCTTCAGCATAGTGGAAAATATTAGAAGTTATTTAATGATGTTATAATAGGACATTTAAAAAAAATTCATGAAGTAATATGTGATGGATCGGAGGAAGCAGAGGATGTACTAAGATTTCCAGAGCAATTAGATAAGAAGCTGCATCGAAGATAATGCAGAAAATAAAAGCTTGTAGGGAGAACATTGGTCAATTACCAGAAGATGGAGAATAAGTGTAAGCTGATATTTGTCTGGTTGGCAAGACGTAATGATTGTGCTGCAGGGATCAGTGCTAGGGTCTCAGCCTTTTACAATAAATAGAAATGACTTGGATGAAGGTACCAAAGGTATAATTGTCCCATTTGTTGCTGACAGAAAACTAGGCAGGGGAAAAAAAAATTACAGAGTAGACTAAGGAGCTACATAAGTTTTTGCAATTAACATGTGAGGGAGATATTATCAATTTTATCTCAATTGTCAATATTAATTTGTTCATTTTGGCAGGAAAAAAAATAAATTAACCAATGATGAAGGATTGCAGAACCCTGAGATGCAGAGGGATCTAGGTATCCCAGTCCACAATACAAAAAAAAGCTACTATACAGATGCTGCAATTGATTGGATAGGCTAACAATGTTATTGCTTATTGCTGAGGAATTCTAAATGCAAAACGTTGGTATAGGACATTGGTAAATTATTGCTTGGAGAGCTTAGTACAGTATCTGTCTGCTTATTTTCACTGGATGCAGTTTGAAGGAGCTTTAGATGCTGAGGAAAAGTTGGACAGGTTAGGCTTGTACCTCCTAGAGATTTGAGAGCTGACTTGGTTTAGACTGAAGATACTGAAGAATCCAGATAGAGTTAAGTTTTAGAGATGTTTCTTCTTGCAAAAAAAAATGTAATTGGGGATTGCTGTCTAAAATTAGAAGTTGTTCCACTTATGACAGAAAAGAGTTTTTTCCCCCTCTGGGAGCTGTTACTGGGAAAGGTTGAATAGATAAAGTGCGAGGGAGGAAGGGGAGATTTGCTAGCGGTGTACGAGATTATGAGGGATGTGGATAAGGTAGATGGAAGAAGGTCTTTTGCACTGAGGTTGGGTGAGTCTAGAGCTAGAGGTCATAGGTTAAGGGTGGAAGGTGATACGTGCAAAGGGTGCTGAGAGCATGGAGCGAGCTGCAGAGGAAGTGGTGGATACACATTCAATTTCAGTGCTTAAGAGAAATTTAGATATGTGCATGGACGGAAGGGGTATGGAGGGCTATGGTTCAGGTGCATGTTGATGGCACTAGGCAAAGTAATAGTTCAGCTTGATTATGTGTGCCAAAGGGCCTCTTTCTATGCTGTAGTCTTCGATGCCTCTATGAGGATTACATGTCTCTGGAACTCTTCCTTGAAAGTAGAAGCACCGATCTTTGAATATTTTTACGGTGGTCATCAGTGAAAACGTGGAAGACTATTGTTTGACTCAATTTCAAAGACTCTGCAGTTAATGTTCCAGTTGTTCTTTTTTAACTATTCATGCAAATTGGGTATGTGCGGTCTTGTGTATATGTGTTAGTGGATTCTGTTGTGTGACTGCCTGCAAGAATGTGAATCTCAAGGCTGTATATGGTATATGTACTTCGGTAATAAATTTGAACTTTGGGTTGACGGGAATGTTCCATCGAAGCTAGAATCAGAGAGATCATGAACTCTGAGTGACTCTTGTTTCTGTGAATTTGTTGTAGAAGAATAACGTGCTAAATGTTAACATGTCACGGTTCCAACATCCAGGTTGAATGCTCCGATAAGGATCTGCACTCAGGTGTCTTTGGCGGCACGATACATGAAGCAATGATTGACCTGATTTATTTACTGGGTAAGGCCTCAGTATTCACTCCAGGATTGTGCTGAATGGCTAGTCTGATGGTAACTAATACAAATCTATATTTAACAAGGCAGATCCTTTAAATAAAAAGTAAGGCATTCAAAGTAAGTTATGCCAGCTGAGTTAAGGGACCCTATTCTCCTCTAATACACTTAAGAAATGTATACTTTCCAGTTTATTTTCACGTAGAAAGAGGATATTACCAATATTTCATTGGTGAGGAAGGAAAGCATGCTGGTAAGAAAATTGCTGTGGTCAATTAGCATGCAACACCTTTATTTCCTGCCATTCACTGCAGATATGCACAATGTCACAGATACAAAATTAATGGCATGAAGAGACTTTCTTCAATTTAATTGCCGATAACATTGCGCTGCTTGAAATCTGTGGCAAGGTGATACCCAAACACAGCAGAATTAACCAAGTACAGTTCATTGTAAAGCGGTAAAAGTGCAATGAACATGGGGGCAAGGAGTTACGAGGTATTTTAAAACCAGTAATTACGTGCACAGTTTGCTAGTTAAATGGAGCAGCCAAAATGTGCACAAGAAGCTATTTGAAAGAATGTGGTGCTGATTGGGTGATAAATAGTCTGGTCTTGTTGTTTTATAAATTATTAAAGCTCCTGTGTTTGACTAAAGTAGCAGATTTTTAAGTGATGGAGCTAAAACTGGAAACTTTCTCCACGTAGCCAGTGTCAGTCTAGTTTAACCACCTGCGGGAAAGAATGCAGGCAGAAACATACCCCATAACAACACCTGAAATTTGCATGTTATCGTTTCAATCTACACACCTCCACAATTATGTGAATAACTTAAGTGGGAAAATGGTGGTGTTGCACCTGGCATTTCCCCCACAGTTTTGATTTCCTTTCTCCAACCTGAAGGAACATTCACATTTATCGTCAACCATACACAAGTATACAGCTAAACAAAGCATTGTTCCACTGGGGCCAAGCTGCAAATCAGTGAACGTAGTCATGCACAGCACGTATAGTTACAAACTTTCCTGAATCTTTCCTATGCATTAATCTCTATGTGCTAGGTAGAAAACCAGCTTTTTGGATTTGTAGAATGCAAATGCTCTTCAGATTCAGTTTAGAACTTCTGTTTATGTAACTTTCAGCTGCCGTATATATGTTGTACCTTTGTATGAAGTATATGTTAACAGTTCTGCCTAAATCTCTTCTCTAATTAGGCAAATTGGTGGACAAAACTGGAAAGATCCTTGTTCCTGGTATTTATGAATCAGTGGCACCACTTACGGATGAGGAAAAGAAACTGTATGATAAAATAGACTTTGATATTGAAGAGTACTGCAAGGATGTGGGAGCCTGTCAACTACTGCACAGCACAAAGGTACATTTAAATATAACCAAACTTCTGATTCTGTGGACAATCATGATGTAAATGTAGCAGCTCATGACAAATTTCTGGAATTGTCTCCATGTGAATTTGTGCATTAGGTCCCTACATGTGAATTCTCTTCATATAAATTTGTAGATTAGGAATTTGATAATAACTAAACTTCCAATTATTGAGCAGTTGCCCAGAGTTGTAAACACAGGAGATTCTGCAGATGCTGGAAATCCAGAGTAACACAGACAAAATGCTGGAGGAACCCAGCAGCTCAGGCAGCACCTATAAGTCACTGCTTCAGGCAGAAACCCTTCTTTAGGACTGGAAAGGAAAGGAGAAGACATCAAAATAAAAAGATGGGATGAGGGGAAGCAGGACTAGCTCGAAGATGGAAGGTGATGGGTAAATCCAGTTGGGTGGGAGAGGCAAAGGGCTGGAGAAGAAAGAAACAGGAGAGGAGAATGGACCATGGTGAGAACGAAGAGAAGGACAGCCATAAGGGGGGAGGTGATAGGCAGGTGAGGAGAAGAGATAAGAGGCCAGAGAGTGCAATTGAAAAGGGAAATGATGCATGTTACTTTTATCATTCTAAGTAAGCACTGCACCTTCTCACCATTTCTGTGTGAATGTGGAACCTCTCTCTCACTGGTGGTGTAGTGAGGCTTATGGAGCTTTGAAAATAGCAATACAGGTAGATAGGATTGTGAAGCAGGCTTTTACCTTTGTATTGAGTATAAGAGTTTGGATTTAGATTCAGATTTATTCATCACTTGTACATCAAAACGTCCAGTGAAATGCATTATTTATGTTAACAACCAACACACGTGAGGATGTGCTGAGAGCAGCCTGCAAGTGTGGCCACACATTCTGGCACCGGTGTGTCACATAGAAACATCGAAAATGTACAGCACATTACAGGCCCTTTGGCCCACAATGTTGTGCCAACTCTAGAGCTGCCTAGAACTTCCCTACCACATAGCCCTCTATTTTTCTAAGCTCCATGTTCCTATCTGAAAGTCTCTTAAAAGACCCGATTGTATCCGCCTCCACCACCTTCACTGGCAGTGCATTCCACACACCCACCACTCTCTGTGTGAAAAACTTACCTCTGACATCCCCCTTGTACCTGTTTCCAAGCACCTTCAAACTAGGTCCCTTCGTGTTAGCCATTTTCAACCCTGGGGAAAAAACCTCTAGCTATCCACATGATCAATATCTCTTATCATCTTGTACACCTCTATCAGGTCACCTCTCATCCTCCACGAGAAAAGGCCGAGTTCACTCAACCTGTTCCCACAGTGCTCAGCAGAACAACACAGAACACAACAAAACAGAACGTACCAAATGACAATGCAACAGAAGTGAAACAAGCCACATTCCTCTCTTCCCCCCCCCACCCACTGATACACTCAGCCACACGCTACACAGTCCTTTAACTCCAAGCCAAGCGTCCAGCGGCTACAGACTCAATCCTGCAGATACCGAGCATCAACCTCCCCATCAGATTCTCAAAGATTCGCAGATTCAGTTCTGGCCAACACCCCTAAACTTCCACCATTTTGCCTCAAGTCCTGATCCACATTTGACCCTGTGGCACACTGAGGCTTCAAAGTCTGGGATCGATAGCGACAAGGACCTGAAGACTAGGTTATGAACTCCTTTCTCACTGAATCGCCAACCAGGGGCTCACTGGTACTCGTATCTCCTGGCTGTTAATCCTTGATCTGAAGTCAAGTTATGGTGAAAGAAGCAAACCTGTAGTATGTGTATATATAATCTTTGGTGATACCTTGCACATCCTCTATGTGTTCACTTCAGTTAAGTTGTATGAAATTAATTTTTTTCCTTCTGCTTCCAGGACCAATTCTGATGCACCGATGGAGATACCCGTGCTTGTCATTGCATGGAATTGGAGGGGGCTTTTGCTGGTGCAGGAACTAAAACAGTCATTCCAGGAAAGTTACTGGGAAGTTCTCTATTCGATTAGTGCCCAACATGGATCCAGAAGTGGTTGAGAAGCAGGTATGGAGTGGGTGTTTGAAGGAAACAATCGTTTTGTTCGCATTCGTCCCAGTCACGTTGGACGGGTTGTGCAGGTTAGATCCTGTATCCCATCAGCCAATTGCCTTTGATCTCATACCCTGCACCCAATTGTCCCATTTCCTTGCTACACCATGTAAAGACACCATAAATTGTCACCATCTGGTACTTGCAGCTCCTGAGAAGCTGGGGTGCAATGGGTTACTCTATATATTTTATGTAAAATTCTGGAATTTTTAGCATTTTTCATCAGTCCAATCGCAATCTCAAAATTAAAAACTAATGCTTAATATTAACATTGTATTACTAAATTCATGGCTGCAGTGTATTTAGTGACATCAACATCAGGCACAGTTTCAAGGCATTTGAGACCTCTACTACATAAAACAAGACTCGGCAGCCGACTACAAATTCCATGGTAAAAGTCAGACAAGCTGCCAGTCTCTTTCAGGAGGCGATGGCTTTCCTCTGTGATCGGGTGGAACTTTGATCAGGATCTAACTTTCCTCCACTTTATAAAGGAGAAAAAGCAAATCATGTCGCACAGCTCTGACAGTCCTTGCGTAACCAATGCAGATGAGAGAATTTGATGGGTAGAAGTCAGACTATAGTAAAATAACAGCAGGG